>NW_020897714.1:11066456-11129543 GCF_003984885.1 Neopelma chrysocephalum
AATAGAATAGAATAGAATAGAATAGAATAGAATAGAATAGAATAGAAGGAGGCTGTGAAGAGCCAGGAAAGCAAAGCCAAATAATTTATTGTTTATAATAATAAATGATCAAATAGAGTAATACACAGAATAAACAGTTGTTGAAATTCTGGAAAAATAATATTTTCAGACATATTCCTGAGTTAGGGTATTACTTTCAGAGACAGAGAAGTAATAGCCATTTTCTGATCTGTAAAGAAAAATATTTCAACAAAACTGAAGCAAGAGCATGAGGTATAAATTGTAAGATGTTGATAAAAACTATAGACAGGGAGGAGGACCTCAGACAGAGCAAAAGAAATTTAGAAACAGAGGAAGGTAGTTGTCTGATGGAAACTTGGAAAAGAGGTGAACCAGAAAAAATGAAGCAGTCACAGAAACGAGGAAGGAAAATATTTCAGCAAAGAGCAAACCAGACAGCAGTGTTGGAAGAGACTGGTAGGTAAAGGAGGATGAGGATGGAGCTTTGCTATGAGAATGCTGTTGCAAATACACAATTTTATTGTAGTGCAGGAGACGGAAGAGTGATTTGGAAAAATTCTTGAGCTAAAATTAGTACAGAAAATCTGCTGACAAACATGGCACATACAAATCTCTGTGAGCTCAAAGGTGGGAGGGGAAGGAGTACAGTAATAAGTGAGTGAGGTGGCGGGGTTGAGATGGAAATAACCAAGTCACTGTCCCAAAGAGACTGAAAACATAAATAAATAGGTGAGAGAAATTATGATGGAGATCAGGAGACTGAATGGACACAAGACAGGTATGAAGAGCTGAAAAAAGATGAAAAACTTCTGTGCTGTATGAAAAGAGACTTTGCAGGAGAGGAAAGGGAAAGCAACTAAAAAGGCTGGGCTGGTGGAGGAAGATCACATAGTATTTAATCAGTTTTCCTTAAAAATCACAGTACCAGGCCAAAACCACATTTTCTCCCCATTTTTGTTGACAAATGTCAGTTCATTTATAGACTTACATGAAGATTCTTCAGGTTCTTGAAATCTCCTTCTCTAATTTCTGTGATTTTGTTGTTCTGTAAGTCCAGCAGAGTTGTGTCTGAAGGAAGGTCTTTTGGCACTTTTTCCAGACCTAAAAACAGTGAAAATAACAGACAATTGACTTTGAAAGAAACTTTAAATAAGGGACAGTATTTTTCTTCATAGCATTTTCCTTTCAGTAAACACCATTTCTAGAACTCATTTCCTGGAGAAGTTTATGAAGACTTATCTGAAAGTGTTTCTGTCTCCAGCCAGTCAAAGAGAGTTTTATTTTGCTAAGTTAACCAAAATTTATTCATTCACATTTCCATTATGCCTTTTCTGAGCATATATCTGAATTTTAGCTTGAAGAAAAGGATTTAGTTTGGGAAAATTATTTCTAACTCATTTAATTACACTGAATTGTGTAAATAAAAATTGCTTTTGGAAACAGATACGGTATTTATCAATTTCACTGTGCGTAAGTTTTTGTGGACAGAGAATGTTTCCTGCTATTTAAGAGGTACTGGGCTTTTTGAAAGAGCTACAATCGTTAATTGTAATAATTTCCAGAAAAAATACTTTGTTTGACAGTGAGTAAATTGTAGTACAGTCCACCTTAAAACAAAAACAATCTACCTCCCCCCTTTTCTTTGAACTGAAACTATGTCCAAGTTTTCTGGAGAACAAATCGCTTTGTTTCACTACAACTGCCAAAAGAACATCAGACAGTTTAAATTAAAGACTCTCTTTGGGACTATTTTCTGAATAGCTGATATGTAAGTCTGATGAAGTCATGGAAATGAAATTATTTAGTGTTAAATAACACTTGCTTTACCCAGCTTTCCTTTCATACTGTGACTTGGAATAAAGCAAATCTTTTATTGTCATTCTGATTTACCACAAAATTAAAATGCTCTTTCTTAACTAGCTTTTTCTTTATATAACAGAATGTGAAATGATAAATGAATACTTAGTAGAAAAAATTTATAGACACTAATAAAGTCTCTATATGGGCATCTAACATAACTGGCTTCTCTGGGTAAAACAGTCTTTCTACAAGTAAAGGTTTTAACTAGTATTCTTGAAGCTGTATTCGAACTCTTCTGGGAAAGATCTCTCTGCAAGTATTGCCAGTATCTACCCAGTAGACTGCATGATATTCTTCTCAGATGAAAGATCTATGCCTATATATATTATCTTTTTAAACCTATATATTTTAATCTCAATCATGGAATTGCAAACACAGGGAGATATGCTTCCCACAGATAAGATATGTTTTGCCCGCAATGACTGTGCAGACTCCATCCTTGGGCATACTCTAAAGTTGTCTAGACACAGCCCTAAGTAACCCCCCTAAGCAGGGGGTGGACTAGATGATCTCAAGAGTTGACATCCAAACTCAGAAATTCTGTGATTTTGTAATACTTCACATTCATCAAAAATGTGTTTTGACACATAAAATGTAGGTTTCTCTGTCAAAGTCCTATGTTAAGCAAAACACCTTCTCTTTCAATCCTTTTTTAGAATATATCTGTATATATGGTTGGCTCTTATTTGGAAGGATTATGGCAAAACATGAAAAGAGGGAAATGTTTGGTACTGTATTCAGTTTTTTCAATTTACATAAGGAGCACTATTCTGTATAATTACTACTATAAAACTCTACCATAAACTGTAGAGAGGCACAATGATGTGTACTGAAGCTTTTTAATACGATTAATGATGTGCTAAGAATTCATTATAGATTTGGCCATATTCTTAAAAATATCTGCATGCAGATGAGGCCTCCAATTTGTCTTTTGGCACCTTGTCCAAATCTTCCAAAGTGCTGAACATGTCAGAGATCCCACTGTGTCTGCTACCACCGATTTTTGGCTTAGCAAATTCTGGAAAAAATTACGCTTTTTTAGTTGTCTATATATGGATGCAGGAGACCCAAACTTTTGAAGTGTTTCCTTCTTTTAATCTTACTTTTGAGTTGATAATATTAATCTGTACAGAACATATTCCATTGCCCATTATGAACCATTGCAAAAGTTTGGTGTCTGAATTTAAAAAAAACGTCATCCCAAACACCCTTCAAATTTATTTTCCCACCCATAAGTTCTCTAACATTAGATAAAAACATTAAAATATTTGGATCAGATTTTTATTAAAATTCAGTGCAATATAAATTAACCTATCTGATCTTTAATCACACCAGAATTCAAGAGGTTTTAAAAGCAAAATCATCCAGCCTTGGATGAATTAGTAAAAGCTTCATAAACTGACAAGAGCCAAAACTCACATCTCATCCTGTTTACCTTACTGATATTTAGTGCGTAAATATTTGATCCAGATTAACATTCTTCATATTACTAAAATAACCTTTCCTCATTCAGGCATGGACTTCATTTTCATTGCAGCAGTTGCAAAACCCTCATTACCTTTAGAATTGTAGTACCAGAGTTCCAAATATATAAAAATGTGATACTGTATAATTTGTATGTTGGTTGTCTTTGGACAGTTTCTGTCTTCAGTGAACAGGAATGATGTCAGCAACTAAAAATTCTTACCAAAAAAGCACTACTTTTTCAAGACCATAATGCTGTTATAAGTTCTTACAGTCTAGCAACTCCTATAGCATTTTTCACATATAAATACAAAAGGTTTAATTATTTGTACTCAAAGTAATGTTAATATATTCTGGTTGTCAGTACATTTATATTAGTAGACTGATATCTCTAAGTGTTTATGGCAGACAGTGGGGCACAAGAGCTATACAACTGTACTTTATGTAATGCTCTTGGAACATATTTTGTAAAAACACTTGGAGAACATTTGGATTGCCACTGAAGGGATAAGTTGCCAGAGACTAAACTTCAAACTAAACTTTACTTTTCAGCTTCACATGTCAGCTCCTAAAAACTTGTGTTATCCATGAAGACTAGAATCGATAATTTCTTAAAGCAATGAAGTTGGACTTTAAATGTTTCAGATTATAAAGATAAGACAAATTTAATAATCAGGTATCCATTAGAGAAAATGATTTATAACATTTTCCTATCTTGTACTAGAAACTAGACAGATATACAATACAATAATTGCCTCTGCCTGCAGAGTATATTTGCCATCACTCCAAGTGTTAAACTTATTTTATTACCTATCTCATGTCTAACTCTGTTATGAATTTCCTAAACCTGCTTTAAAAAATGTTTTCAAAACCAGCTATAGACATTATATGTGATTTTTCTTTTCATGACTTATGTGAGTTTTGAAGAGCAAAGCATAGAGGAGTATCTGATGCACACCAGCCGCTGGAGAGACCTTGCGTTATCAGTAAGCAGTTTAGTACATCCTCCAGCTTCAGCTACATCAATAGGAGCTCTCCAACAGAGGAAGACCTTATAAATGGGTGAATCTGGACACAGCCTTGCAAAATCAGCATCTAAACAATTCAAAACTAAACCGCATTTGAGGTGTGGACTGGATCCACAGCTACTGTAGCTTGTGCTTCATCTTGCAGGTCCAGTTCTTTATATGATGTACCTCCAGACAGAAAATATGTTGGAGGAGCATTGATGTAGTGCAAACTAGTCCCTGTGCTGAAGACTCCCTCCTTAGAGAACAAACCCTCAAACCTTTCTGGTCAGGACAGATCACCAGACAGCCAAGTCAGATGAATGAGGGAATCCGAACTGACATGACAGTGTGACAGAATTTAAATTGAATGGAGAAAATTGTAATCCTACTAGAAGCTCAAATGACTTTTGGCTCTTGGCTTAGAATTATTATTTCCCAGGAGGATTTTTTTGATTCTTCTGTCTGGGAAACAGAAATTTAGAGGGGAACTGTGGGCTGTCGTTACTAGTCATTTCCAAGAAACTCAAGTGATGCCCATGCACTTCTGAAGCCATGTTGTACAGTATGAACACATGTCCACCTACAAATGCCTTCCAATGAAATTTATGTAATACTAACCAAATGGGGAATTGGTGTTGGAAAATATCAGTTGAGCCACATCTCAATTTTTTAAGAACAGTATACACTGATATTCCAGGTCTTGGCTATGTTTTTTTCATACATTATATCTTGCTTTTTAAAAAGGCATATGAAAATCTCTCATAGCAATCTGAGTTTTTATGTTAATAATCAGTGTTACACAGTTTGGTATTCAGTTACCTTGAAATATTTCAGGCCTCTGGCTCCTAAGATTAACTTATAACTGATTAAAAATTTAGATTCCATTGCCTTTCCCACTTACAATAAATTGAAAATACATATGTCTTTTTTATTTTGGTGGAATAAAACTAAGTCAGAATTTAGGTTGGTAAATAAATTTTTAAAACATCTATTCACAAATAAGTAGAAAAGGTATAGCTCCACCCTTCCAACATCCTTGTTTACATTAAGCTTAAGAGTTTAAATATTCTGGAAATAGAAGAGACTTCATTAACCAGTTTATGTATCTTAGTCAAAATACAATTTTAATTTGCACTAAAATATTTCTTTGGGACAAATCATGACTTCCTTATAGAAGCTGAACAGCCATCAGTTCCTGTAGCACAGGTCAAAACTCTATTATCTTATGTGGATTTTTAGAAATAGAAATTTCCTAGTGTTTTACATTATCAACCTGTAGCAAACAACTATTCCCACCAGTGTACATGTATGTGTCTAAAAATGCATGCATATTAAAACACATAAAGAACAGAATATGCCATAGAACTACAAAATGGAAGGAACAAGGTGTATAAGTAAGCTTGGATATTTCCTTCTGTTAGTCAGGATAAGCTGAACTTTTATTATCCCTGGCAGAAATGGTTCTAACTTTTCTTACACTTAGTCACTAGACCATAGATTTTTGAAATAACAAACACAATCAAAATATATTCAATAAACTCCAGCATAGGTGGATAATTTCTTTTATGCAGGCAAGGCTCATTCAGAGTCACTTTTGTTGGGGAGAGATTACAAGGCTCAGAAATCCCTCCTCAGTGGGAAGATGGAGAAGGTAACTTTGCAGAAATCAACCTTGTCTCTGCAGGATCGCATCCTTGTGGAGTGTAGCTTTTTCTTATAATTTCTTAAGCAAATTGCAGAGTCTGGCTCTTTAGCTGTGATTGCTTCACCTCCTGGAGAGGACAGAAGACTGATGGGTCTGGAGATTTTATGAGACCAGAAATTAGGCAGAGAAGAGCCAAGGCTGGTATAATTCATCCCTTATCTGGTCCCTGAGAGAGAATCAATCAGTGGCTAGCCATCTCCTGTGTAACACTGCACCAGCCCAACTAGCACATGCTGCTGTTTAGCTGGACAAACAGGTATAGGAGATGTAGAAAGGATATGGAAACTGCATGAGGACTAAGGGAGGTTATGGGGTTTGGTATACACAACAGGTTTTATTACTTCAGCAGCTGAGGGAGTAACCTGCTCAGCTACAGGAGATGTGATCAAATGGCTGTGGAATTGTTTAACCCACAAAGGAGAAGGATGTATTTTGAACTCTCCTCACTATGAAGAGGTTTCAGTCCACTGCTCCAGTTGCTCAGCAGTGAGAGCCACAAGCTAGTCTGCATCTGGCATGGAGCCACATTTCTGCTGAAGCCATACGACTATGCAGAAAAGGAATGCAAGATTTATAGGGCCAGTGAGGGAGACTAAGCAAATGGAAGTCTGAGCCCGTATCCCAGAGGTAAGGAGAGTTTCCTGAGAATTTCATCCTTGTCACAATGAGACCACCACAACAAAATAACAAATATGCGAACAGTGCCAATTATAAACTATTTTTACAATGCAACAGGGTTTGTGTCTTGATTTTTGTGCGTTTGGGGTATTTTGGAAGATTTTTCCTCCGTCTATCCATTTACAAGCAGCAGAGATGGGGCTTATTCCTCTGAATAACCCTTCACTTCCCCATCTGGAGAGGAGGGGCCAAAAGATAGAGAGAAATTTGAATGCTGTAGCTCAGATACATGTGTTACTACATAGCAACACTTATGATTATTTTGACAGAGGCCATAAAATGAGGCTCTTCTAAAGACTCCCTCAGTTTCCACAAGCAGCTGCTGCCAGCTGAGGAATTTGGACTGAACTACATGTATTTCCCATCTATGATCATCAACGGCTACACTCCCAGTGGAGGCAGCCTCTCCAGCAGCTGCCTGAGCTGCCTTGTTCATGCTCCAAGCCCAGCTCGGCTGCATCCCACTGACAGGCAGCAATCCTCCCAGGGGTGAATGACCTTAGCAATGCCCTGAGTGGACTCTGGGGCAAATGAGGCGAATGGCAAGTTTACAGGGTCAAGAATCTGTCACGGAAAAATAACAAGATCCAAGGACTGCTTTCTGGAAGGATGGCAAGGAACTGCTTTGAATGCTTTGACTTAGAAAAGTTTACTGACACTTTCCCAGGCTATGTGTTACACCATTTACTGGAAATTTGTTCTCTATTGTGTGGAATTTGCAAATAGGAATAATTTCATTATTTGCATCCTACCATCCATAAAATAAGAAGTCATTGTCTTTTTCTACAGAGGAATATCCATAGCCTCCTTCTCTGTCTCACTTTCAAATTGAAAGTTTGTTCTCCACATTCTCCTGTGTTGCTATGAAATCATTAGCAATATTTTTTTCTAAGAAATGTAAAAAGCCATTATTGAATGCATAAGACTTTTAAAATACATCTTAAAGGTGAGTTACTATCACTTTTTTCCTGTTCAGCAGTCTCTAAGGCTCATATTCCATTAAGATCCATTTTGGACTTATTTTTATTGCAGACTAATATTTTTGTATATGTCTGACCCTTTCCATGGGAAAGAAGAAGAAAACAAACTTCATTCCCTGCTGTGGTAGCCTCTCACAATGGTAGACCTTCTGATCTCTTACTACGCTGGGTTTTTTTCCCAAACATTACAACATTGCTTCCCAGGACAGAGTGAGGAACACAAAAAAATAGAAACATATTTACACATTACGATCAAATGCATTATTCTGCATTATGATAGTACTAATAATTATAAATGCTCTAGTATAGTAGGTGTTTTAAAATGAATGCATTGCTTTAATTGCTCTTTTCCGTTTCAACCCACTCTGTGTAGTGAACACATATTTCAAAGTATAACAGATATTGCATGCCACAGATGTTATGAATTATTTTTCAATCCTAGTTACATTTTTGGTACAGATAGATTTAGCATTCTGGCTCCAAAAGTAAACTAAGAGTAATGATACATTCTTAAAGCTAAAATTCAAGCAACTTCTACTTCTGTGTTCTTTCTAACTGACTTTTAATTTCAATTATCTCAAAGGGATATGCCTCCTCAAGAATCACTGGAGCATTTTAGAAAGGCAGAAAAATAATCTGAAATAATATTGAGACTTCAGGGATTAAGACATTAGGCAAAATTAAAATAAAATATCATGAGTTTTCTGAACTCCTAGAATAATCAGCTTTACATTTCCTATTTTCATGGTTACAGACATAAAACATCCCATCAGACAACAGCAACTGACCTGTGTGATCCATGCAATCTGCCAACACCATGTGCATAATGGTTTTACTCAAAGTGGATGCAATGTAGATGTACTATCTGCGAGTACTCACGCATTAAGGTGAAACATTTATTTTTTACAAGTGTTTTACAGTTGTCATAAGAAGGATTCAGTGACTCAGAAAAGTGAGCATTATCTAAAAAATTATATTTTGAATGACCCTTTGCTGTAATATAATTTCATGTTTACCTGTTTTGCAGTTTAAATAAGCAACAGGCAACAGATGACAATTTGAGGATAGCTTCCTCAATCTTTACTTTGGGACTTACCAGAATTACTATAAAGTGTCATTTGGGAGATCTTTCTGGTTTCAAGTAAACTTTCCCCTTCCTGTTCTGACCACATGGTCATTACACAGCCCTAGTTTTATTATAACCTGAGGGCAGAGATATGTTCATGGTTATTTCAGGTACTTCTAAACATAACATGGCCATTTTTCATAAAAGTTGTAGGATTGTTGTCAACTTACTCTCATGCAAGCAAACAAAGGAGCTGCTGTGATCGTGTTGGGACATAGTGAATAACATTTAAATTAATTTGGGGAGGCAATTTCCTGACTGAACCAGGAAGGCTGCAAACCTGCTAGTTCCCTCTTTCTACTATGTGGTGTTGTATGTATCCTTTTAGCTCTTAGAAATTTTTGCTTTGTATCTCCTTTTGTTTTGTTAGCCATCTAGTGATAGATCTTTACCAGGTCAACTACAGCTGTATCAGTCATCCCTAGCCCAGAGAATGTAAACGCTCTGCCACAGAGTGAAAGAATAAAGAAAAGAATGTACATTTTGCCCCTCAACCCTGAAAACAGTAAGATTTTAATTCAATTATTTGCCTTTGCTCCTATATCTCTGAAGTAGAGATACTCAGCAATGAGTTTGATTATTGCACCACTGCAAGCATTCTTCTTTTATGTCACCCTCAAATAAGAATTCATCGAGAATCTTTTTATTTTCTGAGGCCCACTCTGGAGCAGTAGAAGGGAAAACGTACTCCAGCATAGAAACTGAAATTTTCCTAGGCTTTCACATTTTAGGTAGTAGAAGAGGTGCAAGCAGAAACTGGTTCTGGGATGCCCTATTGCACATTTCAATTGTGTTAATGTTGTATTACGGGACCAGACTGTTGCCCCATTTACGCTTGCAAATGTTTTAAAAGCTGTAGCATTTCTACAAATAATCTGTCCCTTTAGGATTTTTGCCATTAAATCCCTAAGACTGCCATGAAATCAGGTGGGCAGAAATGTTTCTTATTTTCACTGGTTTTTAAAGATATATTTATTGCATTCCTTTTCTCATTTAAATTAAAACTGCAACCATCCTCTCTTCAACAGATTTTTGTAGCAACTAAAACCACTTCAAATAGATCCCAGGAAACAAACACAAAGATAGTATGGGATGATCTCCTGGGTGCCCTCTCACCTGAGCATGCATGCAGAGAGCACAAAAATTCTGTAAATACTGTTTTTCACCATTTTTGTTCCCTATTGACTGCATAATATCAGGTTCATTTGCACAGAATTGTTTGGGTCTCATAATTGATGCCATAAGTTGAAAACTACGACCCAAACTCCCCCTCCCTCAAAAAAAACTCATGCAGGCATGCTCCTTGTCTTAAGGTCCCTGTGTGCCTGTGTTCACTGTTTCCCCCTCTTTCCTTGTAGAGAAGCCAATAAGCAAGTTCTACTCTTCTGCTCAGACTGGAGAAGAGGAAACTGAGGGGAGACCTCATCACAGTCTGCAATTTCCTCATGAGGGGAAGAGAAGGGGCAGGCACTGATCTCTTCTCTGTGGTGACCAGTGACAGAACTCGAGGGAATGGCCTGAAGTTGTGTCAGGGAAGGTTTAGGTTGGATATTAGAAAAAGATTCTTCATCCAGAGGGTGGTCGGGCACTGGAACAGGCTCCCTAGGGAAGTGGTCACAGCATGAAGCCTGACGGTGTTCAAGTGTTTGACAACGTTCATAAGCACATGGTGTGATTCTTGGGGTTGTCATGAGCAGGTCCAGGAGTTGGACTTTGATGATCCTGATGGGTCCCTTTCAACTCAGAATACTCTGTGGTTCTGTGATGCTCCATCTATCTTCTTTTCTTTTATAGTGTAAAGGACAATAATGTTTTGTGTGAATATATTAAATAAAATACAGTTGAAGAGACCTAGCCTTCTGCAATTGTCAATATTTTTTCATCAGGCATGTAAAGCAGGAAGAATAAGTTTTAAAAAACGGCAATGTATTTTGAAGAATATATTCTTTGATTTGAACCTTAGGAAATTATAAAAGTATATTCAGAAAAATATTTTTTTTTTCTGTAACCTGATTTTGGACCAGTTCCTTTTAATCCTATGGCAGATCCAGGACATGTGTAAAGCAAAATATAGACCAGTGAGTCCAAAGTTGATAAGGAGGGGACACACTAAAATCTGGGATTGAGATGGGTGTTTTGAAAATGTTCTTAAACCCAGAATATTTTCAAAATACCATGGTAACTGGACCTTGTGAACAGAGTTTTCCTGAGGAGTTGGAGGCTGATACCAGAAGTTTCTTGCTGTTATCATTGTTGGCTTCACATAGGACCTAAATTCCTAGATTTTCTCCCTGTTGGCAATGAGTTCTCAGTGAACTTTGCAAAGGAGCTTTTGGGCTCTTTAGCTCTTCCTAAGACTTGGTTGGGAAGCTTCCACAGTTGAATAGCACAGGTTTTTGTTGTGAAAACACAGATATTTTTTAAATAGTTTTGTGTCTTACCAAGTAGTATACCCCTCAAAGGTGTTAAGACCACAATACACATACTAGTCCACCGTATAAGTCACACCTACTAGTCCATAACACTAGTTGGTGTGAGGAGTGATCATTTAGTATGTCTTAAGCATTGTAGTCACCTGCTATGACTTATAACTGACTCATATTTTACTAGTTATCTATTAGCTATTTTTTTGTACACTTGGAGATTTTAGAAATGAATGCTTGTCACAGAGCAACACAGAAAAGCATCACTTCTTGTATCACTTGGACTTAGCAGCCCTTATTTCCATTCCTGCCACTAGGCTTTCTTAAATGGTATTTCCTGGTCTGAAGCATGCCAACAAATCTAAAAAAAATACAAGAAAAAAAGAAGAAAACATAAAGAGCATGTCACTGATACCTTGGAGTAAGCAGTCAATAAGGAAGGGATATATTTAGAATAGATTAATTTTCATCTAGAATCTTATTTATCATCTGGACCTGGAACATCAGTAATTCAGGTGGGAATGCAAAAAGGCCTGTCTTTTACTGTTACACCGCTAACGGCTTTTTGTTAATATAAAGCAGACTACACACAGGCCAATTTTTTTTTTCTTGATAATTTTTCAAGAGTGTTTTCCAATTATTGGGTTCTTGATTTAATAATTTTTCAGAATGTACTGAATAAAGGGCTTTAATCATGCTTTCTTAACTTTCAGGGCATCCCCAAAATTGTATTGAAGCAGAATATATAAAAAAATTTTAATAATCCATGGAAAATTTATCACAAAACAATACTGTCAACATGAGTTTATTTTTCCATGCCTCAATTTTATCACACATAACTTTGTTAATCTGAAAGTAAGTTGCATAGCCTTGAGTGGTCTTTGCTCTGTTTTGGTAGTTTGATTCTCCAAGAGTGATGTATCCTTTCTGTCACTGACATCTATGTTAGACAAGATGAACTACTGCATGGGCAGCTGCCTAACTCACTCCACAGCTGTGAAAGGAACTCAGATGACTCTTTGAGTCCTAGCATCACCTGAGATAGCTCCTATATTGAAGATAATACCTGTAATATTTCATATAGATCCTCCAGTCTGACTGCCAATATGTTAAGAGCATTGAAATTCACCCAGTCGCCATGTGGAAAGCCCAATGAATTGTGCTTGATGATGGTCTAAGTTATGGTCAGCTAAAGAATGTTGTCCAAAAAGGCATTTAGTCTTCAGTTTTAAGGCCAGAGTATCGTGATGTAGAGGCTATTCTCAGTATAAGTGACAGTATAGGTTCACAGATTTCCTGGTTTCATTTTTAATAATAACAATTTTGTTAAATGAACTAGTTTAATGAAACCAGGGAATCATGAGATTCCCAACTCTAATAAAGATAAAAGGAGTAAGTCTCTAATCCTTATTGTTACAAGAAAAAAAAATGCATAAAATATGAAAGAACTTGTCCTAAAGGCTCATCAATTGCAATGTAAATTAACTAAAACTTTTTTCTTTAGAAATTACATTTGTTAATGTCTGACCATTTAAGGATCCATTCTTTCTCTTATTGTATTTTCAGAAACACGGAAGAATTTGAGCCAAACATTTAGCTTTAAAGATTCTGTTTTTAAAAGGCTGGTAAACTTTCAAACAGTGGCAGGGATTCTAAAGCTATGTACAGAATGAAAAGTAAGTCTATCTGTTTTGTTGAATTCATAAAATGACTGAGACTGATCACCACAGAATCACCGAATATTCTGAGCTGGAAGGGACCCATGCGGATGAGGTCCTACTCTTTAGTGAACGGCCCACGCGGGGATCGAACCTATCACCTTGACACTATTAGCACTCCACTCTAACCAACTGAGTTAACCTCAGGGCTAACCAATGAGGTATGTAATATTTTTCTTTAAAAAGATTTTATGTTGAGTAGTTCAAATCAAGGTGTATCACAAAGGAGATAATTTACTTTAAAATGAGAGGTGAGGTTCTCATGTGGAGTCATGATCTGAAAATACATGTTCAGATATTTCTGGAAGATTATATACAATGAGATAAATAACCATGGTTCAGTTATGAAGAACCATCAGTTAATATATTGAGACACTGTATGTATTAAGATAAACTGCCTCATGTTACCAGAGCCCTGGGATAAAGCTTTACATATCTGTGAGCTTTTCACTTACTGATCTCAAAGTGCTGTTCAAACACACACTCCAACACCCATTCTGAGGTCTCTTCTTTACAGCTGGAAAAACCTCACATTTCTGAGCTATGAGTAAAATTCCAATTTTAGTTGTATTACTGCTTGGACTTTGATTATTGACATCTGTCTCTTGCACACCTTCCAGAGACCACAATTCCTCCATGAATGCTCACTGTAAGAGGGATGGAGGGACAGCCTTACGTCCTGTAAAGTCTCCAAGGAAGGCAATCCCAATGCCTGTACAGAGACACTGCTTGCTTAGTAAGAGGCTGCCAGACTTATCTGAAGGTGAAATAAAGCTCTGGCCACCACCCCTGAATGTGCTCATGATGCATTCTGCATCTGCTACAGGGCTGAGTAATCACATATCCGTCCTGCTGCCTACCAGGGCACTCTGGGATGAACTTTAATTGAGACTCCCTTTGGGAGGATGAGACTTTAAATGAAACTATTAATCCTTGCTAGAGTTTTTATGAGGCATATTTGCCTGGCCAACTACACATCTTCCCTCTACTTATTATTTTTGAACAGGAAGAGTGGGTTCTGACCGCTATATTACTGAGTTGTGATGAAAAAGTCACCCCATTGCTCCCTTTTAGCAACAGGAGTCAGATTCAGAAAAGGCAGCACTTTTATAAAGATACCATAATGGCCTTCCTTGGTGAGATACTTGAGCCTGTTAACAAATACACCTCATGAAAGGCAGGCACATGGGGCTCTGCTCTTGATCCATCAGTAACCACAGTTCAGAGAGAATTCTTCCTCAGGATATGAGAAGGCAGAGTTCTCCTTCCTGCCAACTCAGCTCTTGGCTTGGAGACAAAATAAATTAATTTGTAGGTGTGTGCTTAGGAGGATGTGATTGAAGCTTAAAAGTATAGAATGCAAAAATTTAGCTGACAAGAGTGTAATTGGACCACTGGGTATTTTTTTCACTGTTTTTATTGAACTTGGATTTTATTTTTTTGTTATTCCCACCCAGTGCTCATGAGAAAAAGGGCAAACTTGATCTCTGGACTCTGGATCCAATAGTTTTCCTGTGGTTTATTCACATAACCTTGTGTCAGATAGTTGTTTCTTCCTTATGAAGCAAGAGTTTACAAACAGTAAATGTCCCTTTGAGCACAAAAAGAAAGAGGCTGAGGAAGAGGACCCCTCTCCATATGTTGCCCACATTAGGGTCCTCCAGATGCCTCACTCTGACATGCCCTCTGCACCCGTGGTCTCATGGCTGCAAAGAGCCCTCCCATGACAGAGAGAGAATAGAAAAAAGTATCCTGATTCAGATTTCAACTTTCCTTTGTGGGACTTTATTTAGTAAGGTCTTAATATGTCCCTGGGAGGAGTCTTATTGCGGTCTGCAGTTTTTCTTCAATTAGTGCTCGTGGGACTAGATGACTAAATTTGATAATTTAGGGGAAGGGAGGTAGCTAATTTAGTTGGGTCGGAAGTGCCCAGAGCTGAAGGGAGAGTCAGGCCAAGAGCAGTGGTTAATAGAGGGGTGGAACTGTCACTGCTGCTTTCATGACTCCTGCATGTAAATTGCCCTCCTGATGACTGCACCTCAAGCACCCTTCATCTCACAGCTTGGGAGCATGCTAGGTCATGTCCACAGCTTACAGCAAAAGTTTGATCTCTCAGGGCCAGCAACTGGCTTTCCTCAAGTTAGTAGGTAAATATGATTTTGTCTGGGTCTGAGTCACACAGAAGTGGATTCAAGGCCAGAAGAGAGAAGAGTGGAAGGCGGGTTTGCCTGTGAGCTGGCGGCACACACAGCTGTCCTGTCCCTGTTCCAGGGTGGCCATCAGACCTGTGTTCTCATGAGCCTCTCACTTGGGCCACGACCCAGCAGGGGCTTTGGTAGTCATGTGCTACAAGGATGGGTGAAACCTAATGCCAAGGATGACATTGAATGGTTATTACTTCCTTGAGCTCTACCAGGAAAATATTATTTATTTATTTTTCAGAGCTGCATATTTTGAGCCCAGGGAGATCTCTTTTCCTTCATGTCCAAAGGCTGGACATTACCAGCCCAGCTGCTTCAAAAGCTCAATTTTTTTATTGGAGATTATACAGCATGTGGGTTTAAACTAAGCTCAAAATGTAACTCTTTCTTTTCACTCCACTTGAAATTATCTGGGAAACACAGACCTGGGACCCTAATTGTGATATTTCTGAGTCTCCTGATCAATATGGAACTCTATTAACCCAAAGTGTCTGTATGCAGTGAACTGTAGTGCAACCTTTCGTAAACTATGTGTGTATGAAGGAGAACTGAACGACCATGGGAGCAAGTACAGCAGCAAAGGGTCTCTGTGTGAATATTTCTACTTTTTACTGAGTGAAAGCTCCTTACGTTCTGCAGAATTGAAGCAGACTAGGAACAAGTTCCCAAAATAACTCAAATTCCACCAGCATTACCAAGTGTGACAATAATAAAACCTAAGACTTTCATGACGTGTGGGGCAATCTCCTCCCCACTACCCACTCCACGTTTGCCACTCTCTGGCATATAAATGGTAAAAAAAGAAAATATCTTTCAACAGGGACAGTACTGTGAAAACTTTATGAATGCATGGCTAGGTTAGCCTGCACTTATTTGTGCAACTTGGCTTGCATTGTTCACTGGGTCTTTGCCAAACATATCTGTTGCGTAATTATGTGGCTTGCTTTAATAAAGTCACAGAAGTTTCTAGGGGTCTAACCAAAGTTTCCCCCTCCTTCCTGTAATTATACAACACCCACCACAATGAGACACAGCTCCTAATTGGAGGATTTGTGCCATGATTTACAGTAATCATCAAAGCCAATGCTACAACATAGGAAAATAGAAACACCCAGCTATACATTTAAAGAGCTGAGGGAAGACTTTAAAAAACCCAAACAGCCTCTTTAAAATCATGAGAAAGCTGTTTGTCTGTCCACTGAATAAATTCTCTAATTTCCTTGTGAGCAAAACCAACTTTAATTGATTTTCTGCACACCGCATGACTCAGTCTGAATAATACTGGTTTAAACCAAATCAGCCTCACTGAAGTCAGTTTCATTACTTGAGACTTCTGCATGGAAAAGTCAAATACAGTGATGGCAGACAAGGCTTCACATCCTGCTTCTCTGACTGTGCAGACAAGCCCTTGTACGTGAGGCAGTAAGGAGAGTTTGTGAAAAAGGTTCTCATGGTTTCAGCTTGTATAGTGTCTAATAAAGATATTTAATAAAGAACTCCAAAATGTGTTCATTGCTTTGGAGTGTTTCCAAGCTCTTTCCTCCAAAGAGCTGGTTGCAGGATATATGATTCAGAGTTAGTTATTCCACACTCATGTATTCCAATGGAAATGGGATGATTTCTATGTTGAGGTACTAGACAGAATGATTAAGGATGCTGGACCTTGGACCACGCAATTTAGACCCTTTTAAAATGTTTCCATCCCCACATCTGATCTCATTGAATTTATTTAAGATGTATTTGAAGGAACAACTTTGAAAAGTTATTTTCTCTGCAAGAGAAATCTGTGGTCTTTCACAGAACAAAGGAAATTTATATATAAAAAATACATATCAAAAAAATCAAACATTCTTCATGATCACAACAAATGTCTATTTTGTCAGAGGTTTATGGCCTACTTTGTAAATTCTAGTTAACTGTAGCTGTAACATATTTCTTTGAAAACAAAACCAGTTACAGAGTGGCAGTGCATAGCATCCTCACCATCTCAGCAGCAAACTCAGTGACTAGAAAGTAAGCGTATAACCTATGAAGATGCTCTTTGGCTTACCTAGGTCAGAGCATTGCACCACACGAAGATGGCACTGGCAACGGAAGGGGCACACTGGTCCAAATCCAGATGTGACGGGATCATCTGTTGGAGGCATGTCGGCTGACCCTTCATCTTCCAGCATAAAGTCAAAGAGGCCCTGCTGGTGGAATGGCTTGGCCAAGCATGCTGGCAGTAGTAGGACGAAGAGGAGAGCCAGCCTCTTCATGGCTTAGTTCATCGACTCCCAGCAGAACCTAGGATTCAAAGCAGCAGATTAACAACAAAAGTAGCAGTTTCCCATAGCTGCAGAGTTCCTGCTGAAGGAGGTCCAGTACATCCACCAATTGTATAACTGTTCCTTTCAATAAAAGAAAACTGAATTGTGAAAATAGGACAGTTATGTGATAGGACTCTGGTAACTCCTTTTTTTTTTTACAGAGCAGTTTTAAGGCAACTGCAAACACATCTGTTTGCATATTTAGAGTAATATTTATTAAGAACAGGCAGCACTGTCAACTTTGTTATGCAAAATAGTCAAAGCAATAAGCCACATTTTCCGTGTGCCTGTTTTCAGCCAACGTAACAGTCTATTTGATTTCATTAGCATTTATTTCATAGAAATGGGTTTGTCCCCTGGGGACAATCCTGAGGTTCCCAAACTCACTGTAATTCAGTATTTCATGTCTTGAGAAATATTTTTTTTAAGTGCCAGCTTGGTGTGTGTTTTAAATTATAGCCTAGTAAAACTGACTGAGAAAGAGTAGGATCTAGTGATGGGGTAGAGGGAGAGGGGAAGAACTTTAGCTATTTAAATGCACTATACTTCTTTCCCAATTTAAACAGCATAATAAATGTAATATGGTGTTGCATTATATCAAATATCCTTGGCTTTCTTTCCAAATTTTTGACACGCACCCTGAAAATCTTCTGCTTTGCACTGCATAAGCATTCAAATTGTTGGTTGTAGTGTTGTGTGCATGGTTTCTAATAGGACTTCAGGATTTAATTCTGCAGACTTTCATGCTCCAGAGCAACACTACACAAGAAAAACTGCTTATACATGTTCTCAGGACCTAGGCCTAAATGTATTACTACATACTGTACATTGTGCTACCTGTGTTGTTTTGCACCAAGGCGAAATTACACAATTGTTTGCAGGTTTTGTATCAAGGTTGTATAGATCAGCTAATTTTCTGAAAATCATTTTCTTTTTACTGTGTATTTTATATAAAGCAGCTTATACTTTACAACCCTTCATTGGTCTAAAAGAATCCATAAAAAAGTAAAATTAAGAAATTTGCCTTCCAGTTGCCAAGTGACAGAAAGGCTAACTTCTCATTTATATAGGAGCCTTTTCTTAAAATGGATGGCATAGTCCTGAATATAGATGTTGCTCTTTGTAATGAAAAATGTCCACTTGCTTCTTCAGGTCCATGACTTTTGAAATGCCCTGTCTGGGTGCTAGCTGAGATTACTTCTTTTTCTAGCAGAAATAATCTGACAGTTACGGGGGTGGTATAGCATTTTACATTGGTGGAAAAATAAAAAAACTGTGGGAGAAGCAGAAGAGGAGGACTGTCTCCCTCCCTACATTGCCATATGGAACCTACCAGGTAGATGACTAACAAGAATAGGTAATGTTAGGTGAGAGTGGTTTACTGAAGCCTGTCTCTAAAATACTACAACCAGATACTCTAACAGGAATGGTTAGTGTAAAAACAATTAAAAAAAGCTAAATAAATAAATAAAATCCCATAGGACTGGAATTAGGTACAATTTATATTCTGTAGTCCTGCAGAAACCTTTAGGTCTGTTTCTTGAGAGGATGATAAGGTTACATTATGAGAGAGGTTAGTAGTTTAAGATCATAGCCTACATTTTTGTGATCTACCTGACTGGAAGACAGGTATCCCAAAGACTCCCAAGTAACATCACATGGAGTAAACCACTATTTATGTTGTCTCTTTAAGAGACATAGTTGTTTCCTTAGTTGGACATGAAAGTATTTTTATTCCTGGAACAGACATCTTACTTACTGCATGCACTGAGGGCTTTCACAGACCCCAACATCAACTAGAGAGTCAGAGTTTTTAGCATGCCCTGTCATCCAAGCTCAGTACTGTGTAAACTCATTATTTGTAGCTGACATGGAGCAGATTGTGTTCCTGTGTGGATCACCCCCTTGTGCTTCCTACTGTCCTGGCCCCCCACTGACACTGGGTCTGTGTCCCTTCCCCAACAACACCTCCACAGTGCAGGCAGAGTACATGTGGACAAGTCAGGCTGTCACAGCAAAGTGCTGTTAATGCATAGTAGTGAGATGTTCCCAGGATTTAATCTAAAATGAGATTTTAAAAATAATAATTATTATCTACAAATTAGTGTAAAATAACAATGCAATTTATTAGTAGCCTGAAAGGAGAAGAGAAATTTGCTAAATGATCATCATTCATCACAATAAGCTGCCTTGTGAAAATAATCAATAAAACAATACCCAGTAGAAATCATTTTTCAGAATGTACATTAACATCAATAAACCTTGGAATGTTACACACTAATCCTGGAATGCCAGTGGCAGTCAGTACTTTTCAAAGACCTTCCTCAGCATTTTTAAAAATGTATTAATATGATTCTAAATTATTTTTAAATATTTAAAACTCCTTGTATTCCTTCTCAGGGTCACTGATAAGTACCGTCCATCCTAAGAATGCACTATCAGGATCTTATCCTGGAACTAAATTGCTACCACTCAAAAAAGCCCCCAAAAAATGTGAAGGCACTTTGAAAGTCTTCACACTTTGCTTCTTATTCACATTAATATTGATGACTTCATATAGCTCAGTTAAACCCTGTAGTAGGCCTTTTCCTTTGGTCCCTGTTCTATAAAAACTCCAATAAAATCAGAAAGAGTTGGCTATAAAGTAAAACTTTAGGACAACAAAGGATACCAAGTATGTAATCTGAGGACACAGAAGAGAAAATAGCAAACACAAGCTACATATTAATCAGGATATAGAAATAGAAATGAGTCTGCATGTCTTCAGTCAAATACATATTCATCCTGCAAGACACATGTATCTGTTCCTATTGTTTGCATGTGTAAGGGAACACAAACAAAGAAAAAAAAAATACAAAACTGTACTTTCAAGAAACGTTTACATTTCACTTACAAAAAAAAATAAAGAGGGCAAAAATCTAAATTCTTAAAGTTCTGTGACACAATATTTATGTCTGCAGGACATAACTGTTTAAATTTGCTTTAGTTATCTGTTTACAATGAGGAAGACTTTTCCACAAACAGAGGAAGCTATACCATAGGCTTGGCCACATTTCAGTTTAAAATACCTCTGGAAGTGTGCTTCATCAGCTCACGTCACCACTGTATTGGTGGTCTTCATGTCAGTTTACCTTAATATTAAGGTTTAAATTAGTTCCCCTATTGTCAGAACTCTCTCAAAATTCCACAAAAGACAAGTTAAACAATATGTGCATTTTCAAAAAAAACCCCTCAGTTTTATGTTTTACCCATTTTGTGCAATAAAGTCTAGATGTGGAAACATAGGAGTTGGAACTCTTAAAGAGATTAAAATTCTGTTAACAGGAGTTTCAACTCCAGGAATTTTTTTTTCTACTATTT
Source organism: Neopelma chrysocephalum (assembly GCF_003984885.1). Taxonomy (NCBI): domain Eukaryota; kingdom Metazoa; phylum Chordata; class Aves; order Passeriformes; family Pipridae; genus Neopelma; species Neopelma chrysocephalum. The sequence continues at coordinate 11,087,312 of NW_020897714.1, forward strand.
CATTCATAAGAACCTTCTTTAAATTTGTTTCCCTTGTTTGTACCCTGTAACATAGCACTTTCTAACATTTTAAAGGCATACAATGAGCCCGTTTAACTAACTACTACATATTTTCTTTCTCTGAAATTGAAATTATATTCATCAGTGTCTGTAATATATATGAAGAAACCGGAATGAAAAAGAAATCACAGAGTGCAGTTTAAAACAGAAATGTAAGCACACATGCATTTTTTACACTCTCTACATCACCGATTCTAAACACTGGATTGCAGAGAGAGAATATGCTGCTGCAAAAGTTTACAGTAAAGAAAAAGAAAGGGCTATAGCAGTGCTTATACAAATCAAAACAAGAGACAGAATAGTCAAATAAACAGTATGAAATCTGCACAGTCCTTGAGAATGCATTCTTGTATTTTCAAGAAACAAAAGTGCTGGATAGAAAAGTTAACATTGCTAAACACTTAGTAGGATTTTTAGCTTGCTTATCTTAAAATTCAAGTAGTTCTTGCCATAAACTTGCCTGAAGTTTTATTAGTGCAGCATAGTTCAGGAGAATTACTAAAAACCATACCTTTTAATCCAGGGATTTGCAACAGGAGCTCTCAAAGCTGAGATGTAATTAAACTAAATATTCAACCCAGGAAAAAGCTTTGCAGGTGTGGAAAGGAGGAGGGGGTAAATTCAGCTCAGTGACTGTCACTTGGTGGAAAACCCTCCTGCTTCTATTCCACAGCACAGTTAAAAAATAAGGTTTCTCTCAATGAACACAATCCAGGCTGACACCCACATTAGATCATATGGTAATGATATGTCTCCTGTATTGTAGCCAGAAACTTTATCAGCTCTTTTGCTTTCTTTTCCTTCTTTTTCTTTTTCATTCCCTTTATTTCTCTCTACACTGTTTACAGTCCCAAACTACTTGTACATTATAAGACAGATTCTTAGCTGTAATTCATCTTACTTATTTTACTTATGTCCCTACAACATATATGTAGGAAATTCTTGGTTTTAACCATGGGGTTTTTTATGACTCATTAATGAAAAAAATGTTTGACTGTTCCTCTTGTTTATAGTATTTTTAAATCAAAGAAATTATATAAAATTAGAGTTAGGCAAAGTGGAGATTATTATCAGGGATAAAAAAGAGTTAGTTTTAAGTAAAACTACTTAAACAGACAACAACCCTCCTTTGCTTATGCTACAATCACTGTCAAACCAAGTAGTATATAGTTTAGTTCACTATTATCTCGTTTAATAACAGAGTTTCTGTGTATTTTTTCAAAATACAGCATGTTTTTGAGATATATGAAAATCATGTTTTCATTAGTAAAACGATTCTAACATTTGTGGTTAGAACTGCTTTATATAAACTTTGCTTCTTTTTTTTTTCTTCTTGACTGCCTTCTCACCAGGACAGCAAAGCAGAGAGGAAATTAGCTTTAACTGTTTGCGTTTGGGTGGGGGTTTTTTGTTAGTTTTTTTTGTTTGGTTGGGGTTTTTTTTTGGGGGGGGAGGAGGTTTTTTGAGTGGGTTTTTTTGGTTGTTATTGGGGGGTTTTAAGAGACAGAGGAGTTTGGTTTTTTTTTAAAGCATGAAAGGAAAAATATATCTGACTCATTGTTCAGATTTATATTTTATTTTAGTAATTTCTACTTTTATGCAAATTTCAGTGGAAGCTAAAATGCAGTTTCTTTATTCCTGCACAATTTTAAAAATCTAGCAAACTGAAAGAAGAGCAAATCCAATAATTACTATTTATTTAGTAATCCAAACACATTGTGAACACATGTAGCTTCCCTGTGCTGTTGGCTGTCGGCTGTCCTATCTAAATACTGAAGGCTTGTGTCTCTGTGTTTTGACTTGTATCCTTTTATTTCTGCCCCTAGGCTAAGACCAGGTGCAAATCTGAAATTAAAGCCCGTAAAATGTGAAATGATGTTTAAAAGAAGTCAAAATTTTTAGACACAATAGACTCTTGAAATTTTAGCTGTCCTCTTCATTAAGTTCGAGAGTCCTTGCAAGAGCTTTTTAATTGTTCTCCTTTGGTGGAAAAAAACATGGTAGAATAACTGACCGTTAGTTTTGGTCCATGTAGAACAAAGGTGTAATCAGACACCTTACATTACAGTTTCTTTATGTAGCTTACTCCAAAAGTTAAGAACTGTTTATTCAACCCTAGTCCTTAAGCTAACATCTTTTCCCTGTTCTTCATTGGATTCAAACTGCTAATGGGTTTTGTTGTGACATTTTTCTACATATGATTAGTGGTGTTCCAAGCTTTCATGCTTACAACAAAGCCTTATCTTTGTCCAGAAGTGTCGCCATGAGGCTTGATGAAATCTTGGCTGCATCTTAGTAATGTCAGTTATTTGAACCTTGGTCACCAGCTGCATCTGGTGTTCAAAAACATTTCAAAGCAAGATTTTGATGAGGAACAGGTCAGGGTAAACTCGTTGTCGGTTTGCTTCACAAAACCCATTCATATCCTTTCCCAGAAAAATTTAATACATTTGTTCTGATATCTGTTACAGGGTTGAAAGGTGTTGTAATTTAAATAACTTAGTCATTTCTTTGGAGGCAAAGGAGGGTTGGACAGCCATCTCTCCTTCTTTTTGACTTAGGTTTTAGAGAGAGTTAAACCAAAATGTGAAGATAAAGGTGGAACACAGGGAGCCTGCTGAGTGGACTGAAGGTCCAACCAAGAAGCTTAGAGGGGAAAAAATGTTACTCCATTTAGGAATTATGAAAACAACTATGCTACCTGTAGATACCCAGAGGTAGAAGGGGTATGTGTTTGGTGTCCAAACCCTCCTGAAATGGCAGGTGGAGTATGTGGAGGATGGAGCAACTGAGCGGGAAAAGACTTAGAAGATTGAATATTAGTGCAGTGCCCTATTAATTGTTTTAAGTTAAGGAATCACAGAATTGTTTAGGTTGGAGAAGACCTCAAAGACCATTGAGTCCAACCTCTGATCTATTACCCCCTTATCAATTAGATCATGGCACTAAGGGCCACATCCAGTCTTTTCTTGAACACCTCCAGGGATGGTGACTCCACCACCTCCTTGGGCAGTCTGTTCCAATGCTTAACAACCCTTTCCATGAAGAAATGCCTCCTAGTGTCCAACCTGAACCTCACCTGATGCAGCTTGAGGCTATGTACTCTCCTGTCACTAGTTGCTTAAGAAAGAGGCCAACTCCCACCCTGCTGCAACCTCCTTTCGAGTACTTGTAGTGAGTGTTAAGGTCTTCCCTGAGCCTCCTTTTCTCCAGGCTAAACACTCCCAGCTCCCTCAGCTGCTCTTCACAGGACTTACTCTCTAGACCCTTCATCAGTTTCATTGCCCTTATCTGGATACACAATATTTGTGTGCCTTTATGGGAATGTGGGATCATTTCTGATACAAGTATTCTTTTAACCTCACTCTTTTCCCCCTGCTATGTCACTCAAAAGATAAACAACCTTAAAAAAGCCAAACAACCAAAGAATAATATTATCATTGTGGCTAGGTTTCGCGAACGAAGATTTGGGAAAAGTCATTATATAATTTTATGGCCATGACCATACAGAAGGCCTAGCATCAATAAGCCATCCTTTCCAGTCTGACCTACTTTGACTACTGCTTAGTCAGTACAAAAAAAAAAAAAATCATTATCAGAACAGTCTTGGTTTCTATGTGATTTTATTACTCCAGTTTAACAAACTTTTATGGCTACATGCTGCTCCAAATACTGATTCCCAGAAAGTCACAGGCAACTGCATGTAAATGTTATTTATATAACAATCTTTTTATTAAATTTTGATGGATAGCATCTGCTTAATTTGCTCAGATTACTTTGTGGGTCTTTCAAAGGGAAGTGGTGGGAAAGAGGGCAGGAAGCCTACTTGCTGGTGACTGCTCCACCTGGGTTCAGTGGAGGTCTTTTCAGGAAAGAGATGAACACTGCCCTGTAAGGAGCAAACATACCCTGGGGAAGTTGCTCCCAGAGCATGGGGCTGGACTGGGAGAGAGGCACATCCAACAGGCACCCAGTGCTGTCAGAACAGGTTGCAAACTCCTCAGAAGAACTGACACAATCTGTCCCTGGGGGTGGAAAGAAGGGCTTTTATGTAGGTAGTCTGGGGAAAAAATGGGTAGCATTTATTGCAATGCAGAGAGCTACTGGAATAAAACTAAAGGAGGACAGGATCTGTTCTGCAGGAACATGGTGTCCCAGAGATTCAGGTTCTTTCTCATTCTAAGTTTTCACTACAGAAAAAGACACTTTTCTTGGGCTGCCTTTTAGTAGATCCCAGCTTTGATGATCAAAAACTTCTTAACATTGTTGTGATTGTTGTGGTAAAGAAGGGCAGGCAAGTTTGCCTCAAAGTCCTTGTGAGCCAGCTAGGTAAGTACCAGTCCTGTCAGGAGGGAATGAAACCAGATCCCCTGCTTGGCTGCCTCTCAGGGGTTCTCTCCACATCCTCAGTATCTCATACCTGGGCTTTACCAGCTCCCTAACACGGCATCCTCCACATTCTCTAGATACTGTTCCCTGTCTCTTCTTTCTACATTGGGCATAATAATTTCTTCCAATTAACTGTAGTAAACAGTTCTTTACCATAGCAGTGGAGTTTCTCTACTAAAAATGTGAGTAAATATTCATCCCAGCTTAGTAAACATTGATTCAGGTAAATATTGACCCAGGCACAGCCTAACAAGGTAGTTAAAGAGACAGAAATGTAATTTCTGGTTATTCTGAGTATGAAAGTTTCCTTCAGTGCTCTGTGACCTCAGAAATGATCACCCTGAACTTCTTCTCATTTCTACAGATCAAAAGGACCAATGTGTCAGATTTCTGAATGTGTGCTACAAGTACCATTTTTTTAATGCAGCTGTGAAAAGCAGTTCTTGTGTAATAGTTTGAACAAAATACAGAAAAGAGAGAGCTCTCTCTTTGGAGGAATAGTCTCTTCCATTACTGTCTATCTTCCCATCTCTGCCTTTCCCACTCTGCAAGAGCACATAATGTTTACCCCTCATGATCATCTCTCTGCTCTGTCCTAAAGGCAGTCTGTGGTATCTGCAGATCACTCTAGGAAATAAATTCAAATTTTCCCCAACATAAGTATCTGACATGTTCATATTCTTTACTTTGGTCTCTTTTCTTTGGAAAGCGAATCTGTTCCTGTACTTGACACCTGCTTTCCTTTCCACTGGCATTTCTTTTCTCTCCCGAATCAAATCATATTGTCCAGGTGTATCTAGCAGGTGCAGGAGTTAAACACATATCCATGTAGCCTTACTACTCACTATGACTTCAAATGCTCTGAACTTAACTTCCACCCTTAAGGAGGAAGCCTTTCCTAACTATTCCTCATGTCTTTGTAGTGTAAATGTACATTTTGAGATCACTGTTACCTCTCTTCCTCAAAAATGCAGCAAATAGGTAAAACTAGACTTTGTATGAATCATTCCAGCTCCTAGCCCTCCTAGAAAAAAAGAATGAGAGGAAAGTAAAGGCAATTGTGGACCAAAGACCCCAGAATCTCACTTTGACTTTACCTCTTCACCTTTAATTAATGGTGAAGAAAACATAGGCCAAAACTTTTGCTATCACACACATGGATATACCTTTGTATCAGTACTTGTGTGCTCCATTTGCTTTTCTTCAGTAATAGACAGCATAAAATTTTGCTCCTCCCTGGCTTCTGTGTGTCAGCAGCCTCTGGTCCTCCAGAAATCTCTTACATGAAGGAAAGCATATGCTGGTAGACACCCCTCAGCAAAGGTTCCAGGAGGCTATAGGTCCCCTTGGAAGACACTTTCCCAGGAAAGAGTGTCACTCTGGGAGTAAGGGCTGTGAAAGAGGGAGTGATGACTGGGGAGGATAGAGGATTAATTTAGGTAAGAGGAGATTAATCTTCTTCAAGTGAGCAGCTGTTTTATCAGATTTTGGCTTTTCTCTGTATTTCACAGTATCTTGAGTTGGAGTCCAACTATTTTCAAGGTTCAAATGAAAAATCTAAACCTTAATTCTCATTTTGATGGCCCAGATCATGCTCTGGACAAACCTCATCATCCCAGCTGAATTACACAATGCCTTAGAAAAGGATGATGGCAATTCATGCAAATGTTGGAACTGTATTCCTTGCACATCCTCTTTTAATCATGGGTTATGAACCAGCATTCAAAATGAGACACATCCTGTGCAGCTCTGAACAGCCTATTCCCAGATTATGAAAAACATGTGAACAGCAAGGTCATCCTGGATTTCCCATTTAGTCACCACAGAGAATAAATTTGTTCAGGGGGAGCTGGTGACTATGTTACAAGGAAAGTCCTGAAAACAGGAGTAAAATAGGAAAAAAGGACATTTACATGAGGTTTTGTGTCTTTTTCTCTGTATCAAAGTGCTCATTTTTGTATGTTGGCAATCTGCTGAGGAAATAAAAATTTCTAACTTCAGCTAAACATACAAAATTATGACTTTGAAGACACAAGCAATGCCAGAGTTTTTATAAACTCTGTGTCCTCCCTATAGGGGAAAGAAGGGTGAAATGGAAGTTTATAAAAAAGGGCAGTCAAAGCTTTTAAAGTGATTTTCACACTATTATGGCTAAAAAAAAAAAAAGTATTGGATACTTTGGAAACAGTCTCCAAAACATCCATTGTATTTCATTAAGCAATTGAAGAGTCATTCACTTTAACTTACCATTAACCAAATACAAGTTTTTCTTTGACTAGTATTTAAAGTACATATATTCTACTTTTATTCTTACAAATAAGCTTTTCAAAACATTGCTCTGACCAAGTAATTTCACTAATGTTCCTCAACAGAAATTTTCCATAGTCAATCTGGATAAAACATAATGAGGTTTTCTAAACAAAATGGAGTTGAATTCTACGTGTAAAAACTTTTAATGTGATGGCAATTCCTTCAGCTACCAAAATACAGTGAAATGTTTATTGATAGTCAGAAAACAATTAAGGCTATTCTCTTTTGACATTATTCATTATTTCCTTCTTTGTAATTTGTTTCTCAGTTACTTTCTGAAACACTGTTTTCCAAAAAGACCAGTTACATTTTAATTTAGAGGATAACACATATTCATTGTGTTTCAACTGAATAGAAGTTAAACTACTGTTTGTATTCTTAATATTCTTGGGTGGCACTTATTTATCTCACTTTTGGGTTTTTGGTTGTTTTTTTTTTTTCAGATCTGTAAGTCATACTATCTTATTGAAATTGCAGTATTCTGTGATTTATGCCATTTTTGAACCCAGTCTCTGATTTTCTCTACTCATCTTCCTCTATCAGAATATATGAGGAACCCAGACCCTTAGAAATCTAAGTCAAGATTCATAAAAGTGACTAATGGTTTTCCAATAATCTCGGATAGATTTGATTTTCAAAGAGACTTCCAAAAAGCAATTTTTTAAAATCAGGTCTTTCATAATGCATTGGAGAATGGACACAGAAAACAGACTGGCAACTGCACTACCTAAGAGCTTTTGGGAAGATCAATGTATTGTAGCAATTGGAAACTACAACTAAATGTAAGGATTGACTTATTCTGGTTTACATGTAAAAGTTAAATAGGATGTTTCAAAATGAATGTATCAGCTTTTTATAGCAAGATAGAAAGCTTCCCTCTGAAGAAACCATACATATGCCTGCAAGTAGAAATCTTTTCAGAGACTGTTCTTCACTTGTAAAACCAAACCCACTCCAAATTGGTTCTTGAGACTTGGAGGGGTTAGAACAGTTGGTTCTCATCATGTTGTTAAGGGTCTTCCTCTGTGTTCCTGCACACTGTGTCTCCAAACAGTTTGAATCAGCTTCACAAGAGGAATTACCTATATTTGAGTCACAATTGGAAAATTCATCTCTCAGAGGAGTTTACACTGTATCTAACCCACTCACAGCCTGCAGTGCCATTTTGGTGTCAATTTAAAATGTGAAACAGCTGATAAAAGAAACAATGGAATTAGGTCAGAAAAAATAAACAATTATTATTCAAATTATTGGATAGAAGAGAGAAAAACATTTTTTTAAATACATCCAAGAAAATGCTAGAATTTTGTAAACTCTGTAGAACCTTTCAGGCCTCACAAAATCCTTACTTTTCTGGCTTTATTTTGTTTGGGTTTTTTGAGTTTGGGGATTTTTTTTTTCACATATCCCACTAATTTAGCTTATATTTTAGCCTAAAGGACACCTGCTATTTAGTGTGAAATGCCTATCTAATTTGTCAAGTGCACATGCAGGATGAAAGCATCTATGGTTTAGAAAGAGTACATTTTGCAACCTCACTTCTTCTCCCACGTCCCAAAGCGTGTTGCATTCCCCCGCTCTAACAGAATAAACCTTTGAGTTATGGACTACAGCAGGCTTGCAGGGACAAGCTAGAGTTCCTTAGGTTTGGGGTTACTTTAACATATTTTTATTTTGTTTTGTGGCCTTGAAGTGCTAAACCTGAAGTCATCTGAAGTTTGCTATAACCATTACCAGGACATGTAAGAGGAGATGGCATTGCTGGACTGAGAGGCTCAATGACCTGACCAGTCTGAAGAGCTCAAATACTCACCCATAATGACAACAAAACACGTTTTTCTGTGTGTAGATCTCTATTCACCTCTTGTCAGCACTTTTCATAGCTTCATTTCTGCGTATGTTCTCACTCTTGTCCATAAATATTATCGGTCAGCCATTTTATATTAATTTAGTATAAAGTTACGGACCTGCCACCATCTACTGAAATTCTCCCTTTCTTTCCTGAAAGTGTCCCCATGACTTCTCAGGTTTTTTTGTTTATTGAGACAGTTTGGCGCTATTCTCCAAAGCAAGTAACTTCTTTGTATAGTTTCTCTTTCAAATGGTGAATTGATCACTTAGTACAGTACGTTTCAGATTAAAGGAGAACAATATTGGTGATGCTAAAAAATTATGAAATGTAATTGCCAAATACGCTGGAGATGGCAAAATGGGTTTTGTAGTTCTTAAAAGTATTCTTTGAATCTCAAAAGAAGGTTCAGCTTGTGAGATTATTATTTTTTATGGATTTTCTTATATATATATATACCTTGGTATATTACAGGTCTGAAGTTAAAAAAAAAAATAATCAGATGTCTTTCATCAAGGAAAAATAGAGTCAAATTACGGCTTTATAATGAAAGTTTGCACAATATCTACCAGTCTGAGAATTCCTGGGCCTATTCAGAAAAACGTGGATTTTACCTTTTACATTCTCCAATTTTTCACCAAAACATGTATAAATGTATATTTTCATCTTGGCTGGTGAAGAAGTAATGTTCATTTAAAGATTTGCCATTTTTTACTCTAAAAGAGAAGGAATTGTTTTTTAGTAGTGAGGAAAGATAAGCCGTATGCTGGATACTAAGTGGGACTTTAAAAATTATTGTGGTGGCCCTAGGATTCCTATGACTGTAAACTCAATTGAGGGCAGTTAGCAGTTATATAGTAAATTACTACACATTGTGCCTTAATTAAATATGACATTTCTAGACATTCAGAGGACTTTACTCTCTTTTTTTTCTTTTCTAGTTTCATTTTGTTTGTATAAAGCTGGTGAAAAGAACTGATGTGACATATGCAACTGTTTTGCCAATGTCTGACCTACAGTGTAGCCTTATCTTAAGTGTAAAACTTGATTTTGGTTTAGATCTACTGCTTACTGAATTTTGGATATTTTTGTTGGATTCTCAGAAGTTCAGTTGATAGTCCAAGACCCATCAACTCACGATTACGTAAGACACAGAAAATTGTGCATCAGTTTCTTACTTCTTTCAGTCTCTTTGCTCTTGGACAGCAATAGACTCCATATAGGCAGTAACCAGACAAAAGGTTTTCTATCACCACAAGCAGTGGCTTTATATCCACATATACTTTTATTCAGAAACCGTAGAATTAAACTGTTTTATCAGAACATCGTTTCGTTTGTCTTTATAATCACCCATCTCTTTGAAGAGAAAAAGACTCAAAATCATCAGATAGGAAATCCATCTAAACTGTGTGTTTGAAAAAGTCACAGAATCAAAACTGGGGCTGTATAGTATTTTTCAAACAGACAGGACAATCAAATGGAAAATTAATTGAAAGTTATACTTTTAATATAGAGCTCTATAGTATGTAGATGTTCTATAGGATGTAGAACAGGATGTTCTGGATACTAAGTGGATACTAATTTTTACATTCCATGTAAAAATTCTGTTGAAAGAATCTCATTCATTATTTCATTCTCCTGAGTTCTGGGTAATTTTCATAGAATAACATTTATTTTATTCCTATTTAACTAAATAGCATTTTTCAATAAGAGTGACTGTAAGCTAAAGTCCCACATCTCTCTTTTTTCAACGTATATTAGTAATTGATCAGCTATATATTACACAGTAAATGTGACATAGTGTTTAAAGGGTTGCAAAGTATAATGTAGTGCTTTCCTTCTGTGCTCAGAAAAAAAGGTATATTCTGTCTAAGGTAACACAATTAATGTGACATGAGTGTCATGTGTTGCTGGTCTGCAATAACTGTAGACACGAGCGTGACAAACACTCTTTTGAGCTGATATGGTTTTGAGCTGATAATCTAGCAGAACTTTATGGCATACAAATTGTATGCTATGTCTGTGAAGCAGAAGCTCCAGTACGCATTTTGTCAGTAATGGTATTATGCTGCAAATTTGTGATAAAGTGCAGAATGAAAATTTTATTAATAATAGCAATGTGGGAGAGAGAACCAAGGAGATCACTTGGTCCATCTTCCTTCTGTAAGGTGGTATCAAGTAGAACACCTCTCAGATACACCGACTCTACCCCAAGGCTGTATCTGTTCCCTGTGCCCAGGCAGATGCAGGAGGGCTCTGCTCCCCAGGACTGGATCCAGTTACTCAGCTCTAGTGATGGTTATTAAACCTTTCTCAATATCAAACATCTGTTGCAAATTAAGCCAATTACACTTTGTTCTACTTCTTGCAAGACAACTGATGACAGTCTTCTTCATAGCAACCTTTTGTATGCTTGAAGTGCCATCATTTCCTTCCTGTTCTCCAAACTATTAATCCTCTACTTTGCTTGTTACATTTTTTATTCAAATACTCTGATGATTCATTTATTATTTTATTTATGATCTTTAAGGCCCCTTCCAATCCAAACCATTAATGATTCTCCAACAGATTCTCTTAATTAAATCCTAAAATTGGTTCCCTAACTCTTTATATGAATTTCATCAGAGCATAAAAGAGTGGAGCAATCATCCTCTATACCTTGCCTTCTACTCTAGAAAGTCTTGTGCTTTTATCTCTGTGGAGATATTTCTTGACAGTAAAGAATTTTCAAAAGCATTGACTCTTGCTCTAGTTACCTTTTCCTTGAAAGTAATTAAATTTCTTCTTAGCCTTAACAAATTTAAAGGAAAACCTTGTTTTGGACAAAAAGACACTTTTTTTTAATGAATCTTTGTCAATATGTCATGTTCTTTTACATGTCTTCAGAACAGAGAGAATCATGGAATTAGGGGTTGGATTGGAAGGGACATTGAAGAACATCTGGTTCCACCCCCCCGCCACAGACAGGGGTGCCCTTCACTACATCAGGTTGCTCAATTCCCCATCTAACCTGGCCTTGAACACTTCTAGGGATGGGGCATCCACAGCTTCTCTGGGCAACGTGGTCCAGTGTCCCACCACCCTCACAATCAAGAATTTCTTCCTTATATCTAACCCAAACCTACTCTCTTTCAGCTTAAAGCCTTGTCCTATCACTACATGCTGTTGTGAAAAGACCCTCTCCAGCTCTTTCGTAGCTTCCCTCCAGGTACTGGAACATTGCTTTAAAGTCTTCCCAGAGCCTTCTCTTCTCCAGAATGAACAACCTCAAATCTCAGCCTGCCTTCATAGGAGAGATGTTCTAACCCTGTGGTCATCTTTATGTCCCTCCTCTGGACTGACTCCAACAGATCCATGTCCTTCTTATGCTGGTGGCCCAAGAGCTAGATACGGTACTCCAGTTGTGGTCTCATGAAAGCAGAGCAGAAGGGGAGAATTACCTTCCTCGACCTGCCAGCCATGCTTCTTTTGATGCAGCCCAGGACACAATTGGCCTTCTGGACTGCGAGTGCATGTTGCCAGGTCATGCTGAGGCTCTCATCCACCAACATCCCCAAGTCCTTCTCCTCGGGGTTACTCTCAATCCATTCTCTGCCCAGTCTGTATCTAAGCTTGGAATGTCCCAACCCACGTTCAGGACATTGCCCATGGCCTTGTTGAACATCCTGAGGTTCACAGGAGCTGCCTTCCAATCCTATCTGGGTCCCTCTGGATGGCATCCCTTCTCTCCAGCATGTTGACTATAGCACATTGGTTTTATCAGTAAACTTGTTAAGGGTGCCTTCAATCCCACTGTCCCTGTCAGCAACAAAGATGTTAAGCAGCGCTGGTTCCAATATCAACCCCTGAGGAACATCACTCGTCACTGGTCTCCAACTGAGCATGGAGCAGCTGACCACAACTCTTTGAGTGCCACCATCCAGCCAATTTCTTATTCACAAAGTGGTCACCCATCAGATCCATGTGTCTCCAGTTTAGAGACAAGGATGTTGGGTGGGACAATGCCAAGCGCTTTGCACAAATCCAGGTAGATTATATCAGGTCTTGTTCCCTTATCCACCAACACTGTTACCCCATTGTAGAAGGTCACCATATTTGTCAGGCATGATTTGCCCTTATTGAAGCCATGTTGGCTGTCATTAATCACATCTTTATTTCCCATAAACTCTGCCTTAGCAGAGTTTGCAGGAGGATTGGTTCCATCATCTTGCCTGGCTCCAGGGTAAGAACGACCAGCCTGTAGTTCCCCATGTCTTCCTTATTAACTTTTTTTAAAATGAGGTATATATTTCCTTTTCAAAAAGTCAGTGATGACTTCATCAGATAGCCACAACTTCTCAAATATTATGGATAGTGGCTTAGACACTTCATTGCCAGTTCCTTCAGGACCTGTGGATGTATCTCATCAGGTCTCATGGACTTGTGCACCTTTATATTCCCTGTATGTTCTCAAAACTGACCTCCTGAAGGTCTTCATTATCTCAGTCCCCACCTTTGACTTTTGCAGCTTGTGTGGTATGGCTGGAGCACTTGCTAGTAAAGATAGGCAAAAAAATATAATTGAGTACCTTAACCTTCTCCATGTCCTGGGTAACCAGGTCTTCCATTTCCTTCTGGAGAGGGCTCACATTTTCCCTAGTCTCTTTTTGTCACTGATGCACCTATAGAAATAATTCTTGTCACCCCTGACATCCCTGAAAAAGAGCAAATCTCCACCTTTTTATCCAATACGAAGGCAACATACTCTGTAAAAATTACAAATATCTGAGATGACTTTATCACATCATGCAGCTTGTTTTCCCCCTTTTGTGGAAAATGGTGACACTGACTTTCACGAAAAGTTTTCTTGAGCTTGCCAGGAATTTCTGCATCTTGGTGGCATTATTATCACATTTAAAAGAATTTTGAGATTATTTTAATGCCTGGTCCTCCTTCACAACCTTTAAGTCCCTGACTTACAGTACTGAAACAAGATCTACATCCAGTAGACAATTCTCTTATGTCAGAATCCAATGAAACAGGTCTCAGACAAATGACTTCTCTAAAAACGAAGTTGACTACGTATTCTGAAACAAGAAGAGTTGGCACATCACCTTCTGGTAAAACATTGTAAGAAGCGACCATCTTGAATTCTTGGCTTTTCTGTAGACTTCAGAATTGGCTGTATCAACAGACGTGAGTTCAGCCACTGAAAGGCTAATGTCTAAATACCTTCTTTAGGTTTGATAGTGCCAAAGCTCTGACAATTTTTCTAAAACTAGAGGTAGTAACATTATATTTCAGTTGCCATTGTCTGGTTTTGTGTACTGATTGTGTGGGCACATCAATAACCACAAGTAGAACTCAGCAAATCAGCTCTGATCAGATTGGAGTCAAACTCCATTGCATGTGTCTTGGAGGCAGTATAAGAGACCAGCAACAAAAATGTATTTATGATGTGGATGTTATTTCTGAACACTATTTTGCATTTAAGAGAGAATGAATGACAGTGGACATATACTTCAAATGTCTGGAGTAGCAGATTTTTCTGAGACTTCACAAAAATTAAGTCATGCACAAAGATTTCTCTTTTCCTTGAGGGATTGCAGGCTTGCAGTTCTTCAGTTTGTCTGGTTCAAATACTGTAGATTGAATCTGTATGAGGCTATGTCCAACCTACTATAACTGGGTTTACAGAGTCATTTAAATTGGACTGATTTAGTTCTTTCTACCCTTGCAGAGATTGGTTGTAAATATTTCATGGGAAGCACATATTATTCAGAGAAATCTTTTGGTTTGTTTAATTTGGTCCAAAAAAAAGATTCCTATCTTTTAGTGTGTCTGAAATAAGAAATTATGGAGTCAAATTGCAATGCCATTGAGCCTGGGTTATCCTCTTCACTTGTACAATGAAAACGTGGATGCAAATTTTATAGCAATCCAATTTATATGAACCAGTTACTGAAGGAACATATTAACACTGAGACACACAGTTATGTGATCTGTAGGCATGAAAGAATAGCCAGGCAACTTTAAAATTGCAGCTCAACAGGACTGTAGAGTCATATAGAAACAACACCATTTTTTTCTGGCATTGAAGAAGTTGTTTGCAATCCAGGTATTGAAAGCTGTTCTTGGAGCATGGATATGGAAAAGGCAAAGTACTTATATTCATTATATTTTGTATTAAATACCACTAATTGTAGGGCAGTACAGTATGCAAAAATATACATCCCTTGAATATCTGAAAAGTTTTTGCTTTAGCACATAGTGCTATAAATAATGATTGATATGTGGGAATCAGCATCTCTTTTGAAAAAATACATCACTCTTATAGTTGAATGTGAAGAAATTAAAATTAAAGGAGAAAATAAAAAGACAGAAAAATGGGGAAGGAGAATGCTAGATGGAGAAATATCAAAATATAAGCTATGTCTATTGCTCGCCAGACTGAATCACTTAAAGTTTTCCTCCCCTAGAACATATATTTTTCTGACATCCTTTGCCATTATTCACCAATTAGATTTTAAAAATATGTGTACTTTAACACTTCCACAGGGTAATACTCCTTTCTACTTACTTTCACGCTGAGAAATTTCTTTAATCACTTCTAGAAAAAGGAGTCTGTATTGTTACAAGGTAAATTCTATGTTCCATGTTTCTTAATTTAAAAAGCAGGCTTTCTAAAAATTTCTAAACAACAGGTAGAGTGGAAAGAACACTGAAATAACGTCATTGAGCACTAGGCTCCTTTCAAGTTTGTGTGTTGCACGGAGGCCACTGAAAGAAATCTGGGTGCTCACTGACTGCTGCTGGACAGGGTTTTGGCTGAACATTTCATCTGGGTTGCCCCAGTGTAGTTCTAGGGTTACGCAGAGTATGATAAGAACAGAAGAGTAAAGGCTGTCTCAGGCAAGTTGGAAAGCTTGTGTAGCTTATCTGGGATGGGCCCTAGGGAAGCACAAGGCTCATGGACATTCATAAATTAGCAGGCAAATATGTTTACTAGATATGCATTGAATGATTTTTTCCTTAAGTTTTGATTCTCAAATATATGTTTCCTTTATTTAACAAATTTTTATTTGGACTAAGTTCTTCAAAAAGTGAATTTTTTTCCTCCAAAGTCATTCTGCTTTGCACATAATTTAAAAGAAAACTTTTTCTTTCCAAAAGCTGCAGGAAGTTCTAAATGTTTATTTAAAAGAGGGCAATGAATGCTTTCCAGTATGATGTAAAAGTAAAATAAATACCATTCTCAGTCACATATGGTTCTGACAGACACAAAACAGATCATATGAGAGGCTGTGAGAAAACTGCCTGCATTAATAGGATGATAAATGTAAAATATTCAAATAGTATTATTATAGTGCATTTGCTCAAGGCTATTTTCTTTATTCTCCAGATAAACCTCTTTTACCTTATGGTAGAAAACCGAAAAATAAGATTTTTTTTTCTTCCAAATAGTTTGGAAGGAAAATTTTTACATGCTATTTTAAATAAGAAATATTGTAATAGAGAGAGAATTTTTGCCACTGTTCTTTATCAAAAACAAATTACAAAGACTTAGAAACACATTTTACAAAAATAAATGTCAATGATCAGAAATAAACATTTTCGTCTAAACCCAATCTTTTTTACCAATTTCTACTTTTTGCATTTTAAAAATTCTTTTTACAAACATTTGAATGGGTTCCCTAATGTTTACAGATGTAGCAAACTCCTTCATCTTAATACACACAAGAGATTCTTTTCCTTAATTTCAGTGGATGTTGGATCATCATGGCTAGGCTTCGCGAACGAAGATTTGGGAAGGGCTCTACCCACTATTCTTGCAAGCGCGTTGGTGGCTAAAAAGGCCAATACGAGATAGACACGTCCGGTTGCAAAAGACACAGCAGAAAGACTCCTTAGATGGTATATTCTGCAAGGCTCGATTCTTTCTGCGTTGTCTTTTCTCCTCAAGACTGATCCTGCGTGCTTTCTCAAAAGCATCAGCGGCGTTATAAATGGACTGTCTCCAGGCCTCCCGGTTAGAGGCCAGAGTAGACCAGTTATGGTGATCAATATGCCCAAGGCTGAGTTGTTGCTTCAGGGAGTCCTTGTATCTTTTCTTCGGAGCTCCTCTCTTGCGGCAGCCGGAGGCAAGTTCACCATAAAGCAGGATCTTAGGGAGGCGGTGGTCCTTCATCCTGGAGACGTGCCCTGCCCAGCGCAGTTGCGTTCTCAGTAGCATGGCTTCAATACTTGTGATTGCTGCCTGTTCAAGAACAGATGTATTGGTCACATAATCTGACCAGTGGATGTTCAGGATTGTACGGAGGCAGCGTTGATGGAAGCGTTCTAGGAGACGCAGGTGGTGGCGGTAGATGACCCATGTTTCGGAACCATATAAAAGAGTAGACAGCACTATGGCTCTGTAGACACTGATCTTGGTACCTTTCTTCAAGTGTTTATTACACCATACTCTTTTATGGAGTTTTCCAAAAGCACTATATGCCTTCGCTAACCTATTGTCTATCTCCCCGTCAACCTTACCATCTGAGGAGATGAGGCTGCCTAAGTAATTAAACTGTTGGACTGAATTGAGTTCTGATTGGCCGATGGTGATGTGGGGATGATGGAGGACTTCCTGAGGTGCAGGTTGATGGAGAACTTCAGTCTTCTTTAAGCTGACTTCCAGCCCAAAGAGCTCAGCAGCATCTGCAAAGCAGGATGTTAAACGCTGCAGGGCTGCTTCTGTGTGAGCGACAAGGGCGGCGTCATCAGCATAAAGCAGCTCCCGGACAAGATGGTTCAGGGTCTTAGTGTGGGCCTTCAGTCGCCTTAGGTTGAATAGGCTTCCATCAGTACGATATCGAATGTAGATACCGTCCTGATCATCGAGGTCTGCCGTGGCCCTTTGGAGCATCATACTGAAAAAGATTGTGAATAAGGTAGGAGCGAGAACGCAGCCTTGTTTCACGCCGTTCTTTATTAGAAAGGGCTCAGAAAGTGTGTTGCCATATCTGACTTGGCCGTGCTGATCTTCATGAAGTGAGGTGATCATTTTAAGGAACTTGGGGGGACAACCTAAACGTTCCAAAATCTGCCAAAGACCTATTCTGCTCACAGTATCGAAAGCCTTGGTGAGGTCGACAAAGGTTACAAAGAGACCTTTGTTCTGTTCCCTACACTTCTCTTGCAGTTGTCTGAGAACAAATATCATGTCTGTGGTGCTCCTGTTGGCTCTGAAGCCACACTGAGATTCAGGTAGAATTTCTTCTGCTATAGCGGGAATTAGTCTGTTCAGGAGTATTCTTGCCAAGATTTTGCCAGCAATGGAGAGCAGAGTAATACCACGGTAATTTGAGCAGTCTGATTTAGTACCTTTCTTCTTATACAAGGTGATGATGACTGCATCACGAAGGTCTGAAGGTAGTTCACCTAGTTCCCAGCAGCGCACCACAAGCTCATGAAATTTAGCATGGAGTGCAAGGCCCCCATGTTTCCAGACTTCAGGTGGAATTCCATCAACCCCAGCTGCCTTGCCAATTTTCACCTGCTGTATGGCCTTGAGGGTTTCTCCTAAAGTGGGGGCAGTATCCAATTCGTATTTCACCGGTCGTTGTGTGATGGACTGAATTGCTGAGTCTTGGACTACACGGTTGGTACTAAAAAGAGTCTGAAAGTGTTCAGACCATCTATTCAGTATGGAGGTTTTATCTGTCAGAAGCGTTTGACCATCTGCACTGAGTAGTGGGCTATGGATTTGGTATGTAGGCCCGTATGCTGTTTTGAGGGCCTCATAGAATCCTTTGTGGTCCCCTGTATCTGCACAAAGTTGAGCTTTTGCAGCTAGATCGGTCCACCACTTGTTCTGGATGTCACGGAGTTTCTGTTGGAGTTTGCTGCATGCAAGACGAAAGGCTACTTTTCTTGCGGGACAGGATGGCAGTGCAAGGTGTGCTTGGTGGGCGGTTCTCTTCTTCCTCAACAATTCCTGGATTTCATGATTGTTTTCATCAAACCAGTCTTTGTTCTTCTTGAGGGAGAACCCTAAGGATTCTTCGGAGGATTGCAGGATGCAGCTTTTAATATGATGCCAAATTGCTTCAGGAGAGGAATCTGCAGAATCTGTGGAATGGTTATCAAGCTTAGTTTGAAGGTTTGCCTGGAATCTTTCTCTTACTGTGGCTGATTGGAGATCGTTAACTTGGAGTCTTCTCCTTGGGATACTGCCCTTTTTGGGTTTGAATTTGAGATTGAAATTGAGTTTACAGCGCACAAGCCGATGGTCTGTTTGACATTCTGCGCTGGGCATCACGCGGGTATGGAGGACATCGCGGACGTCTCTCCGTCGCACCAAGACATAATCAATGAGGTGCCAATGCTTAGATCTGGGGTGCATCCAGGTTGTCTTTAGGCTATCTTTCTGCTGAAAGATAGTGTTGGTAATGGTAAACTGTTGCTCCGCGCAGAATTCTAGCAGAAGTCGACCATTATCGTTGCAGTTTCCAACGCCATGCTTGCCTAATATTCCTTTCCATGCTTCAAAATTTTTGCCTACTCTGGCGTTGAAATCACCAAGGACAATGATCTTATCATCTGCTGGTACCTTTTGGGTAAGGCAGCGCAGGTCAGAGTAAAATTTATCTTTTTCAGCAGGGTCAGCTTGGAGAGTTGGGGCATATATGCTGAAGATGACAATGTGTTGGTTGTTATTTAGTGGAAGGCGTAGGGAGATAATGCGATCAGAGTGACCTGTCGGCAGATTTTCGAGTTTAGGGACAATAGAGTTTTTGATCATGAAGCCGACACCAGAGAGATGTTTTTCGGTTCTGGACTTACCTGACCAAAAGAGAGTGTAACCGGCACCGTGTTCTCTGAGGCTGCCTTCCTCATGAAGGCGAACTTCACTGAGAGCAGCTATGTCGATGTTGAGACGGGCCAGCTCATGGGCAATTAGGGCAGAGTGACGCACAGGACGTCCGCTGTCCGCAGAATCGAGCATGGTTCTGATGTTCCAGCATGCTAGAGTTAATTTAGGTACACCTTTGGAGGCAGGTGCATGCCTTTGTCTTCTGCTCTTTGTGCGACCGCATTGGAAGAAGATGCCCGTCGGTCTGCGGTTAACCAACCGGGTGAAGGTGGAGATGAGCTTTGTTTAGGCCACCTTTTCTAGGCCCCTCTCCGAGTGGAGCAAGCAGTGCTGTCCTTGAAAAGGCTGCTTGGTCGTTCAGGGTGCTGCCCCAAGAGACTCTCATCTCCGTCAGTCTCAAATGACCAATATCCTGAACCGCCTGCATGCAGGGTTGAGTCTGCGGCTCCCAGTGCACCTTTCACCTACCGTTTCGACCCTCGCCCGTCGCTGCAGGACTTTTTGCATGTGGGTAAAGCCTTCAAGCCTGCGCAATGGATTTTTTAGGTGAGATGCAGTATGCGCGGAACTGAACCCACCCTTTAATCCTGAGGTTCATCTGCCAGGGCCGAGCAAGCTTGGACGGTGGCAGTGAGGTCCTCAGGACGTAGGTTTGATTAGAGTGACCTTCTCTTAGATGGATGGCCTTACAGGGCTAAGCGAGCTCCATCTGCCCGGGTTTGGTATGAGAGTTGTCCTTCTCCTAGGATGACTGCCAGAAGGCTAATGAGCTCATTCTGCCCAAGATTGAAGTGAATCTGGTCCTATGGTTTTGACCTGTCTGGCATGGGCGACCCTACCGAGGGCATGAACCCTCGCCAGCATAGCTCGCAACCACATAGGGGTACATAGGCTACTTACCTGTTAGAACGATTTGGGTAAGTCCTTCAATTCCTACTTTACTAACACCTACCTAAATACCATCATAAGGGGACAACCAGGAGCAGCCCTTAGTCCTGCCCACCCTTTCAGGATGTAGCAGAGCAGAGAAAATATATCCAGAACATGCCGAACCTGGGCAGTAGCCGCAGGTGAGCCAAAAGTAAATGGGTAAATAGACAAACAAATAAATCAGCTGACCAACCGTTCAGGCCCCCATACCTGTCAAGGCTAGGGTGCCTTTCAAGACCCCAGCCTGGCTGGGGTCCCCAACAATCTAAAAGAACCCACTTTCCACCCTGACGATTATTCTTCTCCCACTGTGACACCACAACTTGGATGTTGGATAGGACCATAAGTAAATAGGTCAATTTTGTGCATCAGGTCAGTTGTGTTTTCTCAGTGAGAGATGTGGGAAAATTCAGTACTTCTAAAAAAATACCACATATCTAGATACTAGTTTATATTCTGGGAATGGTATTAGAAAATTTAAGCTACTGTGAAATCATGTATGAATAAAACATTACAGGAAGAGTAAGCAGATATTTAATGTACTGAAAAAGTGTTGGTTCACATACAATTTAGTAAAGATTTGTATTTTACTTCTGCAGAACACATTTAGAAGGACCACTAATTTCACTAGTATGGATTTTGTCCAGACTGTACTTTTCTCCACCAATGATAAGAAATCATTTTGGAACTCCCAGTTCCAGTATCTAATACTTTATCTTTCCTTGGCCTGGGATTGGTCTGACATTCTTCATGTAGGTAATATTTTGGAAACAACATGCAATATACAACTCTGTGTTACTTGCTGCTGAGTTTTATTTTATTATGGTACATGCAGAGTATCACAGCAGGCAGAGTATGAGGTACTTATGGTGAAATAACATTTGGTGAATTAGCTAGACAGAATGCCCAGTCTTCTTGGCAACTTTACTCTTTCATTTATTGCTTTTCAATGTACTAGGAGTACTTCTAAATATCAAGCAGAATAAATTTTTTTGCCAGAAAACATATTTCTGCTACCTAAAAAGTTAAAACAATAGAAAATTCAAGGCTGTAAAACTTTTGGGTTTTGACTAGAAGTGGTTTTTATCAGGTATTTATCTCGCAACAAGAATACAAAGCTTATCTGTCATTTCAGGTTTCCAAGAGCTATGGTATAAATTTTAATATTAAAATGATATGTATTTAAGTGGCATTTCAAAGACTGACTTTCTTGTTCCATACACATTTGGAATATGTCCTTTGTTTGCACTTAGCAGCACTCATGGAAATACAGGCATATTGATAAAAGCAACAACTAGAAGATAACAAAAATCATTGAACTCGAGTAACATTCTTGACATATTATTTGTCTTTAGGAAATGAATCAGTTCTGCCTTTGAATTGTTCACTCGCAGTGATTTTAAAATATATTGAAGTTTGTTGCAATTTCTGCTGAGCAAATTGCTGAGAAATTACTGAAGGTAACATTCAGATATTCATTTGAACAAACTTCCACGTGTATATAAGTTTAGGAAAAAAGAAATACAGAAACCAAAAGGAAAATAATTTACAACTTGTTTGAATACTTGAAAATACTTTGTCCTCATACACACTTAAACATAGTGCTAACTCAATCCAGTTTAAATATTTTTTACTTCCCATAGGTGTGTGAAATTTCCACCTCACATTTGTTCATACAGAGATTTCTATAGACAGACGCTGAATCTTTTCTCAGGAACAATTTCACATTTTCTAAATACACTTACAGCTGTTTGAAATTTTGGATGTCATTCATGGAGACAGCCAACCCTTAGGATTCTACAGATAAATTATTGCTTGCATTACTCTGGGTTAAAATTATATCTTATAAGATGGTCATAAATATTAGTTAACCCACTAACTCTGAATATTATATAACACACTGGTCTTGACATGCATGTTCATATTTCTTGATACCTCTTGTAGATACATCCAAAAAGTGTGGACGTAATATGGAATTGAAGTTATTAGAAGGGAATAACTTTCTTCTCCTAAAAAATAAAACATAAACCACACATTACTAGATATATTTTCTGAACTCTTAATTCAGTACCGGTTTGCACATTACTAAACAAGCCTGCTGGACCAAACCTGTTCAAATCTGATAATTAGGGCATTCTCCTGGGGCTTGCTGATGATTTTTCAGCATCTGAGTACACCATTGAATGGATGGTTTCTCTTTATTTTGCTTAAGAGCAGTTGAATCATTCTTCAGATTAGTGTGACCGCATAGGTGTAGGTTAAAAAAAGGTGCTCTGAGTGAAGAATTGAATTTACGTTCAGGTCTTTAACATGTAAATATGCCAGCTGTGTACTGCTAGTACAGATCTGAACTGTCAAGATGCATCTTACTACCGAGGCACTTAATTTTTTACAAAATTTGGGTCAAGATGCATCTTACTACCGAGGCACTTAATTTTTTACAAAATTTGGCCAGTCACAATTTTTTCCCCAAGTTTCTTTCAACTGGTAAAATATGAAAGTTGAAAACATAAGAGCCAGGGCTCTCCCAAAAAAAGTCAATTTCCTGGCTGTGCAAGGAGTGGATGAAGGTTCAGATGAGGGCTGTCCCTGGGAGTAATGCTCATGCCCTGTGTCGTTGCACCCCTCAGCAGCACATAGGGGTGCATTCACCTGTGGGGTGTGCAGGCCTTCCTGGGGTCACCTGAGCTGAGGCTGCATCTGCAGAAGGTGGATGAAGTGAAGATGGTGTCCTCATAGTTGCACTGGAAGGCAGCCACTTGTGGCACAAGGCAGAGCCAGGGCCTGATTCACCATCCTATCCACCCTGGGGTCCCTTCACATCTGCAATAAAGTGCAAGCTACATTCCCAAAGGACTAGACACTAATTCATTATGAACAGGCAATTTGGAAGCTTTTGTATTTATTTTTATTGGGTGGCAACTGTTTTTCTGCAGCTATTTCAGAATTATAGTTTATTTCATAGGCCATCTGAAAAATTAACAGACAAAGAGTGTGGAAAATCAAATATAAGGCTGCAGACTATTCTTGATTTCATGAAATATATTATTTTCCTGATGATAAAGGGCTGTCTTAACACCTTCAGCACTGCAAATATGCTACATTTATAAACATCCTTTGGATATGTGTTGCTGCTAATTCTAGTAAACCTGCATAAACATAATTTGCAAACAGACAAAAAAGGAAAGTGTTTGAGTTACTAAACAGTGTTTAGGTTTACTAAGTAAAGTTATGTTAGCATTCTGTATGCTTCCTTAAAATTAATTCTTGAACAGACAGCTGACAAGCTAAGAGTAAAGCTAAAAAGTTTGGAACTATTAACAGAAAGCAAATGAAAGGAACTTTTATTCCTCTTTGCTACAGAGTCATAAAATATAATTTGTACCACGACAGTTGCTTAAATATTTAGTAGAATAAAGCAATTCATGCATAAGAGAATATAACTATAAATATAACTGCAGTCAGGAAACTGTACACATAGAAAAAAAATAATTTAAATTGAAGCCAGAAGTATGGAGATGTTCCATTGTCCTCTTTTCTAGTGGGGGGTTGTTTTGAATATGTGGATAGCAGCAGGGGACCTTGGCCTCTCCATGGGTGTAGGTGTTTACCCCATCTTGTCACTTTTAGGCCTGATGCTTTTCATCATTTATGACAAGCACTTTTGATACTAACTAGTGATTCAGAGCTCTGTCACTAAATGCAAAATTATATGATCTTACCTTTTTGAATGCATACTCAGAAGCTTTCCATTGTTTTGTATTGTTATGGGAAATGGGACAATTTAAATTATCAACTATAGGAAAAGAGAGACTAGACATGAAATATTTCAAATCAGAAAAAGAAGTGGATTGAAACTTACTTCAGCTTCATAGAATCATAGAATCACAGAGTGGTTTGTGTTGGAAGAGACTTTCAACATCATATAGTTCCAACACTCCCACCATGGGCAGGGACATCTTTCACTACCTTGGGTTGGTCAAGAGCCCCATCCAACACAGCCTCGAACACTTCCAGGAATAGGGCATCCACAACTCCTCTGGTTAATCTGTTCTATTCTCTCACTACCCTTACAGTAAAGAATTTCTTCCTAATATGTAATCTAAACCTACTGTCTTTCAGTTTGAAGCCATTTTCCCTTGTCCTGTCACTACATGCCCTTGTAAATAGCCTCTCTCCATCTTTCTTGTAGGCTCCCTTCAGGTACTGGCAGGCGCCTAAGCCTTATCTTTTCCAGGCTGAACAATCCCAATTCTCCTAGCCTTTCCTTGTAAGAGAGGTACTCCACCGTTTTAATCATCCAGGTGGCCTTCTCTGGACTTGCTCCAACAGGTCGGTGTCCTTCCTCTGCTGGGGACCCCAGAGCTGGATGCAGCACTCCAGGTGGGGTCTCACCATTTTTTTTTTTCTTTTCAGAAAAACAACATAGTATTTTGTTTAAAAACTATCTGAACCGAGGACAAATTGTCAGACTTAATTAGGAATGTTCTCTCTGTCTGTTTATTTGTTTAAAATATTTCCTAATGAAGTATAAAGACATTTTGTGCCTCAATAGCATGAGTACAATATTCATTGTTTTGAATGACTTAGATGTCAGAGGATTGTCTGAGCATCTGTAATTTGAAAAGAACATGAAAAAACATTTTCTAAGTAATATCATATCTTTAGACGAAAAAGTTGTTTCAAATGAAACTCAGCTGATTCCTGCAGATTAATAGTAGCCAGATCTCAAGACAGACATGAAGGCAGAAAGTCCAGTAAAACCAGCAGAATAGGCACAAGTTCTTTGTAAACCCAGTATTATCTGAAACCAAAGGAAAAACGTACTGCTCTCACTACTTATACACTATTTCAAGTCTCAAAAAAGCTAAATAATATTGTGATTTAGATGCTGCACTATCATCAAACAGCTAGGTTTGCAGAGTTTTTTATACTGAAGACAAAGAGGGAGGTATCTGCTGCTGTTTTTAGGAACTCCCTTTTTTCTATATTTGCCTATGTACAGTTGCTGAACTGCAAGTTCTACAAAGGAATGAAGTTTTTATGGAAAGCCATTGAAAAATAAAGTCAGAGCTAATATATCAAATGAAAATACAAAAAAAAAAAAAGAAAAAAAACCAAAACCAACTTGGTACAAAGGCAGAAAATGATAACTGAGCAATTCCTCTTTATTTGGTCTCAAACTAGCAAAATTTATTCTTCTCAAGCATGAATTTGAACTCACTGTGTTAAAAACTGACAAATCGCTGACACAGAAAGAGATTGTTGACCTTCCAGCCAATCCAGGAACCTGTTATTGTGACAAGAAGAGGAGGAGGAAGAAGAGGATGAGGAGGAGAAAGAAGAGGAGGAGGGGTAAGATGAAGTGGCTGCCATGTATCAGAGTGCCATCCTCCAAAAGTGTGAAGAAATTATGCAAGCTGTTAGTGGAGAAGTGGGTCCTCTAAAGGCACCAAAAGCCCTCTGGTGTGCTCTGCTAAGTCTCAAAGCCTAGTACTCAAAAATCATATTAAATGTGGATAGTTGTTAGATGGTAAAAGACAAGAATTTCCAAGGTTCTGAGCTCCTACTGCTACCAGCTGACTTCACTAGACTTGCGAATGCTACATGTCTATGTCAGGAGCATCAAATTAAGCAAAAGCAGCTATATATAAAAAGCATAAATAATCCCCTCTGAAAATGCAGTCTACTTTTATACATGTCTGTGTGGAAATGGTTACAAGAGGTGTGCTTGAAAGACATTTGTCACATAAAGAATGTTGCATTTCAGTACCAGAGATTGTTATTCTCTTTCTAAAAAATAGTGCAGCGAGTTTACAGGAACTGGAAAAAACAGAAGAGAGAAAATGAGGAAAAGATTCACAAACAGGCAGATAATCACACAATATTTTACTTCTTGAATTTTAAATTAAATTAAAACATATTGTACCACCAAATACCATTTCCTTTCCTGTCAGCTAGAAGTACCATTCTTACTGAGTGGATTGAAGAAGTGGGGTATTAGTTTGCTCAACAGTTTCAGTCTTCCTGCATTTACTAACCTGTTTGATTAAATTTTTAGCATGTTTTACCAAAGCCAGTTCTCTAATATCACTGGCATAAGCTTCAAATATTAATTTAAAGTGTCCAGTCTACTTGTACTGCCTTTCTATTAGAAGAGTAATTTTGAAATATATTTCCAAGTATCCAAAAATGAACTCTTCTACAAGGATTAAGTGAAGCAAATATGAGGGCATTGTTCTTGCTGTACCTAATAAAACACTATTTTCTTTTCTTCTTTTTATTTTTACTCTCTTTTCAAAGCTTTTTGCTACTTGTAAGGATAGCAGCCACATAAATCTGAACGGATTTAGGCATCACTGCCTGCTGGCAAATAGGTTACTAGCCTAACTATAAACTGCATAATTTCTGCAATACTATTCCATCCTAAACTCGTTATTCCAATCTATGTTATTTCTGAGTAACATTGTTACCATGGGGGTTTTTCCCCTTGTAGTAGCTGTGTCTACATAGCCACAAGTATACAGGCAACTGCTTACACCATTGAATAACATTTAAATAATCGTATTTTCAAACGTACTTCAAATTGCTTTGTGAGCAGTAGAGCAGAGGAAAAAAGCCAAGCCAAAAGCTTTCTCAAGTCTTTCAAAACTACATATAGAAGTGAAATTTTTGTAAAAAAACCCTTGACATAGGAATTCAAACGAGTAGGTTTGCAAATAAATACTCTTATAAAACTGAAATATTTAAACTTATTAGTTAAGATAAAAGAAATTATTAGACATACAGAATTCTAATTATTCTATTATAGTAGCTTATAGTATGCATCTTAAACAATAGCCGATTGATATATATTTCTGATACATTACAAGATTCCCAAACTCAGCTTAGCATGATGACCCATAGAACTAGTAATGTGGCTCCTACCAGTTCTTCGGGGAAGGCAGTGAGGCACTAACCTAGGTGTGGAGCAGATACTCGTTTCTACTTAGCATCCAGGAGCTGACTGTACACTTTTAACATAGAGATGCAGAAGAGAGCCCCCATCTCCCTGAGAAGTCATGTGATCTGCTCAGTGGTACTTGCACTCACTGAGACCCCTCATAGCTTCCCCAAGTCACTAAAAAATGGTTTACTGAGAAGCTAGAGTAGCTTCAACTCAGTCTTTATGACTGGGAAAAGCTTTAATCAGTGACCCAGAATCCAGGGAATTTTGAATCCAGGCTGAGTTTCCCAGAGACACTGGAAGACCTTTTTCTAAGTCACAGTTGAGTTTTGGCATGACCTAAATTTTGAGAAATCATTTTAGTCATTTTAGACTTTTTGTTTGTGGTCATATAGGGTGCTGCCCATGACAGAAAAAGCAGGGTTAAAGTCCCCTGTAATAATTTCTCGGCATCTCCAAGACCACTGTTATATTCAGAATGAAGAATAAAAACACTTTCTATTTTATGAAATGCTATTTCAGTAAAATATTTGACAACTTAACACTGAGACCAGTTGTAAGCCTACAACTGAGGAGAGCACAGAAAAGGAATTAATTATCAAAGGCAGTACACAGGGAGTGGAAAGTTCCCATCCTTGTGTTGCAGCTGTAGCCATCTTATCATGAATCTATATATTTGTTCCCTTAGTAAACTTTACCCTTAGTGCTGTCTATTCCTGTGCAAATTTCTCAAAGCACAGACCCCACATGCTCCATGAAGTTTTCTGGCACAGAGAAAATCTCTTCAGTGCTTTCTACATGTTGTCACTGCTAATTAAAAGAATAAGATAACCCTTTTTTTTCCCCAAAGCCAAAGCAAGAATGTGTCCTACAGCTGCTGATATTCCAGTTTAATCAAAAAAGCATATATGCCACTAGTCTAGTCCATGTTCTTTGCATTAGCACATCTAATCACTGCAAATCATCTGTCACTCAAACATCAAATTTTGTTTCCAGAAATCTCTGGAATTCCCATTTGCCATGTCCGGAAGTATGAAAACTAAATTTCTCAGTCAAAGTTGCAGGATAATTTTCAGCGGTTTTCTCATAAGTTTGTAGGTGTTAGAAACAATTCATGTCCTGAAAGTAGATGTGTTTCTTCAAGGCAAATTATTTTAAGTAAAGTTTATGAGATTTGAGAGATACTATGTGTGTACTTCCAGGTGATGGTTGGAGAATGTAACTAAAGCTAATGCAATGAATTACATTTCCTTTATGTTTAACATGCTGGAAGTGGAAGAATTTGGCCATAAATGCTGCATAGGGACAATCTGGTCACAGTTTGGATTTTGAAAGAAAATAATATGTTAAGGTTGGTTGCTGTAGTCTGAGACTTTCAGATCTTGTGAGACTCCAAAAATAAGATATGTTGGAAAATTAAGGGATGCAGATTCCATTACTTAGGATGCTAACTATCCTTTAATGTGAAGAGAGTGACAAGTGAATAAAGCAATGTAGCACTACAGGTCTTGTCCTTGTCCTTCTTTCCTTCCTTCCTTCCTTCCTTCCTTCATTCCTTCCCAGAACTGTCAATTTTCTCCATTTCAGTTCCTAGTTCTGATCTCAAATGTACTAATGTATTAAATCAATGTGATAGTATCACATGATGTGATTCTTCTGGTGTCCTGTGCAGGGCCAGGAGTTGGACTCAATCATCCTGATGGGTCCCTTCCAACTCAGCATATTCTGTGATTCTATCAAATATACCAGGCACCGTGATCGTATGCTATTATAATAGTGAAGCACTGTACTGCTCTTCTCACGTAACTTGGCAACAGAGGCTCTGTGTGACAGAGATGTCAGCCAGTCAGCTCTATAAATCCCAATAGCAATGCCTGCCTTTTTGGCTAATATAACCATCCCTTGAAAACTAAGATCACTAGACTGTTCTGTAGGAGTGAAGTCATCACCAAAATGAGGTTTCCATGGTTAAAATAATATTTGCAATTGATTTGCTTATATTCAAATATACTTCTTCTTTCTAACCAGTAAGATATTCTGAACTAATTTATAATTTTTTGTACTAACTCCCAAAAACTGAAATGACACATTTATTAAGAGAAGGGAAATGGTGGAAAGTTAAATCTCACATTAAGAACTGTAGTTGTAAAATGATATTTTCCATTATTTCATCACATTTAACTGCACTAGTAATCCAATAAAACACCCAAGAGGATTCTGAAACTGAAAAAAATAGATTGATTTCTTGTTTATTTATGTGTTTAACAATGGAGAGTGACTACACATTAGCGTAAACCTACAAGGCAGCCCTGGAAGAATCACAGCTGCAGCTTGCTGCTAAAAGCATCTACTCTAAACAGGCAAGATAGGCTCCTAAATGGATTTGACACCACAAACATTACCCCTGGAGTGGCAGTAGATCTCAGACTGATGGTAGTGTCAGAGAGAGGGACGATACTTTGGAGGAAAACACTAAGTAGAAGCAAACTTAAGGAGAAAGGGGACATTGAAAGGAACAGGGAATAATGAAACAGTGTAAGATGAGAGGCAGCTGTGGCTTAAATGGAGATGAATCCATGAAAATTTACAGGTCCAAATCTCCCTTAAGTAAAAATGTCTCCAAATCTTCACAGAACCCTCCTTAGGCTATGTCTGCAGCTGCCCTTGTAGCTGAAGTTTCTGGCTTGATCTTGCCTCTGAATTTCACCTTGGAAGATGGGTAGGAAAGGAGGAAGATGACCTGAATTTTAGTTTTCTCAAAACTCTCTTTTCCATGGGTCTGGGATCAGAGTGATACTTTGGAGACCAAGAGTTAACAGCTGGGCCGCATCATATCCCTTCTCCTTCAGGACAGCTGCCCATGCATCTGGTAGAAATGCGGTTTCTACCTCACACAAAGTTCTTTCTTTCACCACACAGTTACTACAAGACCTGTTTATTCCACTGTTGTAGCATATTCCCTCCTTTGCATTTTTCTGTTCCCACCCATCATTTACTCACAACAGATGACATCATTGCTGGACAAATATATGATGAAGGTGTTTTCAGCCTTTGTAAAAGCTCTAAAGCCTGTGCAGAACGTCCATTATTAGCCTAGGTTTGTAAAAAGCCCTCTCTCCCTCTTTTATTGTTTCTTTTTGGTATCTTTCCTTCTAACAATGTCTACATAAACATAACCCAAATATTTAGGTCCCCAAGCTCTCAAATGCAACCCATGCCTGCTCATTTTCTTTATGGAAAGTAAGGCTGTGATTAGACATGAAATAACTCTAGCTAATAAATCTGCTCCCAAGGACTGAGTAATCTCATTACAAGTGGGAAATGATGGTTTATTCATCAACATGTGGAGTGCTTTAAAAGTGCTGGAACAGCCAAGCTAATGTAGAGAGGCTGGGAAAGTCAGCTTGAAGAAAAGAAGGAACCTCTGGTGATGTTTTACATATGTAGAGACTTATGTTGGAAAGAATATCTTGGAAAATAGGCTAATTGTAAAAATCTTTAGGATGTGAGGCCTGCAAAAATATTACCCATTCATATAACAGGTTAATTTTGATGTTCCTAATAGAGATGAGAACATATGTTGTACATGGTGGAAAGGAGGTATAAAGCAATTTCTAAGTGCATTTTCTTTCTGCTTGGAAAACCTCATGGTGAGGTGTCAGCCTCGTGTTACACAAAATGCAAGATTTGCCTCAAAAAAATGGGTTTTCTTTTGAGTCAATTGTGGTTTTGCTAGTATAATTCAGTTTGGGAGAAAAGGAAATCTCTGCAACTTTCCAGAGAGAGAATCAATTTTTCTCCACAGCTCTTTTCTTTCTTTCGTGATTGAATACAATGCCTGTAGTGACATGTTTCCACTGGGATGGAAGATGCAATATCAGTCCCAAAGAACTTGTAACTGTTGACACTCAGCATGGTTTTAAGAACCTTGATTGCCAAACTAGAATGTTTAATTATCACATTTTTTCTCTTTTCATCTGGGAAACGTGTGTGCACTTTTTTAATTTGCACAATGAAATCTGAACAAAAATTAGGCCCTAAGCTGTCTTTTGTCTTTTGGTTGGGTTTTTTTTTTTAATAACTGGTTGTGGAGGAGTGTTTAGTTTTGGGGGCCAGAGATAGTATTCTTTCATCAACTGTGCAGGAATTGAAATGAACCTTTTTGTTGGAAAATAAAGCACTACGAATTTAGTTCTAAGAGTTAAATTAAATGTCATCTTTATACCTGTCAGCCTACATTTTTCATAGAGTAATCACAAAGATGTTCTGAGAGTGCTAGAAACCGAGCTAGTTTATAAGCCATGCATATTTGAATTGTTCTTCTTTATGGCCAAATGGAAGAAACTGTTGAGCTCCTTCCCAGAATAAGACAGCCGGCACTCTCAAAGCCAGGACTCCAGTGTATGCAATGTCTCAGCAGAGGTTGAGTAACACGGGTGAAACTGCTTCCACAAACTGATGAGAGTAGAGAACTGAGTGGTTTTTTGGTTGAAATTGGCTGCTTTGTAAGAAGCAGGTAGAAATTAGACTGCAAACCATAAGAAAAATTAGTGTGGCCTTGAGAATGTTCTAAAAGATATAGACTGAAGAATTAGAAAATTCAAGTAAGGAAATAGTCTCCATCTACCTCTTCTTTTGCTCGCATATGGAGCTTGTCATTCATTTTACATAGATTAGGTTGTGTTACAGAAATTTCTGTCTTATGAAATCATACTTTCTTTGTTGGGAGGGAAAAAAGCAAACCATCAAGAGAAGTTTCATTGAGCACCCAACAGAATTCTTGGAGAGGGAAGGAACAGAAAGTCTTGTCAGGAGGGAAAAGAATATATCGATATCTTCACAGAATCACTGGGTGGTTAAAGCTGAGAGGGACCTACAGGGATCACCTGTTCACCTCCATGCAAAGCAAGCTGTTCAGAGTTGTGTCCAGTCAGCTTTTGAATAACTCTAAGGATGGATATAACAGAAGCTCACTGACCACCTCTCCAAGAAACTTCTTTGTTTTAGCAATACATACAGACTGAATTAAACAGACAGGTGTTGAAGTGAATAATTCAAGGGACCTGACCTAGGACTAAGAAAGACAAATGCAGATGTAGGGAAAATACATAGATATAATTCAGAAAAAAAAAGAAAAAGTAATTTGAAGGTCTTTTGAGGGTAAGGGTATAGGGTCTACCTTTTGCCAAATCAGTCTAATTTTATGAAGTTTCAAGGTAAATATGAAACCTTGGTTCCTCTGTAGAAAATGACAAAATTCTGAATTACTTCCAGTACAGAAAAATACCACTCTAATGTTTGAGAAAAATACACATTAGAAGGTAAAAATAATGTGGCATTGGTAAGGCAAGTACGAATGAACCATCAGAAAAATGAATTCATGGTTTCAACAAATTGAGATCAAATAAAAATTGACCATGGCTTCCCATTAAGCAAAAAATCACAGACACTTAAAAGTAGGGAAATAGACAAGACAGTGTCACCACCATGACAGTACTGAAGCTCATCAATAAGATGTTCAAGAGGAAGCAGAAAAAAAACTAACACCAGGGACAGAAGAAAACTCTCTAAGTTTCATCTCATGATGAAGACTATCTGATTGAGCTAACACTTCACTGAGGCTGCTTACAGCACCCTGATGAAAGCAAAGCTAGTTCAGAAATTTGGAAGGTGTTTTATTTACTGGTTTGTTAAGGGCATGCTGAACCAGTATAGAGCACAGAAGGATATGCTGGCAATCACAAATATGAACCCTCTTGTTTTTGAAATAGAAAAATATGCTATAAATAAATGTCGGAGAAGCCCTAGTGCTTACCATTCAAATGCTTGAGCTGGTCTAGGCAAAAAATAAATATTGCTACTCTTTGCCAAGCTGATGGGTAAAACTGTCTCAAAATGTTTCCAGTACTTTATGCCTATGGCTTGGTCATAGACCACAAGTAAAACTTTTCCATGACCATTTTGGAATTTCCACTTCTGTGCAAGATTGGGAAATGCAATCACCATTAGCACAGAGGAAAAAAAAAAAAAAGGGAGTTTCAAGAAACTTTTACCAAACTTCTGCACCACAATATTGTTTGAGTCTTTGTGTTATTTTTTTTCACACAGTGTGTCTCCTATAGCACTCCATAACTTGTTACTGTGACAACAGAGCACAGCACCATCCCATAGAAGGAAAACCTGAGGACTTCAACTTAGAGAGAATCTAGAGAATTAATGAAAAGAAAACATCTGAGGCTGTTCCACAGAGCCCCCACAGGATCTAAGAAAGTGAAGAAATGGTGGAATGATCAAAGTGGAATCTGTATGGGTTGAGAACAGTATGTGAGAAGAATGGGACAGCTACAGTAGCAGAGCAGGAATAGGGAAGGGTTTTGTTTCCTCTGGCATCAGAGCTACTGGTGGGAGCTTTGGTCAGACTTCAATGACAGCCAAGGCAGTGAGAGAGTGGTCTTTCTCCTGCTGCTTTCTTTTCCCCATTTGACTTGCTATACCCAGCTCCTGCAGTGCATGGATGGAACAGAGGAAGCAATAGCTATTGCAGCCCACAGGATTGCAAGGCAACTGCATTTTGCTCTTGGCACACCTATAGCAAACTTCATAACATACCTTGGGCAGCTGAGATACTGTGCCGCTGGTGCTCCCTCTGATGACCATCTGGCCTGCTCTGAGTGCCATGGCCTTCAAACACTCCACCCTTTCAGTGCTCAATCTCTTCTTAATGTCAGGTAGAGTGACATCTTCTTCCAGTAATGGTAGGTTTCAGGGACTGTCCCAGTAATATTTTCTTGGAACAACATCATAGAAGCAGATGGCTGGAAGGTGCTTCGACAGGGCAGATGTTCAGCCCATCCTTGTGTTCAAGTGCAGTTTCAAGCATACCTATGCAATACAGATATCCGTGCATTTGAAAGAACATATCTTAGGTATTTAAAGGGATACTGCAATTTCTTTAAGTAACCATTCAAGTGATCAGCTAATGACTGATCTAAATCTGTCTTGGTGCAAAATGAGCCAGTCTCTGCACATCCTACTCCCTGTGATCCAGGAGCCCAATCAGTCACTGTTTTCTGTGTAGCTGTCTTGCTACAGTTATTACCATTTGCCTTTTCAACTCCTCATTTCCAGACTAAACAAACCCAGCTCTCTCAGCTTTTCCACATAAGTCTTATTTTCTGACTGTCTGTTTAGTAGGAAACCACAGACCAGCTTACAGGTTTAACTTTGAAATCATGTACTAAGCTTCTATTATCTACGCACTAGAAATAACAAGGTAATATCAAGTATTGCAAGATAAGTGACAGAAATTTCAAAATGGGTTTTCATAACTTGATAGCATCTAAAAAGCTCTTACGTGCTTTTTAGTGCTCTGGATAGTTTCAGATCGTGAGGTAGTGAATATACCAGGGAACTCTGGAACCATCATGTTTACTATTGTAAAAAATAATCTCTCCTCCCAGATTACTCTCTCTCCAGCTCTCCATGCAATTTCACTTGCATGAAGTAAAGGAAATTTATGTCTGAAAAGCAGAAAACTGAAAAGATGGATGATCTCATCGGTTTCTACTCAATCTGTCCCAATGCTTCACATGCTACAGCAAGTACCCTGCTCAGCATTTGCAAGAGGCATTTCACTCTTCGTGGTACAATTGCACTTGTTGCTTCACCGAGGGTGGTATTTGTCATTGATGCTGCAATTACAGTCAGCAACTTGCTGTACTGACAATATAGAGCCTTTACTGTTTCACAATCCCAATCAGGATGAGTAATTTTTCCCATTTGAGATCTTCTTTGACCGGTTTTTTTGATCTTGCTCTTGTCTAGAGCACTAAAGAGCATGTGTGTCCATATTGACAAGAGTAGGCAGGAGCCTTCACAGGGAGCTGTCAGCGTACTGCTGCAGCCAGCTGCTTACAGATGCAGGGCTGATCCAGCCAAACCTGCTGTGTGAGTTTTGAAGATGGCCGCTTGCAATAAAACTGTTCCAATCCACAGCCCAGCATGAACGGATCCTCACGCTGAATGGGGGCCACTGAGTGGAGCCAAGTTGAGGGCCACAGTCATCTCTCCTGTCCTCTCCCTCCTCTGCAGGATGCAACACTGATAGAACCAGTGCCACAGGACAGCAAGATGAAAGGATGTTTCCCATTGGCCCAAGATCAGCCCTGTGGAGTGGGATAAAAGGATCCCCTGAGGGTGACAGAAAGGTGTTTTCTAAATCCATCACAGACTGTGAACAGCAGGATAGTGAGGAGGTGCTACTGCCATCTTTTACCTACACATGGTCATGCTAAGTCCTGGATGGAAATGCTTAGGATAACACACTAAGTGTCTTAATAAAGTTGCAAAGAAAAGAGGTGTCTAGTCCTGAAAACATCATTAACCTTCTTAACAAATCTTCCACCTTGTGCCGCACTAAAAAGAAAGTATGGAAGCCTATGACATGGTGGAGCAAACACTCATCCCATTCCAGAGTGCTCAGTGAGCTGGAGGAGAAATCCCTTTTCTCACCGGAAGAAAATTATGTGTTTCTCCAAGGTTATAAGTGCCTTCCATCATGGTTAATTCTGTGTTTCTTCAGGTGTCAGGGTACTAATCTAATGTTTCCCTTTCTACACCAAAATGGTTGCTATTGGGAGTCCTAATTACTTCTGCACATTCCAGTATACCTTTTGCTGTGGTAAGGAGGTAAGATAACAGGGAAATGCCTACCTTCTGTATTTTAACAAGCTTTCTGAGATAAATCACAAATATGTAGACCAAATAGTAGGTATTGCAAATTAAAAGGCTTGGAAGAGAACAGTTATGTGGGGCTGTCACACTTCTCTCCAGTACTGAAGTACAGGTGTCTGTGTTATGTGATGCACTAAAGATGTGTTGGATCTATGTACTATGCACATTTTACACTATTGCTTTTTGCAGAGTAAATTTAATGATATCAGGACATTGACAATAAGCACAGTTGCTTGCCTAGGAAGCAGATACAAAGTAGGTCAAGAGCTTTTCAGATCCATGTAGATTTATTGCACAATTCAGTTGCTTAGGGACATATCTGAAACTTTTGGATGTATGGCAGCCTGGATGGAGTTTCTGACTGAGTGCAACCACATCTCATCTGCCAGCACCATCAAACAGCTGCTTATCTGATAGAAAACCTCCACTACCAATACAAAAATTTCCAGAAAAATTTCATTTTCAATAAAAAACATACATTGTAGGGAAAATTCAAATATATAGTCTTTCTCCTTCTTCCTCTTTCTGTCCCTCCCCAAAAATTACCTGCAATTTGCCAATTTTTTTTCAGTTCTTTCCTCCATCTCCCCCTTTCCTTCTTTTGCTCCCTCCCACCTTGAGCAATTAACTCTATAGTAGCCAGCTAGCTCATAACAGGGGTTTGTACATTTTAGCATCTTCTGTTGCAGAACATGCTAGAAATAACAAGTTTTTATATTTTCCTGGGTTATGGAACTGTCATTCAAGCAGGTCATGTCTAGGGTACCACTGAAATGAAAGCTTTTTCGGTCAGTTTTCTTCTCTGCTTGGTCCATCTGATCCATGCACCTCTAAGGCCTTTCTCTACTCATGATATGGCATCCAGGTCACCAGCATTCCTTAGGCTGCCCATGCCTTAACTTTAAACGACCTCCTTTTCTAGAGATTAAATCCATATGACCTTTCTCTCTTTCCTTCTTACCTAGCCCAATTTTTGACAAAACTGAAGATGGAAGGAGGGTCCTGTTGACCCGTGACCAGGCTCTGTAACCCAGAACACATCTGGGAAGGAAGAGCAAAGTGATTTCTGGTCCCAGCTACATCTGACATCCCCCTACCTCCCTCACCCACTTCCTTCCTCCTTCTGCTGCCCTGAACTCCCAGACCCCTCCTTTACCCTTTAACTGCTTCATGACTTCTTATTCCATTTATTCTCCTCTATCTCTCTGCAGTTTCTCCTTCTTTCCCAAAGCTGCTGCCTGATATTCCTCCATCACTACCCATCCAGTGCACGCATCTTGCACTTTCTTTTCACAACCAGCTTCTAGTTAGACAGTAAACTCTGATTACATTTCTTTCACACACACACACTTCCTTCATCAGAGCTGCATTTTAGTGAAACACTTGCAGATATTTCTCAGATTTCAGTCAAGAGCAAGGGTCAAATTTACATTGCTTGGGTATGACATGGAATGAGCAACGCAAGTATGTTCCCTTGAGCAATTAAGTTCACATAACCCCCAGCTCACGGGCAGATACTTGCTGGGATATTCTGTCTGCCAGCGCTCACTTTAATTCATCTGGTGCCTTACCAGCTTGGTATAGCTCTCTACAAAAACTAATCTCTTTCCTTTTTTACTTCTCCTTCCTTTTGCCCTTTTTTTTTTTTAACAAAACACATCTTTTCTAGTCTTGTTTCCCATGGAAGTGGAAGATTTGCAGTGAACACCTGAGGTCATGGGGTGGGAGTGAAGCCAGGCTTTGTGGCTCCATAGGTAGTTACGTAGTTATTAACATGTACACACAGCAAGAGATTTCATAGTGTTTTATTCAGAAAGTTGTATCTTAAGAACCTTTTGCTTAATGAACCTGAGGTCTGGACCACAAAACCAATCCTGCATCATGAGCAATTCTAGACAAGACCAGCAAGAGTTTATGGTTATGGTCTTGAATAAAAAAAAAAAAAAAGTTTGCAAACGTAAGGAGTTCTCCACCTTAGTTGCTACAAAACTGGCAATGTACTATATTAAAGCATTTGAGGGCTCTGGCAGTCACAAAGCAGAAATATAAATGCAGTCCTGCTTTTCTAACATAAGCACTATAAAAACAGTTCTACCATAATGTGTAAAGGAGCTGTTAGACAAGAGCGTCTTTGATTAAGAAATCTTAGACCACATCAGACTACCCTATTGTCTCATAACAACTACTTTAAGAAAACTCATAACATGGCCTGCTTCTGCCAAGTAGGACACTTAAGATGACCAGCCACTATCACTGCTTTCCCTTTGTAATCTGGGATGGGGAATATCGGCTTCAACAGTCTTCACTCCTTCTTAATGACTCACACATGGCTGTGCTGGCACTTCCTGCAGTTCCACCCAGAAGTAGTTTACAAAGTGTTTAGTGTTCATTTATTGCTGCATCAGTGCATCTTCTTTCAACAGGAATAGGGAAGTGCACTTCCATTATCGTCTTGCACTGAGGTTAATTAAAAACAGCTCTTCAGCTGGTTGTGGCCTGTTTGACAGTTGCATTTTTCATATATTGCAGTGATATCTGAAAGCAGCGGTTCTGCTTGTTTATTGGGTCACATAAATATATCTGGTAAAGGCGGTTCTGCATAGAAATGTTTAAAACAAATATGCTTATGCATATGTGGATGTGTGTTTGTACACATATATATTTCTGGGGCCCCATTCCCTCATGTCCTGTAATTCACCCAACCATTCATATAAAGGACAACGTATCTAGACATCTTTCCACAGTGGATGTGATCTCATTCCTAGAAAAGATCATGAAAACCTTGCTGCAAGGAGCAGGTCTTTATATTCACAGTTGTGGCATCTTAGCTACTTTCAGAAAGCCACCTCCAGTATTGCTCTCAAATCAGACTGACTAGTTTAGAATACTCTTGAATACTTACCACTATATGGCAAGCCAGAAATAAAATTAAAAACTAAAGTTTTCACCACATATCTTCTGCAGGACTATACTCTGAGGTATTTTCAGTAACATCAAGCTGCCACAGTGCTGTGGTAGCTTTTTCTAGAGGTCCTACATAGGAATCAAAAACCCTGCTTACACAGTTCCCCTACTGCCTTCTATCTGCCTTCACCGAGTATTTGCATATTTGAAAATGTCTGCTGAAAGTTTAATTATAACTGCGGTAAACATTAAAGACTTCTGCAGCTAAATTGCTCACATAACACTGATTGGGGTTTGGTTTGGTTTTTAACATGAAAACAACAAACATTCCACAGCCAATTATACATACCTTAAACAAAGTTCAGAGCAGAGAAACCCCCTGATCACTGATGCTGTTTAACTCCCTTCAAGTAGCCAAATCACAGAACTACAGATGCAGATAAAGAAAGACTACCAGTAATCCACAAAAATGCTGAAACAAGTGCTTGTCCAGCCCATTGGTCTAGTGTCCATTGTTCATGTCATAAAGTTAAAGGCAGCTGCTCGTTGTTTCTCCAGAGTGCTGGTTTTACACAGAGTGGTGAAGGTTACTCAACATGCAGACCTCCCTTCAAAGATATGTTACTGACTTTGGCCCCAGGATGAGTTGATCAGCCCTTGTTTGACAGTGGGGAAACTCTACTACCATCCAAGCTCATATGATGGAAAGTATGAAGAGTATTAAGGGAATGGTTTCAAGAATGAAACCGAAAAAGATCAAAAGAACACTATTTGGATTTGTCTTTAGTTGAGGCTTGACTTGGACACTGCTAACAAAGAAACTCTTTAATCTAGAATCTTTTATTACTGCAGAGAATAAATGCAAGGTACGAAATATTAGTTTTAATTATTTTTCTCTCTTCCTCTCCCCTGCCCCAGGAAAGTGAACAATTCAGACCCTGATGCAGGTTTTAGAGGTGCAGCTGTGTGTTGTGTTTCCAAGTTCCTTTTTAACCCGCACTTCTAGCCACCAGTCACAAAAGTTATAGATTGTTAAAAAAACGTGGGTTTGGGCTCATGCTAAAATGAAAGACTAATTCTCTAGAAATCCCTGAGGCAAAGTAAACTGTGCCAAGTGTAATTTCACTTCCTTGCTGATTGCCTTCTTTCTCCGATGCAGTCATTCATTTGCTCTGTCACATGTTCCAAATTATAAAAAGCATTTATCAGAAAATTTCTGGCCTGTGACTGTCAATGACTATGTGGGTTTCTCTGGTAGCCTCCAGGCTTTTTTTCTTCTCTGTTCCAAAAGACGTATTTCCCATTTCTATTTTCAAAGAGGAACTAAGGTGTTATTCCTGTAATTGCAGAGATTGTTATAGTGTCATTATTACTTCTTTTTTCTGATTATGCAGAACTACCAGGAACGTATCTTTTTCTACTTGATGCCTTTGTCAAGGGTGGTTTTAGAGGCTAGTAAATCTAAATAGGAGTCAACTTTTTTTCTAGGAGCTTGAGCAACACAAACTTGTATTTGAGGCTTTGACTGGAATAGGGCTGAGGCAGATCCTCCCCTCCACCCACTTTATAATTAAGTATGATTTATTAGTAATTTTTTTCCAGTATAGCTTCAATTGAAGGTTAAAATATACCCTTTTCTAGTTTTAGAAATTCCAAGAAATAGTATCCAGACCATTTAGTCTCAAGAGACAGAAGATAGCTTGCTCTGAAAACAGACTAACAACAGACACATGATATTTCCACTAGGACCATGAAGTCATTATACTTTACATTGCATGAAGGTGGAAAAAAAGGCATCTTTTAAAATAAAGTTATACAGGCTTTCTTCTAGTACTGGGAATGAGCTGGATAAAAATCCAGAGAGGGTCTTGGTTTTTATAGCTCGGAAACTGCAGCTGATCTCCAAAATCATGACCTTATAATTCTGTCTCCAAATTTTACTTCTTACTTACTCCTCTGCTGCCATTTCTATGATAGCTGTCCAGATGCCACTCTTCAACAAAGTCTGATCATTTCAGGATTTGAAACTATTTGAAACTATTGGCCTGAAGATTCTCATAAAGTGGATCTTTTAAGGGATGATCCATGGTGTCATGTAACCTCATATTCAGAGACAAATGAAGTAGCAAATAAGCAAAGGAACAAGTACATTTTAGGTTTTTAAGGTGTAACAGTGGAAAATATAACATGAAGTTTCACTCCATTTTAGTCCAGACACCAGCTAATTGTAGCACTCAAAGACAAATTTTTCTCTTGTTCTGTTTCTGACAGCCACAGGCTCCCTCTGTAAATGCAAACAGGAACTGTGATGTAACTAATAAAGTCTGAGTCTTCATTCTTTCTGTGCTGTTTACATAGTGGACTTTTGAATAAATTCAATTTAAAAGAAAGCTCCATGGATTGATCTTGGCAGTTAATCACAGGATGTGAGCAAGAAGAAAGGTTCTACTTCACATTTCTTTAGATTAGTTGATGAATCCTATTTCCTAACAACTGTTCATCTACTACTGTCAGTGTTATGAAGCAGATCATTCTGAAGAAAATTGCTCTGTACAAACCTGAGGGAAAATGAGCTTCTTTTCATCACTGTGATATTGAGAGACTCACTGTACATAAGAGAAAATCTAAAGTCTCTCCATAGTTGTAAAGAACTCAGCAATACAATTTACAATTATATTAACACATGGAATTCTTTCTGGAAGCAGTTTCTGAGAAAGAGTGGACAAAGAGGAAGGAAATATAAGGAATTTGGAGCAAGTTTTAGTCATATTTGAGTTTAGGCTTGCAGACTTTTGTGCTTTTCCAAATAGAATCTGGTGGCATCACTAATATGTAGCATAACAGGAGACAGAGACCAGCTGTGCTTTGAGAGTTAATCTTGTAAACTGCTTCCAGAGGAAGGTCATATTCAGAACCCTGAGGGCTTCCAATATGTTCAGACTTGAAAGGTATGTCAAGGAGGAATTGATTTTAAACCATCTAATTTTAACATGCAGTTGGGCCCCAGCACCGCAAATCCCCCATGCACATTGCAAAATATCAGAGCTCTCAAATTTTGCATCTCCAGGAGAACACATGTAATAAGCAGAGATACTCAAAACTTAGTGATTTATTTAACACAGTACCTCCTATGACCTTTAAGATAAAAAGGTGCATTTCCTCTCACAATGCTTGCTTTCACTCTACTTGCTTGCAGTGCAAGTACTGTGTACAGCATGCAGGACTCTGATTCGTTAACTCCCATGCTCCATGGCTCTTTTAAAACAAAATGCCC
>NW_020897714.1:11129643-11262254 GCF_003984885.1 Neopelma chrysocephalum
GGGAAGGGAAGGGAAGGGAAGGGAAGGGAAGGGAAGGGAAGGGAAGAAAAATTAAAAATTCATTAGGTTATAATATATGAATACATTATAAAAGACCAGCTGTCAATCTGAGATTTAGGTTCATTTCCTTCAATACAAACATATGTAGAAAGCCAAGGAGGTATCACCCCCTCTTTTTACTCTCTTTTAGATTGTTTAGAATTTTAATAATGGTCACTTAGTAATGGAGGTAAAATATGCAGAAAAATTCAGTAAAGTTTGTTCTTCCTAGGGCTGTGACACACTGTTTATTAACAGCCAATCCATCTCATTTGAATCAGAGGGAAACTACTAGTAACATGACACTTGTTTATGAATCAAAAGGAGACACTTTCATAAGGACTGAGAAAAATCTGAGTTCCATCACAGACTGTTGAATGTGACTGAAGAACTGTCCCAGCAGAAAGTCCACTGCTCTGAATGAGATTTGATATCTTGTATTCATAGTAATATGTCTGTGTGTCAGACTGCCCTTTTGGTATTGAGCAGCATTCATAGAATCACAGAATCAGCTGGGTTGGAAGGGACTTCCAAGATCATCAAGTCCAACCCTTGATCCACTACCACTGCGGTTACTAGACTATGGCACTAAGTGCCACATCCAGTCTCTTTTTAAAAATCTCCAGGGACGGAGAATCCACCACTTCCCTGGGCAGCCCATTCCAATGTCTGATCACCCTCTCTGTAAAGAAATTCTTTCTAATATCTAACCTAAACCTCCCCTGGCACAACTTGAGACCATGCCCTCTTGTCTTGCTGATAGTTGCCTGGGAAAAGAGACCAACCCCCACCTGGCTCCAACCTCCATTCAGGGAGTTGTAGAGAGTGATGAGGTCTCTCCTGAGCCTCCTCTTCTCCAGGCTGAACAGCCCCAGCTCCCTCAGCCTCTCCTCATAGGACTGGTGTTCAAATCCCTTCACCAGCCTTGTTGCCCTTCTCTGGACCTGCTCCAGGACCTCAATATCCTTCCTGAACTGAGGGGCCCAGAACTGGACACAGTACTCCAGGGGTGGCCTCACCAGCACTGAGTACAGAGGAAGAATCACTTCCTTGGACCTGTTGGTCACACTGTTCCTGATCCAGGCCAGGATGCCATTGGCCTTCTTGGCCACCTGGGCACACTGCTGGCTCCTGTTCAGCTTCCTGTCAATCCAAACTCCCAGGTCCCTCTCTGCCTGGCTGCTCTCCAGCCACTCTGTCCCCAGCCTGTAGCGCTGCATGGGGTTGTTGCGGCCAAAGTGCAGGACCCGGCAATTGGCCTTGTTGAACCTCATCCCGTTGGAATCAGCCCAACTCTCCAGTCTGTCCAGGTCCCTCTGCAGAGCCCTCCTGCCTTCCAGCTGATCGACACTCCCCCCCAGCTTAGTGTCATCTGCAAATTTGTTGATGATGGACTCAATCCCCTCATCTAAATTATCAGTAAAGATATTAAACAGAACCGGGCCCAACACTGATCCCT
Organism: Neopelma chrysocephalum; assembly: GCF_003984885.1. NCBI lineage: Eukaryota > Metazoa > Chordata > Aves > Passeriformes > Pipridae > Neopelma > Neopelma chrysocephalum. The sequence goes on from NW_020897714.1 coordinate 11,131,142, forward strand.
GGGGGACACCACTAGTGACCGGCTGCCAACTGGATGCAGCACCGTTCACCACCACTCTCTGGGCCCAGTCCTCCAGACAGTTCCTAACCCAGCACAGCACCCCTGTCCAAGCCGTGGGCTGCCAGCTTTTTCAGGAGTATACCGTGGGAGACGGTGTCAAAGGCCTTGCTGAAGTCCAGGTAGACCACATCCACAGCCTTCCCCTCATCCACCAGGTAGGTCACCTGATCATAAAAGGAGATCAGGTTGGTCAGACAGGACCTGCCTTTCCTAAACCCGTGCTGGCTGGGTCTGATCCCTTGTCCATCCTGTAGGTGCTGTGTGATTGCACTGAGGATGATCTGCTCCATAACCTTGCCAGGCACTGAGGTCAGGCTGACGAGCCTGTAGTTTCCCGGGTCCTCCTTCCGGCCCTTTTTGTGGATTGGCGTGACAGTCGCCAACTTCCAATCATCTGGGACCTTCCCAGTGAGCCAGGACTGCTGGTAGATGATGGAGAGAGGCTTGGCGAGCTCTTCCGCCAGCTCCCTCATCACCCTTGGGTGGATCCCATCTGGGATCAAATGCTTACAGTGGATATTCGCACTACAGATTTTCAAGAAGACAGTAGATGTTAATTTTGCATTTGCTAGAAGTGAAAATAAGAGGAATTAATCATCATTCAGGGGATATTTGATTGTCATCTTGGTTCAGATATTGCAGCAATTTTAAAAGAGAGCAAGCTCATTTTTATTTCCTCTCATGATTTCCATTGAAGATGCTTAAGACTGAATAATGCCTACATGTTACGTTTGGATGTTCCAGGTCTAGCTTACTAGAAATTAAAGAGGCACTTTTAAAGACTTTAAAAATTAATTGACTCAGAAGATAATCTCAAGCTATTTTACTTATAGGAAGGTAATAGAGTGGTACAATCAGTGAGTGCAAAATTCACACTGTGCAAAGAAATCACACAAAAAAAATTATTCTATTTGGTATAAGTTAAGGTTTTATTGTAGGTTGAATTTTAAATTAAATTTCTCAGCTGGTATCACTCTGAGTTTATAGCCACAGAGATCTAATGTTTCCACAACATTTCTGAAAATCTTCACTTCCATTCTTTTACAGAACTTGCCTCCATATATCAAATCTAGAAAGACAAAAATGCAGATTCCTTTGTCTATAAAGTATAGGACAAAAAAAATGAAGAATCACAATGAACGCAAGGGATTGATTCCCCTTTAACACCTGAGTTGTCCCCAAAAGAGAAAAGAAACTTCATGTGGGAAGTTCGAAAATTTTATCTTATGAATCATTGCTTTTCACAAAGACCAAGATACCTTGATCAGAAGTTGTGCAATTAGAAGTTACACTGCTAAGGGGAAAGGACTTTCATTTCATCTAACTTCCTTTATCTGCAAGGGAAGCATCCAAAGTAATCAGTTTGTATGCAACCTCTCCAGCGCATGGAGAGGGTTAGGCTATTAGAGGAAGTGGTTCACCCTGTTAATCATACAGCCCTATATTAAGATGATTCCAGCACCACGTGGTTATGCAATTTCTTTCCACAGACCACAGAAGAAGCCTAGATGGATAGCTGAGGTTGGATACCTAGGATCCATAAGCCACATCGCTAAAGTACTGGAAACCCTTTAAAACCTGTCCTTTCCCGCACCTTGCCATCCAAACCAGCACTGCAGTGTTAAGCTGTGAGGAATATTTGCCACTTTAACAACAACACCTTGCATCCAGGTCCCCCTCCCATCCACATACTGTTTCTTCCACATGCTGTTCACAATCAGTGACAAGAACCAGGCCTTCACTGATTTATAAAAGGAAGGCAGTAATCATGCAACTCACCTGTTCAGGATTTCCATCCTTTACATATATATAGCTAGGGTAAGAACAGTATCCAAATGAGTATTTTCACTGAGGTATAGTGCAAGGCTGATACTTTAGAAACATTTTTCTGTGAATTTACTTTACACTCAGGTGTCTTAAGAAAATGAAAGTCCATGGCACATCTTTTCTTTGGACAATTTTCCAGAACAATAGTATACTGTATTTAAGCCCTATTTCAAGCCTGTGCTTTATGTTACTCTCCATAATGAAGACAAATACATCTGTCAAACACTCTTCCAGAATCCTGAGACCTGCTTAGATAACAGGGCTCTGCTTTGTCTTCAGACATTTAAAAAATATCCTAAAACAACTTAAACTTTACAGATATTGTAATCTTTGATTGTCATTAATAGCAAGACACTTAGATTTTGAATTTTCCTCTATATCCATGAAAATAGCATGTTGAAAGTGTTTCCACTTGAATCGATATACTTACGTTTTGCAACTTGAAATTTGCAAGCTCAGAAATACAACTGAGTGGAACTGCATTTCTTGAGGTTTCATTACAGTCCTAAGATTAATAAATTTTCTCCTTATGCCGAAGAACAACAGGAGAAATCACTGTGTCCCAAAATAGTCACTTTCTGGAGAGCTGAGGTTATCACCTCTCATTTGATAAACCCAAGTTCAAGTATCACTTGGGACTACGCCTGGGACTAGCACAAAGCTCTTGCATTGCAATGTGTGCTCTAACCACCAGGCAACTGGGTGAGTGCAGGGGCTCTCTTAGCTTTTCTCTTTCACAGTTAATCAGCAGTTCTATCCTGAACCTAAAAAGGCTTTCTTAATAAATTTTGTTTACATAGCATATTTCTGTGGGAAGATTCAGTGACAGCAAACGGATATTTTCTGACCTGAAAAATATCTTCTTTGCCAAAGAGGTTTTCTGACAACTCTATTAAGGCAAGGAAATTTAATGCCACTTTTCTGGGCACGCTGGGCCTGCTATTAGGAGTTTTCACTTGACATATCAGCTCACACTCCACACGCCTTACAAATTTCCCTTTGGGATCCCTAAAAGTAGGATTTGAAATGATCATCACAGTTTTCAGGAGTTGCCAGCTTTTGTGATATTAAGCTAAACATGCAATACTTGATGGCCTCAGTCCTGCAAGTTTCATAAGTAAGTTTTTTTGCGGTATGATCTAAGAATTGTATCCAACTTCTTAAAGTAAATTTTGGACACGTTGAAGAAAAAGACTCAAACATAAATTATCACTAAGGATCACTCTGAAAGCACAGTAACCAGAAGGTTGCATGTTGCATGGGCTTGGCCACTGATATTTTCCTTTTTTTTTTAAATTCTTCTTCTTGTAGTCTGATATGGTTTTTGACCACAAATATTGGCAATTCAGAGGGGGCAGGGGGGAGAGTGGGAGGCGGGGGAAGGCAAGATTTTTAATAAAGGCCTTTGGGTATATTATGTTTATAATGGAGACCATAGAGAATTTCACAATGCTTATGAAATCTAGACAACAAAATTTGAAAGTTTGAGGTAGATGTCATTCAGTCCTGTCCTAGGTTACACAAAAATTCTGGTATCCACCTTTCTTTTCTCTTTTCTTCAAATATGCCTTTTTGACTTTTTGGTGTTTTGCCTTCCTTAAAGAGACTGAACTGCTAGTGATTAATGACTCAAACATTTGACCACTTTCAGTAGGAAACTGGACTGTTGTTGCCCATGGCTCAATCAGCAGGTGCTTTGCTAACACTGTGCAGAGTGGCCAACCAGGTGCTTAGGGCATGCACATCTGACACCTCAGGCTACAGACAGGGTGTTGAAGAAAATAAGAAGAGAGGCAAACCCTGCGAGGTGGGGTACTTTCCTTGTCCTTACACAAATGACTCAGCTGGGATAACTCCCCTTTAGGGGAAGCATAGGGACAATTCACACATAGCCCGAAGATATTCATCTCTGCTGACGGGCAATAATGGATCCACCTGTGGTGTCATTACAGGCAGCTGTAACATCTTAGAAGGTGTCGAAGATTCCTGAAATATCCCATGATCCAGTATTATGTTATTCAGCATAGAAATCCCTGCCCCAGGGGAGGTACTGAGGATGTTCCCACCTAGACTAAGCCCAGTAAAAGACCACACTCGAACATCTTTCAACATTGAGTTTTCTTCCATTACCCCATGGGACTTTCCTTAACCACCCAGGGCTTCCACCACCACCTCAATGTATCCAGACTACAACCACCACTTTGACAGGACTACAACCACCACTTCAACCAATGAACACTGAAAATGCAACAACCAAGTCTCATTGCTGGATCCATCAGGTGTCTTGCAGGTCCTTCCAGTTGGACCTGGGGGATCCACAGCCCTGTTCCAACTGACTGTACCAGCACTGCAGCCTCACTCCAGCACCACACAAGCGTCTGCTGGTACCAAATCCAAGCTATCCACTGTTTCCTGCCAGCACTGACTCTCCAATCATTCCTGCCAGGTTTACCAGACATGTGGGAGGTGAACCACATGGAAGGGCAGCCACTTTGTCTGTGTCCTGTGGCCATGTGTGTTTTTCCAAGAGGCCAGCTGACATTGTGGTTCAGTGGGCAGGGCTTGGGATATTTCTCCTCATCAGTTGGTTTAACCCAGTTTTATCAGTATTGTTATTAGCACTTTTTCTTGCTAAACAATTATTTTTTCACTTATATCTAGGCATATTTGGTCTGTCTCTCTGTATTGGACAAACCAGGGGTATTGAATCTGTGAGAGGAGACTTCTGTCCAAGGTCTCAGCCCCTCCAAATTGTCTCTAATCGAGACAAGTCCTCTGTGATATGTTTCTTATTCAATCAGAATTTTCTTCACCCATTGACTTCTGCCATAACTCCTTGCGTATTTAGCTCTATCTGTACTTAATCCAACTGGATGGGATGCCAAGGGTTAGCAGGGGAAGCTATGCATTCGTACCTGTCTATATCTAGCCAGATTCAGAGATGTCTGATAGTTTCTTACCAACTTTCCCACCCCAGCTCCTAACAGCCTGTCTGACACACTTCAGAGTTTCTGCTTAGAGGTACATGAAAATACTTCTGCAACCTAACTCTGTATCTAGTTTTGCCATAGAAATTCCAAAAGCATTGCTGTTATTGCACTATACTGAGTCTGCCCATATAGTGCTGGTTTGACTTTCCTGTGAGAAGACCAGATTCATAAATCCCAAACCCAGCAAATCGGTTTTTTCCCCTTTTGATTTTCTTTCTTGTCCATACTATGTCTACTATTTTGTTTTCCTGGACACTTGTCTGACATAGTGATAAGCACAGAGCAGCATTTAAGTCATGAAGGAATAAAATAACAACACTTTCTCATTGTCTTGGTGTTAGAAACTTCACAATAAGTGTGAGCAGGTTGCCTTGGGCAGATGAAAGAGCATTTATTGGAACAGCATAATAATACATAATTTGCTATGACACTGTGTAAAGGAAAAAAGTACTTATTATAAACTGTTTTATAATATTTTGGCCTTGGGACAAGAGCATGTGATATCTAACCACAATCTACAGAGCTGCTCTGGAAACTAGAGTTATATTATGCAGTTAGAGGGTTCATATGTTTCTTAGGATCAAAAGGTAGAGAAAAGTACCAGGATAAAAAAGGAAGATTACTAACTTTAAATAAGCAGTTGTGGAAAACAAGGGCAGACAACACTTCATTTTCACTGCATTAAGCAGTTCAGTGTTTGTCCAGAAGCTTTGTGTTGGCTATTCCTTATTGGCTACTATCAAACTATTGTACTGTTATTAAAGCACTTTTCTGCTCTGACTTTCTTTTTTTCCAAGCTAAAATATAGTATCCATTCTCTGTTGAGCTGGACCAGGCACTGAAAGCAGTAGCAGTGAGGTAGCTGGGAGAAAGGTGCTATCCAGTTTAGCTTTGAAAACATGTATTTGGACCTAATGTTTTTTTTCGCATCAGAAATTCTTGTGTGAGCCTCCTAGAAAGCTTCCAAAGGCAAGGATGGTCAAATTCCATGCAGAAATGGAAGCAAGTTACAGAAGGGTGAATTAGTATTGCCCTTGAATGTGTCTTGGACCTCACTGTTCACCATTCACAGATTTTCAAAGCGAAAGGACAGAAAACAAACTTACTGTTTTACTTAGTAAAATTTACTTAGTAATAACTTTTTTCCAGGTTTTTAATATTGCTTTACTACAATGTCTTTCATATCTGTTTTCCTTCATCTTGTGTCAGGAGTATCTGCCAACTTTTTTGCATAGTCCATAGGAAGACTCAAGAAAAAAAAAGATGATGTGGGCATGGAGTCTCCTTTCATCAATTTTGAGGCTTTCCCCATATCGTGCCAAGATTCTGACTGTCCTATTTCATTAATGAAATCCTAAAGTATCACATTAGGGACAGAATTCTGACGGTAAAATTTATCAGAATACGAAAATTATAGCCCTGTTTAAAAAAAAAATAAAAAGAAGAAAAAGAGAGAGAGAGAAAAAAAAGGGCTTCTTCCACCATGCCTAGACTATTGGATGGAAAAAAGAGCAAAGGCTGTCTTAGCAAGGCTAGAGGGTCCAAGTGTAGTGATCTGGGCTGGGGGTTGTTGAATAGGGATGTTTATAACATGGCACTTTGCAGGACAAGCACCATATAAAGGAATAACATGAAACGTAGACAGATAAGGATGAGACAGGAAATGTGCTCCTGCAGTCTCACAAAAGGCAATAGTCCAGCATCAGCCAGAGGATCCTCGGCAAAATGCTACTATGAACACTCACAACTTTGGGGAGACACCCTACACCTCACCTGATCCCTCTACCCACCTACCCTGCCCCACAGTCTGCAGATGAGATACTCTGAAAACTGGCTTGAAAAAAGCATTGGATTGCTTTGTGCATGAGCTGGGAGGTGACGGCACAGCAGCATGTGGAGCTTGGCTCTGTGGTTCCAAACACTGCAGCCAGCCACCATCTCAGAGCATACTGCAATCACGGGAGTTGGTCACTAAAATCCCCATTGCTGAACAGACAGAACTGAGAAACTCAGTAACCTCACTACTTCTGAACTCATCAGCAGAGTTTATATAACGATGAGCCATCAGCTCTTTCGCTTCAAGTACTGCCTCAATTTACGTGGCATAGCAGCAATCTGGCTTTGATGGAGAAAAATGTGAAGGAATGTGTTCCCTGGGGAGTAATTTAATACACAATGTGAGTAAGAAGGAGGCTGTGCTGTTAAATGATACACATTTCTATCCAGAACATTTTATTAGTCTTGGAACAAAATTAAAGTTTCCACTCTCATTTGCTGAAGGTTAATCCAGATTTCTATGAGATGTGCCCAAAACAGATCTAATCTTTTTAATGAACTGTTCTGCCCATTAATTTCTTTAGCTCTTCTTTTTTTCTCCTGCATTGAAGATATAGGCATATGAAAAAGAATGAAAAAGACAAAACATGTGGAATCAGAAACTTCAGACTAACAGATAAAAGCCCAAGGACTCTCAGTTGTAAATTTAATACAGGACTGGCTAATGTTTAGACATTAAAAGGGAAATTAAAATTTTAATTAAAAATTATATTACTGTATTACAGAATTATTTTAAAGTCCTATTTTTCAATCTCTTTTCAATCTCCTTATTAAGAAATATATTTTTCTTTTAAAATACTATCCTTTAGGACTTAAAATGTAAATGCTAGTATGCAGCTTGTATTGTTATTGTCTGTAGCTCAGGAAATCCACTGCTGAGTATTTTCAAAATTTCTAGTTGTATATCACTCTTTTTTTCTTCTGAATTTCTTCATTTTTCCCATCATTCTTCTTTTGCACCTCAATGATCTATGCTTTTCCCTTAAAACAATATGTCTCGGGCAACATCTCCACTGAATTATCACTGGTAAAAACAGATGTCTAAAGCCACCTATCAACTACATAAACTTGTTCTCCTTCTTCAATGTTTATTAAGATCCCTGAGGCTCCAGCACACCTGACTATTCTGTCTTAGACTTCCTGTTTTGGAGACTGAAATATTTAGGTTCAGTGTCTTCAGTAACTTTCTTAAATCCTCTTTAGTTTCATCAGGCATTCTATGTCTTGTGACATACATTCCATTTCACTCACCTCATCTGATGGGATTTCTAATTTCTGGAATATTATTACTTTGCCTCACTATTTTCAATGTTTTCATTAGCTGTTCTGGACTGTGTGCTCCTTTTGTGTTATAATACTGAACATGCCAGCAGCATTTATTTCTCCTCCATCAAAAAGAGCTCAGGAATAAACTAGCAGGGTCACTCCAGAATTTAGCACCTTTGCTGGTAAGTGTAGATCAGCACAAGACTTTCCTTGAAATAGTTTCCCACTAAATAAAAAAATTAAATTCTGGACCTTTAACAAGTCACCTGTTTGCATGCTGTTTGCACAAACTACCACAAGCAATCTGATAAAAACACAGCTATTGAATTTTGAATTTATTGCCTTGAATCCAGAAAATAAGTAGCGTATTAAAATAAGTAGCGTATGAAATTCATTAGGGATATTATAGATCCTACAACAATAATAGATCGGTGCTTCTGGTTAGCTTTTGCAACCCATAAAATCTATTGTTATTAAAGGCACAATTGAGACTTCAGTTTACCTAAGCACAGGGGTGGTCAGACAACCAGGCTACCAAGTGTCTGCGACTGCCTCTTTCCCACTGAAATCAATGGTATCTTCACCATTAACTGCAGGAGAGAGAGAACCAGATCCTGATAACTGAGAAAGGTATTTTACTTATTTGAAACTGAAATTCCAGGTACAGGTGAGAATAGCGTTCATGTCTACACTGATTTCTGCCAGCTACAAACTGGGTCTGGAGGGTGAGTAGGGAAGAATATGTGGGCTCTGTTCCTTACCAAACTCTCGTGATCTCTTCTGCAGTTTAACAGAAGGGACTCTAAACGCTGTTAAAAGGCCGCTTTGCTACTTCCAACTTATTTTTTTTTTCCACATATTTTCCCTTTTCTCCCCAGGCCTGTATTGCTAGCTTCCAAATGAAGGAATATGACAGCTAATGAACTACAGTTATATTCCTCTATATCGCAAATATCTCCCCCCAAATCCCTATTGGTCTCCATTTCTTCTCCACATATCTTAAATTTCATTCTGTAGTTTCTGCCACTACAGAAAATATTTCAAAACATCACTGGCTGTAGAGGCTGAATCTTTTAAAATGGGCCATAGCTTGCCCTATCAGCCTACAGTCAACTGGCATGGTACCTGGAAAATAGTACCTTCTGTAGTGTTAAGGCCCCATTGTCCCAACACCATAGATTGATGCAGACTATTTACTGAGAACAAGATTGGTCTATGCCGTCCCACAGGGTCTTGTATTGTTGGAGAAGTGCCAGCAAGCTCAGGGAAAAACCATGTAAAGAGTGCCAAACAAGCAGCAGGAATGAGCACCTCTTGCAGATGTTTAGCTGGGAGCCTGGCCTTGTTTAGTTTACTTGCAGAGATATAGCCAGAGCATCCAGTAATGTTAGTCATATGCAATGACCCAATTATGCTTCCAGACCTACCCCAGAATCTGCTGCCCAAATCTGTGAGCATCATGCCAGTGATGAAACAGAATATAAGCCGTCTCTGACACTTTAAACCCAATGTTCAGTACTCATACCGAAGAGGGATAGTCTTATCCTTTTATTCCAAATTTACTCTAAGGTGTATTCCAGTAAATTGCTTGCCTTCATACATGTTTGGTTTTTTTCAGTGTGCCATTTTAAATATGGATGATCAAAATATTTCATCCAGAATTTTCACACTATATGTAGATAATGTTTAGATGCATCAGCTCTTGAAACAAGATATAGAAAAGCTGAGAAATTGACCCTTTATTCAACAGGAAGACAAAATGGCCTTGGTATTCTTACATTGCAAAAAAAATGTGGATAAAATATGATTATTGTGAAACTTTCCATCAATTTGAAATAAAGGTCAGGTTGTATTATGACCAAAAATTTATGTTCCCATTACTTCAGAACTTTCCTGTCCTAACTTGACAGACTATATTAAAAAAGCCAACCTATTTGTCAACATTACAAGTTTGGCCTTATCCGTTCTCTTTTTCCCATTTGGATTTTTTCTCTTTCTGGAACCTGACCAACTTCTGACTCAGAATTTTCCCCAGATTTTCAGCTAATTGACCCTTAGGGTTTAATCAGGACTGAAAGCGGAAGCAGGTGGGAAGAATCTTTGCAATTTTGTTTACAAGTATGCATTTCCAGAAACCTAGCCTGAACTTGGTGGAAACATAGCCTTAATTTTCCTTCCATAAACAATGGATTAAGTGGCGTTGCCATAAAAAGCTCTGCTTCAAACATTTGACTTGTATGCTCTTGTAGCCTGTTAGAAGTCTGTTAAGGTTATGACAGGAACGTGACTTTGTAGGACAATGTTTGCATTTGAATCTAGATCATGAACACAAGAAGCTGGAGTCAAAGAGAGGTCATCCTCAAACAGTGCTTTGCACCATGTAGTAGTATCAGGGCCTGGAGAAGGTCACCCTGCTTGCCATCAGAAGTCTCATAATCAAAAAATAGCAAGAATGGCTGATATGAAAACAACAGTAATTCAGATAATAATACCCCAATTGAAAACTCAGCATAAGATCTTTGCCATAGGCTTTGGTGTAAGAGCAGGAAAGAAAATAATGTAAGACTTTGTATCACTTTAAAAGGAAAACTACTGTATTCCTAGCTAGGTATTTAGCCTTTACTATTTCCAGTACAAACACATACTAGAATATAATTTTCATTGACTTCAATATGGTAAGCAAGCTTTCAAAGTTTAAAGTATTGGATGATTAGAACTTACTGGAATGGTGACTATGGCTGAATCAGAAGAAAAAAGCATATTGTACTTAGAAAATACAGAGGGTCTATCAAAAGAGTTAAGGGTAAGTTTTGGGTAGTCAAAAGACTTTTAGATGCTTCCATCAAGGTAGGGTTTTTTTAAGTTATCCAGCTGTTCTTTGTGCATCTACTTAAAACACAAAAATACACAAGATTTAAGAAAATCAAGAAAAATAAGTTCACCTACTCCAACATCCCCATAAATGATTATTTTAAATAATCTGAGGTATTTTCTTGTGTTGGTATATTTTTCTGTGTTGTTCTATCTCCTTTACAGAATATCAGATTAAAATGTCATAAAAATAACTGAAATACATTCCAAACACTGGTAGAGATGCCAAATCAGCAAAGAGCTCTTCCAACACATTTATATCATGATTACTTAATTATCACTGACTAGTCACTAGTGTTGTGAGACATTCCTATGTGGGTCTGAGGGATTATTGTTGAATTAGGCATCATAAAGCTCCCAAACAGTCTTTTGAACTAACAATAAAAATGAACTGACAACATCAGTAGTTCAAATTAGAGAAAATAAAACTGAAAAAAAACCCCAAACCCAACACTTTTTTAGAGTGTTGCACATATCTTTTATTCCTAGTTAAAATAAATGCCTTTACCCATACAGACAAAAATATTTTGCTTTATAAGTGTTTTCCTTTTGCCCATAGAACTGCCAGAGGAATGGATAATGACAACTTAATTTATCACTTCATTAGACTACCTGGGACCAAAGGATCCTTTTGCGACTTTCTGAGATGTGAAAAAGAAGTAACTATGACAACTAAATCCCGACTTTTCACTATTTTTACAGTTGCTTTTTCTTGTTTTCATTTCTCTAATATGTTGAACTGTGTAGGTGATGAAAATAAAATAACTTTGGTACTTTTATAATCAGAAAAAAAGATTGGTGTTTTCCTGTTTTCAAAGTATTTGAAAAGCTAGAGGAAAATACTGAGCATGACTGTTTTATACTTTTGTCAATGTTACTGTAGTTGTTGCTGTCACTATTATTGTTAGCCAGACAGTGAGGTGGGTCTGCATCATTGTCTTGAAATGAGATCTCAGGACTAGCAGAAGGACTTTTAAAGTCAAAAGATAGGTGGTTTTGTTTTATTTTAACATAAAAATGAATTTTTCCTTAAAAAATCTCAGAAGAGAGAACACCAAAATAGAAGAACATAAATCTTATCTCTTTCTCCATCCACTCTTTCCTTGCAAGTCTTTTACTTCAGACCTCAGTATCAGACCACCAGTATTACAATGAACTCTGCAAAGTCCCTTTAAGTCCTTAGTAAAAGGACTTAAGGATCTTCTGATTCCCCTTCATGTGCCTGCTCCCATAGCTGTTGCAATTTAATAGTTTTTGTCTGGGTTTTTTTTGTCCTTATATACAGTTTCTTACTAATTTTTGTGTGAACTTTCTGTTTTGTCCTAGACCTTTAATTCAGTTCCTAAAATACCCAAGAAAGAAGCACTGAAATACCTCCACAACTGCATACAGTCACCTTTTTAGGGGACACTTCATACAGCTACATCCAGTACCCTATGCAAGGGAACTCCATATTAAGATGGCTATCTAGGTATAGCCTATGTGGTAGAAGAAAGTAGATGGAAGGGTGTTGAAAAATAAAAGTAATGCTTCTGACTTCTTATGTGCCTAATATTATATTTAGGCAAAATAAGTCTAGAGAAGCCTACATCTCTTGTAAGAACTGCTGAAAACTGGGAACATCATAGTTGCTGCAGAAGAAATGAAATTTAGCTTCTTCCTTATTTTCTCCTTTTTTTCCCTATGCTGGGCAGAAGAATACTGAGCACCAAAGAGGACTTGGGACAGGCTGTGCCGAAATACCTCTATACTTCAGAGGGAAAAATGAGCACAACTGCTTTGTTAATATTGTCTGAAAGGCTTCTCCCCCTCTTTCACTGATTGCTTAATAGCTTCCTCTCCTAAGGAATGACAGCGAATGGAAGAAATTTATGAATCTATCAGTTTATCTCGGAATAAGATAAAATAAGATGACTTCTTTTGGAAATATAAATTGCAAGCATGTAAGACTGCTGTATATATATGCTGATATATCTGCCATGACAGGGAGAAGTTTACAGAATAATGCATATTCCGTTTGTGTGAAAGACTTGCCCAGGATTTTGTCTGAAGCTCATGAAAGTGCTGAACTCTTTTGAAAATTACATTTAAAACTTTGTTTTTATAGCGAAAAAAAATAATTCAGAATACCTTGAACAAGGGAAGCACTACTGTTAACTCTTTTATTCTCTGGAGAAATACCAAGAATCATATAGAGCTTTTCAAAAACACTTTGTTATTTTTATTTTACCTGTGCTTGGACCTGCTCTAAAGTCAGGTACTTTCTCACCACATTATCCACTGGGGTTAATAATATATACCCAGAGACACAAAGTATAAATTATCCTGAAGTTTCTCACTGTTTGCCTTTTTTTTAATTTCACACCAGCCATCTCACTACTAATGCATGCACCATCTCTATTTGGAAACCAAAAGAGTGTTTTTAATAGGTACAGATAGAAAGTCATAGGAGATGAGTGGTTCTCACCACTCCTGCTCTGTTGTTGGATACATTTATTCTCCATGCACATTCTTGCTTGGTTTATTAGGTTTTAGTTATGGTACTAAACTCCTAGTTTTCTGTCTTTTTAGAGCGGATTTACTTTATATCAGCAACTAAACATTAATTGCATTAGACAACTAAAGCCAAAGTCTGGATGGTGTAATTGGGTTTATAAACCCATAGTTCAAGACCTTACTCTGCCTGATTGGGCAAGCCTGTTTTACCACATACCTGCCAAATACTATAATGACCTTCACCCCACAACCACAGGCAATTTTAGGATAAATATCTCTCTCTCTCTCTGTTTTTCATTTTCACATTGCTTTTATTAGAAATTCCATCCAACTCAAAAGCATGGCACTATATTCCTTTTTTCAGATACAAATCCACTTCCCAGAAGATTTTACCAATGAAATAATAATATTAATATTATTAATAATAAAAATAAAAACAACAACAAGTTTAAAAAAAAACAACAAACCCAACTACAGTTAAGACAGTTTAAGAGCTTTTCAGTTCCATTAATAGTAGGAAAGTGAAGGTTTATTTTTAACTGAAGCTTTTACTGAAGCAAGCAATTCTTTTTATTATTATTATTACATTTTTTATTTATCCAGACCAAGATGGGAGTGTCTGGAATGTTAATTTTTATTTTTAAAATAAGTCATCATTTTCACCATCAGCACTCAGATAGGAGTCACACTGATTACAATACTAGTGGTTGAAAGGTCTGAGCATTTTTGAGTTTTGTTGAATAAATATCAGTAATTCAATTCTGTTGTTCTCAAAATTGTGGAATGTGATATTTGGAAGTGTATAAGAACTGAAAAGCATTCTACTCCAAGAAGAAATTATTTCAATCTTATAATACTAGATGGAAGAAGGGTTTTTTGGTTTGGTTTGCTTTGCTTTTTCCCATAGGGGAACAAGAACAAATAGCACCTAACAAATAAAGTCCCTGCAACACTTAACAACAATTGATAAAAATGTCCACACTGATTAAAAGATTCTGTTTCTTTTAGATATGCTGATCATACTCACCTCATCAATACTCTGTGTCACTGTCCAAGAGTAGCATTCAGTCCTGATACTGTTAAATGTTTTCTGTGAGTGACTCGTGAAACAAACTTACAAAGTTCCAAATTTGACTTTAATTTTTTTCAGGCAAGGGACAAGGTGGTTTCTGGCCTCACAGTCTTTATTATCAGTTTCTGCTCAGTGTCTCTAGTTCATACTGCAAAAATCCAGTCCCAGGAACTAAGTCAATACTATGGCATTTATTTTCTGTGTGAAGTCTCCAGAGACAAAGAAAAGGTCTTTTCAAAATTAAAAGCAAAACAAAACAAAAACCAAAAAAAAAAAAACACCAGAAACAACAGTTGGCCAGAACTCAGAAGACTGTGAAGTTTTCTCTATTTTCTGTTACTAGGTTGGTGTCACGTGGTGTCACCTCTGCTGCTCTACGTATTGCCAAATGGGCCACATTAACAAGGAAGACACATTTGAAGTAAACACCATCTGGGAGCATTGCATACACTAACTGTGCCGATCATTCCTTTGGATGATAATTGTCTTGTAAGTGCCAAGAATGTCTGTAGCTAGAAAACTGTTATATTACCAAAAAAGGGTGCCTAACATTCTCTTTGATATTGCTTAAAGAATCCAGAGCCCTTGAGAACCTACAAGCACTGAAAACTACTATTTCTGGAATATTGTCCATAGCATTTCTATCTTCAGTTACATGTCACTGTTAGAAATGTTAATTATGAGGTTTTAGTTTGGCATAAACTGACTAAAACTGATGGTCCAAAGGAAAATGAAAGAGGACTGGATGGATCTGCTATTGTACCTGGATCTGCTAGAGTAACCTGGAGTACTGAGTACAGTTCTAATGCTCCTAGCATAAGAATGCCATGGAACTGTTGGATCAAGTCCAGAGGAGGACCACAAAGTTAATAAGAGGAAGGAGCAACTCTTCTACAAAGGCTGAAAAAGTTCGAGCTGTTCAGCCTGGAGAAGAGAAGGTTGCATGGAGACCTCATTGAAACCTTTCAGTATCTGAAGAGGGCCTACAGAGACGCCAGAGAGGGGCTCCTCATATGTCACTGCAGTGATAGAGCAAGGAGTAATGGGTACAAATTGAAAGAGGGGAAATGTAGGCTACATATTAGGAGGCAATTTTTACTATGTGGGTACTTGTACTCCCTGGAACAAGTTGACCAGGGAGGTTGTGGATGTCCCAACACTGGCACAGTTCCAGGCCAGATTGAATAAGGCCTTGAACAACCTAGTCTAGTGGGAGTAGAGGTTGGAACTAGATGATCTTTAAGGTTTCTTCCAACCCTTAACATTCTATGATTCTACGGTCATTGAGTTTGGTCCTTTGGAGCCACTGTTTCCTTGCCATGCAGCCACCTCTGTTAGTGTCTCTAGCTACATCTAAAGAGTGATCAGACTTTTCAGCCACTCCTACACTTCCAGAACATTCATTCTTATACTATTCACATGGCATATTTTCAGGTCCTGTTTTTGCAACTTTTTTCTAGTGATAAGAACAAAGTGCTGAACAAGGGAAGAAGCAGAGGAGAGTTAATAAAGGAGCCAGACACACAAAAGCAAATAAAAGAAAGAAATGAGGAAAGGACAGAGGAGAAAAAGAAAACAAACAGTAGGGAGGTAACAGGGAGACCACACTTTCTCAATGAGTGAGACCAAAAGCTGCAGGAAAGACAATAGTAGCAATTAAATGTTCAGTGGGGTTTTCACCACTGACATCTGTTCTCCTATACAACATCCAGATTCATTTGGAGCCTAGAAATGGTATGTGAGATACAGGTGGGTTACATCTACCCTCTCACCCACCAGGCCTCACTGACATGACACTGGGTACCCTCTCCTGACCAATGGCAGGACACTAGACCAGTATGGTGGTCCTACGACTCAAGCGATCGTCTGTCACAAACAAGCAGCCCACACCCTCCCCTTCCCTGTCCCCACAGGAAGATCAGGTGCAATACTGCTAAGAGAAGATTAGAGAGCTTTTAAATTCCATTTAACACCATTTCTTTCACCTCTAGATACAACTGTGCAGAGTAAATATCACGCTGTGAAAACTTAAACAGATAAAAGTGTTGAACTGACTTTATTTTTTTCCAAAAATATGTAAGTTCTATGCAAGAGGAAGGGTCCCCTACACAACAACCCAAATCAATGGCTTTCTATTTCAGTACAAGAACTGACAACAACATAAGTAGCTGCCTATTATCCATTCCAGCCAGGGGCTACTGGCAAATAGGCAAGTTAAAGGAAAACAAACTAAGAAAACAGTAAAGACAGTCATTAAAAAAATGAACATTCAGATGGTGTGTTGATTTTTATATAGAAAGAATTCCAAACAAAATTGAATAAAAGTCTGTCTTTGTCTGTGGTAAAGCTGAAAGATTTTTGGCAGGATTTGTTTGTAGGAAACAAAGAGAAGTGACCTACGTAGCAGCATGGTTGATGTAATTATGATCTTATGCAGAATCTATATGCATAGCTTCCCTCCCAGGATCTTAGAGGAAAAATATTAATCTGGCGTAAGATAATCTGGCAGCTGGTCAATCACTAATGTGAACAGAGACAATTATGGGTGGGAAAAGACAAAATGGGAAAAGTCAAGGGGAAGGGAGGGGTTTTGTAGTTTATGATTGTTAAAGTAAAATCCTGACCTAAGAGTGGGCCTGGTATGTACCTAAAGACATTTATGTGATTACTGAATTAATCATGAGGAAAAGATTATATTCCAGAAGCATGCGGAAGGAGAAAGGGAGGAGCATCCATTCATATGTGGAAGTTGTGGCAGAGGAGAATATCCTGTTTCCAAAGACAATTTTTAAAGTTAGCATACACATTCAAATTGCAGTCGTTAACGCACTCATTCATAAACCAAACAGAAGTCCCTGAGATGCCCAGGCCCCTCAGTTCCCCAGACAAACAAAATGGGCAGAATATTTTTTATGTGCAGGTTACACAAAATGACAAGTTCTCCTTCCCTCCAAAAGCTGCTCAATTTGTATGAGGCAGCTGCACTGGGCACAAGGGCTGTGCATGGCTTTGGAACAATGTGAGGGAGAACAGCAGCTCCTGGGAGGAAGCCGGTGCCTTCCTCTGTGGCTGGTTTCACAGAGCCAGTCTGGTAGAAAATAATGTGCTAGAGGTAATCAACACAAGTATTACTGCAGTAGAAACAGTAAGCGTGATGTGATTTATTTTCGTTCCATTGAAATGTCAAGATTCAGAACTATGTGGCTCTGAGGAGTAAACAGTATCTGTGGCTATTGAGCCTTTACACAGGCTTTGTTCCTTTCATTTTAATAAAAAAGCTCTGAAAGCAGTGCTCCTCTGGTACTCCAGTTATGCATGTGCGTACGTGTGCTAATGTGCATGGAACAAAGGGTGGAGAGGAGCTCTGGACTGTAGTTACTATTTGGAGTATATCTGCTTTGTACTTAGTAACCTTCTACTGCTTCCAAGAACAGCTCGATAAATCATGCCTCTTCCACTGAAACTGCATGCACACCACTGTACATTTTCAGCAGGGATCCAGATGTAAGCAATTAGGCCACACTGTGCTATTCTGCTGCCTCCCATATATGAGACATGGCTAAATAAAAATAAAACAGCTCCTTCTTAAAAATGTGCCTAGTCCTTCCCAGACAGGCAGTGGTTAGCCTGTGCTGGCAGATCCAGTGAACGCTTTCCAAACTCATGGTCTAAATACATGTCTAGACAATGTTCTGACTGCATGATGAGACAAGGTCCTATCATCCAACAGCCCTCACTTCCCTCTTGCTTCACTGATATGAAGAGCTCTGGCTCTGAGGCTTGCAGGTAGCTATGATGCGCAGAACCCCCATCCTCCTGCCACCCCAGAGACACCTTGTTTGGCAACCAGAAAAAAGGAGTGCTCTGAAGCAAAAAGGAGTGCTCTGAAGCAAAAAGGAGTACTCTGAAGCTACCTCATCAATTTCAATAAGTATCTAAAGGGTGGGTGTTGAGAGGATGAAGCGAGGCTCTTCTTGGTGTTGCCAACCAATAAAACCAGAGCCAATGGTCAGAACTGATGCACAGGAAGTTCAATTTGAACATGAGGAAGAACTTTACTGTGTAGGTGCACTGGAACAAACTGTCCAGAGAGATTGTGGATTCTCCCTCACTGGAAATATCAAGAACCCTCTGGATACAATCCTGTGCCAAGGGCTCTAGAATGACCCTGCTTCAGTGGGGAGGTTGGATCAGATCACTCACTGTGGTCCCTTCTAACCTGCCACTTCTGTGATTCTCTGCAACGTAATGTACTCTAGGGATCCAAGAAAGCTATTTGGACTGAGCTCTCAGTTCCTCTTGGACATGAAGTTTGCCAGGCACCTTGCAGGATGCTGTCATTTCCACTTGCTGTCTCTTCTATGATGAAATTCCAGCAAAAAAAAAAAAGACAGCTAGAGAAAACTGGTATGCTGGAGAGAAAGGTCTAGGCCTTCAGTAATGTCTAAACAAATGGCAACAAGCCACTTGGGTTGAATTTTTTCCTTGAGAGATTTCAGACTGGTCTGAATACAGTAAAAAATAACTGCCACTTGGGAAGGCAGACATATTTTTCTTTTCTCTTGAGAAATTGTAGATGTTATTCTGTGTTCTGTGGTGGAGTAAAATTTTCTTGAAGCAACTCCCTATCAGTAAGATGCTGAGAGAAAAGCTCTAAGCAAGCGATTTGATTGCTCTTTGAAAATACGTTGAAGGGGCATAGACTTAGAGAGAGACACTAAAGCTATGTTGTAACATCCTAAATATTTCTGGAGTTCAGACTTCTTATACCATAGTCATATTTTTTTGCTAGATCATCAAACAATTGGCTGCAGGAAAGCATTTCACTGTACAGCCCTTGAAGTTTTGGGGCCACACAAACAGCTACGGAACAGAGGTTTGGCTCTGCCACCTGTCAGAAAGCCCTTTCCTTTCGGTACAAATTCCTGGTTGACCTAGGCAAGCAGCAATGTTGAGTGTTGCAAGGAGAATTCTCTGCATTTCAGTTGCCCCACTGGAATATCAGGGGCTGTTCCTCAGGAAACATTCTCTTCTAACCTTGCAGGCAGCTGACGAAGCAGGGAACATGCTCCTGACAGCCAACATACCCTAGAGAAATGTTCATCTGCAGGTCTGGCTGTATTTTTTTACTACTGTATGAGCCTGTAACAACAAGAAAGCCTTCTCAGTAATGCTGGACTTCATTTACAGCACCCTTTCCTTCTCTAGACTCCTCTCAGCCTGTCTCAGCATGCCACCCTACCAGGCCACTCAGTACCTCCATCAAAAATTTTTCTTCTTATGCTCTTTCTTGTCTTTTCTTGTTTTTGTCTTGTACCTTCACTTCCAGTTAAAGATGACTCTCTTATCCAGGGAGGCATAAGCAAATATCATCTACTTAATTTCCCTTTCTTGAGAAAGTGCAAGTTACTGATGCTGTGCTTAGAAGGCAAGAAATGTAGGCAGCCTCTCACTTTGACTACTATGAACAAACAGTGTTTACATGTCTGTAGACAGCAGTAAGAGATGACTTTTCAAACCTCCTCATACTAAGATCATGGCCAAAGGCAGTATGAGGATATATTTTGTCTGATTATGTCAGTGAACTTTGAATCAGAGAGATGGAACACATGTCCATAGACATGGAACACCTACAGCACACAGCGATGTCTATCCTTACCTGTTCTAATCTTTGGACTTCCCCAACATCTATCAGGTGACCAGTAAAGAGATCTTGCCTTCCTGACAAAAGCACAACAGAGCTTTCCAAAAGTTTTACTCCTCAGCAGCTACTTCCAGGGTTGGTTCTTTTGTCATTGGGTTTCTAGTTTCACTTAACTTCCCAGTTACCCAGAGTATTACCTTGTGGTGGTTCCTGAGATGGGTTCACCAGTTTTTCATCACAATCACTGACTTTCACATAGTCAGTCAGTCCTTCCCCCTACCCAGACAGTAATTTTGAGATATAGGAATATTTGAACCCAAACTTTAGAAGCAGTGTCTGCAAAAAATTCTTCTTAAACATGACAGCCTCTCAATTCTCCTAACAGCTGTTACAAGAGAACAGAGCTCCTCATGCAGGGTGAGAGGACAAGCTTGTGTTTCAACTCTTTTGGCAGTATGATGGAAATGGGCATTTGATACATTGTGGAGGATTTGTAAAACTGAGTGTTTAATTAGAGACTCTTTTTAATTCATTTTTTTCAGCTGCAAACTAATGAATAAAGCAATAGTTTACAAGTTCTCAAAAGCTGAATACATAGAACATTTCTCAGAAAGAATATATAAAAAAGCATCATATTTATCTCATGAAATTATAACATGGGCAGTAATTTATCAGGAACCTTCCTCTATCATTTTGTGCACAATTCTTTCCAGTCTCTGCTACATGCTATATTTACAATCCCTTTCTATCCAAAGCAGCGGTAAGACATGCTTTGAAACAGTGCATTTTTGTAAGGCTTTGTGTGACCTTTTCATTCTGTTGGCCTTCCCAGAATAGGATGATGAATACAGTCTAGCTTGTTTGAATGTTGCAAGTGGTCAACAATATTTTTGTGGCATGTGGTGACTGCAAAGCCATAAAATACATAGAAGGATGTTGATATGAGAAGTCACAGTGCTGGTAAAACTGGACATCTGTAGCCCTGAAGAAGTCATCTGCAAAGCCACAGGAGGAAAAAAACCAACATATCAAATCCAGTTAAAAGCTTTCTGAGACTGGCTTTGACACTCCTTCCTGCAAGAGTAGATGTATACAAATACTTTTAATTTTTTACTTGACTCCTGGACTGCCAACCTGGACATGAAGCAGCTGAGGAGAATGCCGGGGGTATGGAAACAGGGAGGATTGCCACAGCTCCCTGCCCAGTAACCCTCAGAGCCAGCATGTGGTGACCACTCTGCAGTGCTCATGGTCCAGCAGACTCTGAGCTAGGGACTGGCTTCTCATTGTCCTCAGCCCCCCAGCTGCCTGTCCTCCCACATGTTCATTGAAATAGATGCTACAATAGGCTGGGAAACGTTGGGACACCACAGTTGTGCAGTCCTGGATTTTAAGCAAGACCAGGACCTCTCTTGGTCTCTCCTCTTTTGATCAACAACCATGTTCTGTCTTCCCCACTTCCAAGGTCTGGTTTTGTTTAACCATAATCTGCAAGGGGAATAATCTAGCGTAAAAAAAAAAAAAAAAAAAAAAAAACCCAAAACAAACAAAACCAAAACAAACAAAGAACCAAAACAAACAACAAAGGACCCCCTTCCCATTCCATTTTCAGACACTTCTGCAGTTGCAAACCAGAATGCAGTTTTTCTGTTCAAAGCCACAAACCAGCCCAAGGTTGCTAAAATGCTGGGCTAGTGCACATGAAACCTTCAGCATGCCTGTGAACTGCTCTATGGCTCGAGAAAGTGGGAACTGATCTGCCAATTTCCCCCAAGGAACCCCACAAATTTGCTGCCAGTGCCACCAGTGCTGTTGCAAGCCCCAACATTGCCCCTTTGTGGCTGGAGCTCTCCTACATGTGTCTGGGCCAGTGGCTCCACCAGCTGCTGCCTTGCACACTGAAACTGAAAAGCACCGGTGTGTTTACAGAAAGGGGTGGCCTCGCCCTGCCATCCTGCCCTCTAAATTCCAGTTGGAGCAGATCAGACTAACCAATTTGTGTGTCCTCCAAAACAGACTTCACCTTCACCACCCTAGAACCAAGGCTTAGTCCTGAACTCCAGCTAGTCACACAACTCTTTTATGACGTTTTATCAGCTTCTCTGAAAATCAAGAGAGTTGAACTTATGAGTTCGACTGCTTTCTCTTCCAGGCAATATGGTACAACAGACTCAGTGCACATCTGTGTGGGGCTTGGGAAGAGGCAGTGATAGAGCAGAACAAAAGTGCTGTAGCACACTTTTCCACCTCCTCACCTTCCTGACAGGATCGTACTATACATTAGACCACTTACAGAGTTGCTCTATTCTGCTTTTTGCAGCAGGCAAGATTAATCAGCACACAACCATCTTCCAGCCTCAGTGTGACCGTCACCCAATCCCTACAAGAGTCATTTTCCCCACACATCCCTGCCTAGGTCCCCATCTTCCCTTCATCAGTCCAAGTGTGAATCACCAAGGAACACTACCAGCCACTGCCAGGGTGGTAGAAACACAGGGTGCTTGATCACTTGTTCTGGATTTCATTTCTCCACTCAAAACACTTTGGCATGACTGATGTAACCAGATGTGGACAGTTTCCAAGATTCTTGCACATCCCAGACCATCTCTTTTTAACTTAATAACTGTATTAATACTTGAGCAAACCTGCAGGCATTGGTCTTGCTCACCTAGGTAGGAAAAGCCCTTGCTCCTCGGTGCCAAAGTGAGGATGTGTTTTATGACATCTCTGCTCTCTGCAGCAGGCTTTTTGTTATCTTGGTTATTTTTCCAAACCTTCTACCTTCCTTCCCCACCCCCAACCCCCAGCCCCTGAGAAGCTCGTGTGTCCTTTATCAGAATCAGTCTATGCAAACTGGGAGATGACACAAACCAGACGGCCGGCATCCGCTGCAGACTGGGACAAAAGATGGAAGCAAAAGATAATAATGAAGCACAGCTGGCTGATAAGCATGTTTAAATTTTGCAGAGATTAACTGTGAGAACAGGAAGGAGTTCTTTCTCTCCCTTCTGTTTGTTTAGCTTTCTTTAATTGTTTATTTTTAGGATGAAAAACATGCCGATGTGGACTTATCAAGAAAGTTAAAGCAAGGCAAAGGGAGAAATTTGCCTCATTAGAAACATGAAAGCCCCATCACAGCCAAAAGTAAACAGGACTTTTCATTTTCCAGAGCCACGTAAGCTGGCGGAGAGCTGCTCAGCTCCTGGCTGTCCTCACCAGCGCCGGCTGGGAGCGAGGCCGGCGCGGAGCAGAGAGCTCAGCCCCTGGGTCCGCCTGGCTCCCCTGGCTCCGCGACAGGGCGCGGGAGGGAGCAGGGCTGCACAGGCGCCTCCTCGCTCACAGCGGGGACACAGACGGCTGAGCCGGCGCGTTTCACAGCTCCTCTCACACAGCAAAACCCTCCCGTTATTTATCTGGGCCATCGGAGAGTGCTGTAAGTACAGGCTATTCAGCAGTAAGCCTTTCCTAAGTCTGCGAGTGTCTGTGCCTGGCTCCTACAGATGTAAAAACAAGCTCTGGAAAATAAGGGTGTTTTGTAAAGGGAACAAGCAAACAAAACACATTTGAAGAAGGTGTTGCAGTTTGAGGGACTGACGCTGCTGTGGCAGCACGAAATGGAAGTTTTCCTGACGTTTTGGGATATAGGGTGTTTCATTGTCCTTATTCCCCTGTCTGCCCTAAATCTGAACCAGCTTTGCTCAGTTCCCTGGAAACCTGCAGCCCCTTCTGTGGAACCCCACTGGTGAGAAAGCTACAGGATGAGATCAATGGTATTATAACATCTCACTTCTCCCTCCCTTCTGACCAACAGCACACACAGGAGGGCCTGCACAACACACTTGTACAAAGATTGGACCAGAAACACTATCTGAGCTTCCTGTTCACACATGAATGAAGAGGCCATAGGGTCAGCTGTACTCTGAGTACCTCATGATACCCTGGAGAAGCAAAGCTGTGGTGGAGCTGGGTTTCTTATGGCTGTGCATCCCTGAGGTGCTGCCAGGCTTTCAGAGGTGTGACCCTGTATGTCATCACCCTTTGCTGGCACAGCTGGAGCTTGGACACTCATCACACTATGTGAAAAGACTTTTTGGTCCAGGTCTGTAGGACTATTCCTTCACTGGTTACAAGAGGCTGAGACAAAACCAGACCAGGAGGGTAGTTCTATGGTGTTGCCCTCTTACCTTACCTTTAAAATAGTACTGGCATGAAATGGAGAAAAAAACAGAGCTATTGAGGTCAGGCATGCTCTCTCAATAGTCATCTTTACTGGGTAAGGAAGAAAAGTTTTGCTGTTTTTCAGAACGTATTGAGACTATTACATTAATATGTGGACATAGCAAGTACAAGTGATAGAAACAATGTGCTTCTTGTTCTCTAAACTGTGTGGTTTGTTCACATGAGCCATCCTTTTGGATAGCTACACAGAATTGTTTGCAAGACTTAAAGTGCAGAGGTACAGAAACCAGCTGTACTCATAAAGCTTGTTAGTTGTGTTGAAGCCTGACAACCCCCATGACTCAGCTGAACACTGACCTGCTGCTTCCCCTGTTGTTCCCCCTGTTGTTGTCACTGCAAGAATTTTTGTTTCACATACATTCATGAAATAAAGACCTCTCTTTTTTGGTTAAAAAAACCCAACCCTCTAGAAGTTGATTAATATCTCTGAGAAGTCTGTAGTTGGCTACAGAAACCCCTTCAGCACAACGATATTAACTTATGTTAATCCTAGTGGCACTGCCACCTCCAGAGGGCTGTGCTGCTCCGGCTTCACCAGCCATGTCTCAGGGTAGGAATACTTGGGATGTCCAAGTGGAATGCGTGGTGGGGCCACAACTGCCTGGACCCTACAAGCACTGCAGAAATGTAGCACAGTTTCTCTGACTTTGATTGCAGGAGAGTGAGGAGACAGATGGTATATTTCAATAGGTAAAGCAAGTGAAGACTCCTAGGTAATTATAATGAGAAGTAAAACACAGTGTTTGCTCTGCAAAGCTTCCTGTCTAATTACGTGTATTACCCCACAATTATTATGAATTATTATTACTGTCTGGGGTCATAAATGACAAGTATTTTAATAAGTGCACAAAGTAGATTTCAAAGATTTAAAATGTCACAAGGAATTTTAGGTGATTTGTAGATGTCTGTGTTCTTTAAAATCATGCTTTTATGACAGCTCATGTAAGACAGAAATACAAATACACTGTATATGTAATTTGATGCATATTCCCAGTGTGTGTTTTCCATTTCTACATTAAAAAAAGGTAAAACAAGATGAATCAAATCTACACACTGTTGGTACTTGTGTGCTTTGCGGCATTGGCTGTCTCAGAACCCAGAATATATTAATTCACATACATGAAATGACCTTTTTCTTTTCTAGTATTGGGGATGGGAAGGAAGGAGCAGATTTGAGGTACCAAAAGGTAAAGGATAGGCATCGATGAAGGAAAACAAAGTTTAAATCCAGAAAAGTACCACCAAGTCCATGTGGCTGCTGTGAGATCTGGTTTATTACCTTTGTACAATGTGTGCTTCCACTTAGGAGAAACACTAATAGAAGCACTGATAATCTGCACCCCAGAATGTGGCAAACAAATAATTGGATTGGCCACATAATGAGGTACGATGTCTAATAGCTGCATTTTTTTCACCATTTTTAAATAGGTCACATCTTTCCTCTGACTCTGAATTGAATTTTCCTCTGTGCTGACTGCCAAACATGTGACTCTTCGTAGCTGTAAAAAAGAAAGCAGCAGCAGACCCTTGGGGTATAGAGATATTACAGCAGCCACGCAACATATTTCTGCATTCAGAAAAGCTTTAGTATTGGGTCAGGCAATAGCTACTAAGCAAGGACATATGATTCTTTTTCATGTTGTCAGAAGAAAATGTGAAACTGATAAGAAACACCTGTGGAAATGGAAAGCCATCTCAGAAACTGGAGTTTGTTTTAGATGATAAAGAGATAAAATCTGAAGGCATGTGTTGCAAGGGAAAATAGTCTTGAACAGAATGTCTGTTTTGAAAAAAAAAAAGGAAGAAACAGTGGTACATTTCAGGTAATCAGCTTTCTGTGCAAAGAAAGGTCCTAGAGGATCATAAGGCAACATTGGTGCAATATGTGAAACTGCATGAGCTGCATGGATGTTGTTAATTCATTTTTCTTCATGGAAACATGATGCCATTTACATTTTATTTGCATCTTGTAAATATTTTCTTAGAACCCCAACAGGGCACTGGAAAGCATAAAAACAGGCATTAACAGCTGAACATATGTAACCACTATTTTCTCTTTTGCAGCTCAGCCTATTCCATGTGCTCTGTTTTAAAGACCTGTAATACACTTACCACATAGGAATTCTGTTTAGTTACATCTAACTTTTTTGAGGGAAGGTTTTTCAGACCATTCGCTTTACTCAATGCATACATATTTTCATGCCTTTGTCCTGCTTGATGTGAAATAAACATTTTTTAAAGGAAGTCGATCTCAATATTTCTTTTCATAGTCTGGAAAGGATGCAGTAGTTAAATACTGAAAAATGTGCAGTACAGCGTGGATTTAATGGAAACATTGTCATAATTCTACGCTTATTTTGTGGCATTAAATCAGTCAGAGGACAGAGGCAGACTGCCAGTGTGTGCGATGCCCAGAGGAGGAGGCAGTTCCAGTAATAATTTTAGAGACTGTAAAGTGACTCTAAAATGGAAATCTCAGCAGCAGCTCTAGGCGAGCTCAGCTGCACAAGATGCACAAGCGCATGCCCAGTTTTAAACATAAGTAGCTCCAAAATCAATGAGACCACCCACAGGGTTACAATCCTTTGAAGAATCGAGTCCTTAATTGCTCAGTAACTGCTCCAAAAAAGACATCAAGTTTCCTTTGTATTACTTAATATTAAAAAGAGCTTTACAGACATAAAATACTGGAGGATCCCAACTCAAACCAAATGGACAAAGTAAGGAGCTAAGGCAGCCTTGCAGAAGGTCTGCTTTTTGCTAAATGTCTCCCCTGTTTCAACCCACAATGAGTTGTTCCGCCTCCTGTAGTCCACACTCAGCAACACTTCAGGCAGGACCACCAAACTACAACTGCTTCCCCCTTTGAATGATAAACAATTGACAAGTTTGGGAGAATTGGGGATTATTTTCATTGCAGACAAAGTTCTACTCAACAACTCCTGCCTAGAAAATAATTATTTCTGTAGCAAACCTTTTTAAGACCTACTTGGGATTCCAAGCTTCTTCATCTGCCAGGGCATTTCTGCATCTTCACAAACTGTTTTACATGAGACGCAAATGAACTTTAATGAGCTGATCCTTTGCAGTGTGCTAGGCAGGGAAGCGTTAATATCTCTGCTTTATGGAGACAACTGATCTGTAAGGGGTCAGAAACCTCAGCTGCAGAAAATCCAGAAAGCTAAGCTAACTTTATTGGAGCTGTGCTGATTTATACCAGCTGAACATATGGCCCCAGAAGATTAAGTAGTCTGTGTGGGAAATCTGTGGCACATCTGGGACACTCCAGGGCCTGAGTCACAAGATCATCCTTTCTGCCCATAATGCTTGCAAACATGCCTCTACTATGCAGGAGCCTCTGCAAACTTTTTTGCTAACCTCTTGGCAAAGCAATAATGAAATCGTTTGAATGACTGAGCCCAGGGAAAGTTGGGGTTAGCTTGTGCTGTTAACAAAACCACTTTCTTTGATTACTTTGTGCATGACACTATTTTATATAGGTAAGCCAAAACTACATAAAATATTGGATTATTGCACTTGCAGTCATATTCTAAACAGAGACACAGCAGAAGGAATATTCAGTCCAACATGGGGGAAGAGTCTGTCAATATCTTACAAAATGTGATCTGTGTTTCCTTTTTGCCTCAGTCCTGTGTCATACTGGATTTGAGCAGCTGAGAACCAACACGTCACCACAGAGGTGTTTCCCCGTGTATGCTTTTTTTATCATCAAGGGTTTTATGTCAGCCCAACATTGGCATACACACATTTCCCTCACTACCTTTTACCTGGGCAAGAGGGAACTTTTAGAAATAAAAGAGGTCTGAATAAAGTCACATATATACTTTTTTAGGCTGTTAAAGCATGATCATTTCGTAACAGGGGCAGCTATTGTAGCCACAGCAATACTTATTTAACTATTGCTCCAGGTCAGAAAAAAAATGAAGGGGGAAAAAAAACACACCAAAAAAAAAAAAACAAACCCAAACTAAAAACCAAAACAATGCACCAAAACCCAAACCAAAAAAACTTAAATCCTATCCAAATAGGTTTCTAAAAATATATATTGGGGCAAAGCCTGCACAGTTTGTGGGGAAAAAAAGGTGAAGCTGTTCATGTGCAGGTTCTGAATGATTTTTGGGTTACTGTGATACCCCAGGCATGACTTCAAAATGATACAGTGTTAACTGTTTACCCCATTTGTGTTACAGTGATAATTTCAGATAATGGTACTGGTAAGAGAGGTAATGGCAACCATTGGTCAAAAGTAACAGAACAATACAAAGAAAACTCTTTTAGAACTTGGTTTATTACTTCAATATTTTGTATTGAGAGGATCAATATTGCAAATGACATGAAACAGCCATTGACAAATAAGCAACACTGAACAGCATTTCTAATTACCAAGGGGAAAGGTAGAATTGAACTGTATTTAAACAAAGACAAAAAAAAAAAAAGAAAAGAAAAAGAGAAAAAATAATTATATTCTTGAACAAAGGATAAGAACAAATACATTCCCCCACAACAATAGTCTAGAAAATTAATGAAAAATGTAATTAAATTACTCCAGAAGTTAAGAAACACAAAATTACTTCATCAGTTTTCAGAAAAATACATCAGACAGCAAAGTTTTTAAAGGATTAATAACATTTTATACTGTGAGCTGTATTTACCCTAAAATCCCAACCATTTATTTTAGAAAGGTTTACTTTTTAAACACACTTTGTTAAATTACTTGATCAAAAGAGGTAAACATTAAGTGACCCTCTAATAAGGAGAAGGAGGGGGAAAAAATGGAGAAAAGTTTGCTTAGCAGCATCCATTTTCAGCCTGTTATTCAACAATGAAGCAACATCTGTAAGCAGTTTCTCAAGCGCTCTGTGTAACCCAGCACTACCACCTGCTGTCTGGGAAGGAAGATTTGATTTCCCTTGTCTCGTACGTTAAACCTCCAGTACCATGTAGGCGAAGAGAAATCATCCACTTCAAACATTAAAAGATGAGACGGAGGACAAACGAACAACAAAACAAGAGAAAGCAAACTCCCACCACCCACAGCAGTGTGTGGGAGAGGCAGCTCTGCCCATGTAAACCACAGGGAGATCCTTCCTCAGAAATGGGGTGAAGAAGCTTAGCTGTTCACAACAGCTGTAACAGCATGCTGTTTCTGCTCTCTTGGCTCGGATTACCCACAAAATCTTTATAGACTCTGGCACTGCATGTGAGTTGCCTCAAGTGTGCTACCTGACTTCCCCCAAATCCTGCAGTTTACTAGAAAAATAGTTTATGTTGCCTGTCTTTGGCGCTTCTGCCTACGTGGGCTGCTGAAACTTTCTTGTATGATGCTTTCATGGGGAAAGTCTCCTCCCAGGTTTATAAACATGGCACTGGATAAGACCTAAAGCTTTTCCTTCAAAAAACCCTGTGAAGAAGTCCCTCATTCCTTCCAGTGGGGGGGATGGAAAAGAGAATCTATGTCATTTCCTTTTAATTAGCAATGCACCAAAAAGAAAGAAAATTGTAGCTGAGGAGGCCCTAGGAAAGCAAAAAGAAGACATTCAATACCATTCTGTTGCCTGAATCCAAAGATGCAGCTAAAAGCTGTGTCAGTTGCACCTGAGAATTTGACCTGATTCTGCACTGCAGGAATAACTGAATTACAGCTGATGGGAACAACTGTGGGGGAGCCATAGTCCACTCAGGCTGTTAAATGACAGCCCAAAATCCACCTGGTTTTCTCTTTCCACCAGTTTTCCCTTTCGACAGGTAAATCTCTAGCTTGGTCTATCTGTGTATCTAATTCTTCCGAGGTCCAATGATCTGTCCGATATCTTGTGCAGACATGCACAGAGCGTGTTTAAAAGGGCATGTCACTGATTAATGGCAAATGGTGCAATTCTTAACAGATACTGAAATATCCCCCAGCTGCTAATCAGTACTGTCAATGAACTGTGACATTAGGCATTAGCATTTCTGTGATACAAGGCCGTGAAACTTGAGGGTCTGGCTGTGATGTCCATAATTCTCATTTACTCCAAAGAGGAAAGTGTTTCGGAAGAGAAAGGGGAGTATTTGTTTTTTGTTTGTTGTTGTTGTATTTGGGTTTTTGTTGGGGTTTTTGTTGCTGTTGCTTCCCCCCCAGAGGAGATGTCTTTCATGCTTTAAGGTTTCTCTTTCTGCATTGTCTCTTTCCATTCAGTTCCTAAGTTGAGATGTGAAGTTTTACTTTATTTGCATGCCCAGTGCACACCTGGAAGCTGTAGAACTAAGCACTAAGCTTATTATCAGGTCAATGCAGATTACATTTTCCCGCTCTCCTGGTCTGCAATCCTAGAGCCTTTGCATGAAGCACAACACAGCCTGATTACCATCCAGACCTTGGAAAAGTGTCAGTTTACAATTTCTTCCCCTCACTTAAACATCTAAAAGAGCTGATGGCAATTTTAAATGTAGACATGTTTGTTTGTTTGTTTGTTTGTTACTTTTTTTATTATTTGCTTGTTTGTTTGATTGATTGATTGAGTTGTTTGGGGTTTTTTTTCCCTACAAAATGGAAGAAATACCTCCACTGTATCAATGGAGCTGAAAGTACTTCAACTTAGAGTTGGACCAGCAGGGTGACTCTAGAGCTAGGGCAGGCACACAGGAGCCTGCCTGCCCCACCACTGTGGAGGACAGCCAGAAACCTAGGCAAGGTAGAAAAGTAAATATCAGACACATGGGGTGGAGTCCTATTTTCAGCTTTTTGTCTGTACCTATCTCTGCAGCAGGAATGCACTGTTAATGTAGTTTGACATAGCAGCCATTGGAGTTGGGTGGGGAAGGCTTTATATTCACTTGATAGCTGTGACATGGATCAAACAAGGACTGCTTTCCTTAAACACTGATTCAAAAAAACCTTAGCCAATGCTCACCTTCACTAACTCCAAAGACTTCTAGAAAGTGATCAGTTTTTAAGTATACTAGCCTGTTTCGGCTGGCTGGAAAAGAGCTAAAGGGAATTGTTTTAAAGGCAGATGCCCCTGTGCCATGCTCCTGTTCAAGTGCCCTGAGATGGGAGGCTACATCGCTATTGGCACCTTAAGAGAACACATATATGTTGAAGTTGTTATGTGTGTAATATGAATATGAAACTAATACCTAAAAATATACCTGAACTTTTGTAAGCACTAAATGAATGCAGGAGAGGTCTGAAATATTTACTAGTATTACCCTTATCCTAGCAGTGGATTTTTGTAGTAGAAAAGCTGCAACATTACTTAGAAAATATAGACCACTAAAAAACTCTAATGAATCACTGAAATGACATACTACAGCACTGAACTTATCAGTGACTTTCAATCTGGGTATGCTGGGAATTTCCCTTTTGACATGTTTAGGATTTCTTTAAAAAAACAGATCATCTTTTAACTGCAAATATGCAGACTGTCAATTGCATAACATGGATGGTAAAAATGATGGAGTTCTTCACTGAACAATTAAAGATTAAGGTATTTTCACTTTAGTAACCTCAACGAGACTGAGTATAGAGATTTAAAAAACACTAATGCTAAATATTTTAAAATGAATCCGGTGTTCTACTTTTTGCCTGTGATTAAATATATGTATTTAAACTGTTTATTATTGCATCAGCAGAGGTGAAAAACTAACATCTATCCATCCTTTCTACCTAAAGGAAATTCCACTCTGATGTGCTCTCCATCCTCATTGTATTTTTAATGGAGGTGGATTTCCCGGGAGCCTTGAGGGCGTCTAAGTGCACATACCCCAGCGCTATCCAGGTTTATCTGGTTATTCACTAAACCATGCAAGAAGAAGATGGCTCTCAACATTGTGAATGCCAAAGAAAGAGTCCCATAGCATAGACTGAAAATAAGTTTTAAAGAGAAAAAGAGACTATAAAGTGATAGCAAGTTGGTGATGAATTTCTCATTACTTTTTATGAGAAAAAATTATTACTTTAAATCTATGGGAGAAGGACCTTGCAGGCCCTTAAATGTTCCATACTATGTGGAATATTCTTTTATTTCAGAGATCAATCTGAATGAGATTTTCTAGTTTCAGAAATGCCTCTTGCCTCACTAAATCCCTCCACTTTTGTTGAGCCTGAGCTTTCAGAAATGAGTGCAAATTCTCAGGTACTCTGGTGAGCAAATACTTTGCCAAGTTCAAGTTTTCCAGTTTAATCATGTAACCAAAAGCTGCTTCTCAGTAATTTGATGGTGATTGAGATCAAGCTTTTCTAGCTCTGACAGCTCACTGAAGACATCAGTAGGAATTACCGATATTTTACTGGACGCTAAATATAATTCCTTAAGGGCACGGGGGAGAATAGAGGGAATGAATGCTCCTTCATCTTCACCATGTGCAAAGATGTTACAGAGAGAAACTCTGCTTTGAAGAAGTGTTGGTGAGTTAACCTGGTACTGTGGAGGCTCAGTGCCTCCAGGTTCCTGTGCTGAGTCAAAGCCCGCTCTAAAATATTTAAGGTGCCCTGGCTCCACCAGGGCACACCTGCTGGAATGCTCCTAAGATTATTGCCAATGACATGAAGACACATGAGCTTTTGTAAGCCTTCATAGGCCTCTTTTATAGCTCCATCACTGAGTTGCTTGTCTTTCAGAACCGAGAAACTGGGTGACAAATATTCCTTCAGGAGACCAAGCTGGATGAAATTTATCCTGTTAGTCATAAGTCTTAAATACTTAGCACTAAAGGGGACTCCTTCTTGGATATCTCATAGCCTTTTCCCTGAGGAATAAACCACTCTGAAAATAAAATAAGAAAAGTGAACAGTTTTCAGCCAAAGAAGAGTTTAAAAATGCTTTGTGTAAAAATTCCTTTCTAATATGTTATAACAGTTACATTGATGCCTGCTCAGCTGGTGCTTAGAAAAAAATCCAGGAGCCTTTAATTGGGGTGAGATAAGGAAAGGATTTAATAGCGCCAAGGCAATAGATGGTAAACGATGCGCGCCGGGCTGTGCCCGAGATGTTACATTTATAACAATATCTGGCCAATCCCAAGTGTGTCCACCCTCTGACTTTTGCTCTGGTCCACCCCCTGGCCCACCTCCTGGAATTGGGTCTGGGGTCTTTTTGGGACCCTCTCTTCATCATCCTTCATCATCTTCAGGGTACAGAGAGCAGAGTCACCCAGTTCTTTGACTCTGTCCTGCAGTTTAAGCCAAGATACAAGCGTTCCCCAAACAAGACATGCTTGCCTTGACTAAGAGACAAAATATTTTCTACTGGATATGGGGATAAGGCTGATATGGGGGGTATGGAATGGGGTAAGAGGATTAAGGAATGTATAAACTAAGGGGTGCTAGGGGAGGAGGGAGAAAGGGGTTGCTTCTAAAATCTACTTCTATTACCTATAATACTTATAAGGTAGAAAAATAAAAAAACATTAGGGGCTTTAAGGCATCAGTATTACTGCAATAATGGCTGTAATATATATATTGTCATTTATTTCTCTGCATTGGTAATATAAACATAAAATTGTTACTATTTACAGTTAGACCACTAGTTCTGTCTCCTCATTACTTTTATAAACAAAGTTCTCTAGGGTTACATAATTTGTTTTTATTTTGAGCTGATTTTCTCCTTCACTTGTTTGAGTGTCTATGACACCAGCATCTGTCTGACACCAGCATCCCCCTCTCTAATGCTTTCTTTGAGCATCTGTTTTCTACGTTTTCACTTTTTTTTTCAAGAAAGGGTAAGTTAATAACTCATGCTTTGATTAATGCTGATGTACAATTTGTTCATTTGGTCATCCCATTCATGTGATGGATAACCACAAAGGAACTGTATATAAAAGTGCCTCTAATTATTTATATCCTATGGTATGAACATTACTTGCCTATGACTGTCCACCATACATCATCATATATAGCTACAAGCTTTATGATAATTATTTTTAAACAACTTAGCCTCAGAATGTGACTAGAGAATTTCATCTGGAGGACTCGACTGCCACAGCAAGCACAATCTGGAGGGTGAGACTCATCCTCAAAAAAATCTGTTGATTTGATCAACTCATCTTCCACATCCCTATGGCATTATCACTTTAAAAAAAAATTATTATTCTGCCTTTCACTCCCTTTGCTAGTTTACTGCTTGTTTCTGAGCTCCTCATCTTTGCTTTTTGCTGTTTCAATATCTCTTGGACCACGCACCCTTTTCTCTTCTATTTTTTTCTTTTAACTCTTCCCTTTTCTTACATTTGCTTGAAGGAATGGTAATGACCCTTCTCCTGACACTTTCTGGAATAACAGTCCAATACTACGGCATGATAGAACACGCACCCTTGTTTAATTTGTGACTTACAGTTCTGACACCTGGAAAGTGCCTCTGCCTGTCCATGGAGATGCTGGTAGAGGTGGCCTGGTGGGCTGCCCTTGAATGTCAGTAGTGATGCTCCTATGCAAGAGACAGGCCTTGATCTCTTCAGGGGACACATGTGAGATGCAGCAGCAAACAGAAAATCACTCAGCAATGCACAGTTTGTGCCCTCATGCTCTTCTACAGCTGTGGGCTCACCTGTGAATTTCAAGACTGAATAAGTGCTAATGTGTTTCACAGGCAAAACTGTATTTTTAAACTTCTTGTTGAACTTATGGACCAATTTGAATATCCTCACTGCAATTTTTCCCGTTTTCGGGATTTTCTCTGTTCCTCTTTCATTTATCTCTGTTAAGGAAAAAGTGTAAGTACTTCCAGAAAAAGACAGGAATACAGAAAACCATAAACTGTACAGTCTATTAACACAAAAGTCTGTGGATAAGATTTTTAAATGACATAAATTAAGAAAAATTTGATTGAAGGTCCTGCTTCTTTTCTGATTTATAACAGCCTGGGGGACCTGCATTCTCTGGTAACAGAGAATGCAATTTCTACTTCCATTATAAATGCTTGAGGATATTGAAGCTCTAAAATACATTTGTTGCATTTCAACATGGATCTGGATAACATTGCTCTTTAAATGAAAATTGTATTTAACCTGCCTTTTAGCATACTATAAAGTAATTTCAGAATCTTTAGATATAAGGCACAAGACTTTCTGTGTAGGGGATACATATGGCTAGGAGAGGCTTAGAATTAGCAAAACCTCAGCAGAAGAAGAGAGTTTATACACATCTGTTGAAACCGTCCTTTTTAAATACTGAATTTTTTGTCTTTTTACTCCAGGAAAGTAGAAAAGAATGGAATACTTATGACAGCTAGTTATTTACATCCATACAATCATAACTAAGTAATTAATTTCTGAAATTGTTACATACTCTCCTATCTCTTTGTCTAACTATGCAGCCATCATTTTCCAACAGACTAATAACTTTCCACTAAGTTATTGAGTTTCTTTCAATAATTATTTCATTTTATCTCCTGATACTTCTGAAAGTACTCTCATCCTAGGTACTTGGATAGAAAATCTAAGCTTACTTAAACTCACAGTGATCTTGTGCAGCTGAGAGGAAGAGAAGTGATTTAATCAAAATTACGTCATTATCCCCATTGGGTTAAGGAAAGTCCCTATCCTTTGCTGAAATGGATATTGAAAAAGAAAAAGGGAGAGTTGAAATAGCTAACAATTAAATTGAAAATGAAATGAAAATAATTCTCGCAGCACTCTTTCAGTTTTCTTCTTACTTATATCCTGTGAGTATAATTTCTCACAGCTTTTCATCTGAACACAGAAGTCAGCTACGTCCCCCATAAGGAGTGCTGCTTGGCACAGACCGCTGTCCCACAGGCAGCAGTAAAGGGCATCCTGCGGGGTTGTGTGCCTTGGGATACCTTTCCCAAATGGATTGTTTGCCTGGAAATGTCTCACGTTAATATTGACTTGGAAGAATTTGAAAACTGAGCTCAAGAGGGGTTAGAGCAAGGCTGATAATGCCACCACTTTTGTAAGGGCTTGAGTTACTACAAAGCTCATTATTATTTCATTATTTCAGTCTTGGAAGAGATTTCAACAGGAATGAATCTCTAATGCAATATGCTAACTTTCCCTGCTACGTTCCCTCCAACTCCCCTGGACAAAACCCTTTGGTAATTGCCACAGCCCCTGCTGCCTGCAACCACAGGCTACACTGTAAAGTACCTTCCTGTGAATGTCCCATTTTTCTCTCCGTATGTAAGATTAACTTTCTTTAATATGCTCAGCTTCTTCCTACACCACAGGTCTCCTCTGAAAACCCTGTTTTTTCCCAATGCTAATCCAACAGAGCATTTGCAGCTCTCCATTCTCCTGACTAACTTGGTTTAGCCCATTCCTGAGCATAAGATATGAGATGTGCCGGCAAAAGGAAGTTTTAACTGTACCGCCTGGCAACCTGCTCCCCTGGTGGGAGCCTTGCAAGGGTTTCTTTACCTCATCCAGCTGATGATTTTTTTAAGGAAATTTAAGAGTTTGGTATTTAGTTCTCTATCAGATTTGAATAAACTTGGCCAATGGGATTAGAAGGTATAGGACTGGGAGACAAACCCTATGATTGAGTAAGTTTAGTTTTCTTTCCCCGGGTGAAAGTAGGATGAAA
Source organism: Neopelma chrysocephalum (assembly GCF_003984885.1). Taxonomy (NCBI): domain Eukaryota; kingdom Metazoa; phylum Chordata; class Aves; order Passeriformes; family Pipridae; genus Neopelma; species Neopelma chrysocephalum. The sequence continues at coordinate 11,167,987 of NW_020897714.1, forward strand.
GTAACTTAAAAATAGTGTGTTTTATTATTAGTTTATGTAATAGACCATAGCAGAAGTTTTCATCCTTTTATAATTCTCTGGCCAGACCTCACAAATGACATTAAAGTAAAACTTAGGATGTCTATAGCAAGTCAAACAATTTGAATCTATAATTAATAGAAAAAGTTAAATTCATTTTAGCGAATTATTAATCCTATTTAAAGAAATAAATAAATAAATAGATAAATAAATAGATTAAGACATGGGATTTCCAAACAAACACAAAATGAACTGCAAAACTTCGATTTTCCCCGTCATAGTTGTATTTTGCAAACTCTCCTACATACAATGAAAGTACAGTTAGGCTTTCTCACACCCTGGAAGTTACATTGCTTCTTTCTATTGAAACAAATATTATTAAATAACAGACTAGGAAAAAAACTACTTTTCAATTAAGAAAAAATAATATTCTCATTAATAAGTTAGAGGAAGGGTTATTTTCTTAGCCAATATGAAAATCAGAAGGATGTCTTCATTCTTTTAATATAAGATACATATTTCTGGTTGTACAGTAACTGCCGTAACTGTCCAAATTATGTGAAATCGACTTCCTACCACTACATTTTTGTATAGATCTTTCATCACCCTGCACTGATGTGTGGCTCTACTTTATATATCTGACTCCAGCATTTTTTGATACAGCAATTTATGTAGCCATGAAGAAGAAGAAAAACCCACAAATATTTGCATTTTCAGAATGCTCTGAACTTTTTCAGCAGTAGTTTCAGTAACAGGATCCCAGTTTGACAAGAAGATTGTGCCCAGCACATTCTTCACCCACAGGAAATGCACGAGGTGTCAGTGCTGACACAGACCCTGCAGAATCCCACTGCGTAGCCCAGCAGTACCCCATCTGTGTCACCGAGAACAAAATAAAAGGAGCGCTGAAACATTCTTGGCAGAGTCTACAGCACAAAGCTTGGGCCTGTACCTTCCCAGCTGAAGCTCCTCTCTGACATGAGAGCTCTGTGCCCACAGCCCCACTGAGCTGTAAATGCCACATTCCCTGAAGGCCTACAAGGGTTCTTGTGCTGTCTTGTGCTCTCTACAGTCTTCAGAGGGATTAAGGAAGGCTGAGAAGAGCAATGCTTTGCCAGAGATATTTCCATTTAAATTCAACCTCACCTAAATATTTATATTAAGAGTGGTTGAGGATGGTTTTGCACTGAAAAGAGAGGCTGGGGAGTTAGACCTGGTTGTAGTCTCAACCCTGAAAGAGGCTTTCTGCAAAACCGTAAAGCTAGAATCACAGAATCATCTAGGTTGGAAAGAACCTCCCAGATCGAGTCCAGCTGTTCTAACCAGCACTGCCAAGTCGACCACCAAACCTTGTTCCTTAAGCACCACATTCACACATCTTTCAAATACCTGCAGGGATGGTGACTCAACCACCTCCCTGGGTAGCCTTTTCCAGTGCTTGAGAGCCCTTCTGGTGAAGAAATTTTTCCTAATATGCATTCTAAAACTTGCCTGGTGCAATTTGAGTGTTCTGCTCCTCACTCCTGGAGCAATAACTCTACAAATACATACAGGTACCACTTCAGACCCAGAGATACCAGTGGGGTTGGGCACAGGTGACAGAGCCAAACAAGGGGTCAAAAGCATGGGTTTTGGCACTTAATTTCTTTATCCCTAAACCAGGGATATAACCTTGCTATTTTTACAGCTTAATTCTTTAGTACTTGCAACCGTTCCAGAATCCCTGACTGGAAGATCTCTACTAGTGCTTTGATTTCTGAACCATCTCTACACAGATTGTCATTGAATTTTAAAAGAAAAAAAAAAAAGAAAGAAAATGAAAGAACAAAGTCTTTATCAGTTACACATCTCCATTAAAAAATTTTATTGATTGACTGAAATAGTTAGAAAGCAATTATATCACTACCTAAACAGTTTTGGTTTCAGAAAGGTAAGAGTAAAATCCAGCAGTCATTTTCCCTCCTGAATGCTTGAAATAGAAAGGACTGATTCAAGGCTTTACATTACAATTATTCCACTGTGTATTATTTTTATAATCATTTCCACTCCAACTGTGTGCTGACATATACATATTATGTTATAGGTTTCAGCATGTTCCCAGCTCTGACTATGTTTTGCACTGTAGGCTAAATTCTTCTGTTATTACTGGTGTTATTTTTCCAATGTGTCTGCCTGAACTGTCCACATGGAAAACACTCTGGTCTGATGATGTACTTTGTTGGGATTACAAGTGGGTCAATTAATAATGGTCAGTGATCAGAAGCACCTCTCAGCTAGGCTACATAGTTTAATATGACAACATAATTCTTTTGTCTTCTTCAAGTCACCTGTCCGTAGTTCATAAAATTAAAAAACTCGAGGAAATAAATACCTATTTTTATAATGGTATTATTAAGTAAAAACACACTCAAATCCCATGTAAGTCTTCTCTATTATCTCACATACCAGAAAAACTTTAATGCCTACAGAAGTCCCAGATGTGAAAAAGAAAGTAGAAATAGAATGGTCACCTTCTAACCCATCAAAGACAGAATATCCCACTTAGTATTACCCTGTGGCTACAACAGGATACAACTGTGTGATGTTATGGTGGCGCTTTCACACAGGGCTCTGTGAAATGCATTCACCCATGCAGATTGGATGCTCACACAGCATCTGTTTTTTGGTTTTCCTCAGAGAAGTTCCTAACAAGGTACAGATTCTCATGCCACCTCATCTACGCAAGTATCTATCAATCTGGAACAGGAACAAACTTGGAAGCCTTCATGAGGCCTTGCTCACATTACTCAAATTTAAGGTCAAACAAGGCCTTGCATTGTCAGGGTACATCAGAAGTCTGACTTCATTTCAATAGTACTGCAGGAGCTTCAATTTTACTATTATTTATTATAAAACTCTTCCCTTGAAGTCTTGAAGTCTTTTCTTGTACGATGTTTTTCTCTGATATCAGTATGATTTTACTCTTTGTTGTAGTTGAGTCTGTTGAGTCTCATAAAAATTACTGGGGTTGAGGGTGGTGGGTGGGCAGGGTTAGGTTTGCTGTTGGCCATAAGACTACCACAGAAATGTTATATCCAGCTTTCACAAGTCAAGGTGGAAATTTGGAAGGCAAGAGATGCCCAAAAGAGATGTCTAAAAAAGTTCATGAGAATGACTGCAGGACTTGAGCATCTTTTTTCTAGAAACAAACTCAAAAGGATCAGTCTGGTGAGAAATACTGAGGTGACATGATCACAAATGAGTCAGAGACATGGAGTATAAAAAGGTGATAAAAAACAAAATAGTTTTTCCACGCCTTGAATACTGTGTCCAGTTCTGGGCCTCTCACTTAAAGAAAGACACTGAGGTGCTGGAGCATGCCCAGAGAAGAGCAATGAAGCGGGTGAGGAGTCTGGAGAGTAAGTCATATGAGGAGCAACTGAGGGAGATGGGGGTGTTTAGCCTGGACAAAAGGAGACTCAGGGATGACATTATTGCTCTCTACAACTACCTGAAAGGAAGCTGTAGCCAGGTGGGAATCAGTCTCTTCTCCCAGGCAACTAGTGACAGGACAGGAGGAAATAGACTCAAGCTGCACCAGGGGAGGTTCAGGTTGGACATCTGGAAGAATTTCTTCACTGAAAGGGTAGTTAAGCATTGGAACAGGCTGCTCAGGGGAGGGGTGAAATCACTATTCCTGGGAGTGTTCAAGAAACAACTTGACGTGGCCCTTAGCACTACGGTTTAGTTGATATGACAGTGTTTGGTCAAAGGTTGGACTCAATGGTCTTGGAGGTCTTTTCCAACCTTAATGATTCTATGACTTTGTTTCCTAACTTAGCAAAAGAGGTTAGCCAAGACCAAGTGGCTAAATGTTGCAGACAAGAAGCTTTCAGGAAAAATGCAATACCAATTGATGTCAGAAGGTAATTAATTATTACAACAGCTTAACCACAGTTGCAACTCATTCTACTGTCTGATTGCGATTGGATGTTTTCCTAAAAGATGTACTACATTTCATACAGGATTTAATATGGAAATTCTATTGCTCATGTAATAGAGCAATTCAGGGAAGATGTTCATAAAGTTTATATCCTTAGAAACCTGATAGTATGATCCTAGACTACAAAGCACTTCCTTGGGAACCATTACTCATTGGCACAGAGAAGAGTTCTTCCCTAAAAACCCATCTCTAACCTGTTCTGTTTCATTTCCAGGGAAGCAGGACTTTTCTTCAAGTTCCAAGCTTTCCTCATGAGTATTTTACAAAACACGAATGAAAAGTGTTTTGCCATGGAAAATGACACAGGCTGATAACATCAATACAGAGATCAGCCAGGTTCTTGATGGTCCTAGGATCAAGTTTTGCCTGCCTGGCGTCTTCAGTAAGGTTGATCACACACCTAGATTAAGCAATGGCACCTAAAAGCTGACGTAAAATGTAGGCAGAGCTGCACAGAGGGTTTTGAGTCACTGCTCAAGGCTGAAGATGAGAAAAGGTGAGGAAGTTGGGGTAATTAATGCTTTGAGAGCTTTTGCTCAGCTTAGCAAGGGCTCTTCTACAGGCTGCAAAGAGAGAAAGGAGAACAAAGAGGAAGGCAGGTGCCAGTGACCACCAATCACCACAACATCATCTCAACAAGGGTTGTGTCGGGAAATTTTTGCAGAATGCCTCCCATAAAGAAAATGAGAATCTTCAGAGCAATTTACATGGTCTGAGGTATATTGCTGAAAAGGGACTCACAGAAAAATGATTTCTGACCCAGCACTCCCTTTGGAGCGTTGTGTTTCCAGGGAGACAAGTGAGGTGCTAGATACAGGTTTTCTGCTGACTTCCCTTGAAACTTAATTTTTTGGCTCAGATCAAAATGCAGTTGAATGAATCAGAGATTAGTCAATATGTGTAGCTTGGTATTGAAATTTCCAGAGCATTACTTCTAAAAGCAGTCCTTCAGAATTTTGTTTATTTCAGTAGAGTGCTAAGGTAGTTCATATACGCACATTTTAAGTCAAACATCTGAGCCTTGATAGTTGAATGAAAAGTTAGAAAAAGAGTCTGAGATAAAACTTCTTACTTGATCAGTTTCCCTTCTGTCAGCCAACTGTTGCCTCCAAAATCTGAATGATTTTCCTTGAATATTTAAATTATGTCTATATCACTGCATAGCATATGATCAGACTTAGAAGGGGAGCAGTACCAAATGTACTTTGGCCGTCAGTTGTGATACCTAACACACATTCAGCTGCTAGCACTGCTAGCACTTGAGTCTCTACTTCAGGTCACTAAAGAGGTATGAGAAGCACATGGTTACAAATGATGCTGTCTCATCTTACCACCAAAATACTCAAAGCATATCTGCTTGCCAAGCTAATAGCATTTCCCATTCCCATCTCACAATTTCCTGATGTCTTACCAACTGGCAACACAGTTGTAGTTCACGGGTTTGTGATGCTGCTTCTCCAGAGGAAGCAAACCAAAGACGGACCCAGGAACCAGAGAAACTCCCACCCCAAACCACTGAAGTATTGAGTAAAACTAATTTTACAGCCCATTTATCAGCTAGGGAAATTATCTTCATGTTCTCAGGTTTGATGCAAGTGCCAATACAGACACAGTGAAAAGCAAAGCTTTCTGCTCAAAAGTTGCTGCAGAGTTTCCATCCTGACTGCCAGTGAGATAGTACTGCACTCTAACTGAGGAGTGCTGCAAGATTTTCTGAGTTGTGAAAAAATTTCAAGTATCCAAAAAGGACATGCCTTTCCTATTACTTGGGCAAACTTTCAAGCACAGCTATAAACCTTCTTCAGTTTATACCCCAGTTTGAAAAAGCATAAGTAGAGTATTTTTCTCTGAGCTAAGGGGCAATACTCTTCTCACTTTTCTTTTTATGAACCTTGCCACTATCAGAGTAAGAAGTTCAATTTTCATCAATGTCTTCTTATTCTTCCAGGCTGTTTCCCCAAGGAATGGAATGCTAACGAGCCCTAAGTTGTCCATCCCCTTCCCCACCTCTGAATTATAATGCTGTCTTTTGGATGCACTGTTTTTGGTGTCTACTGTCAGATGATGTTCATCTTATTTGAACCTCTGCTCCACTTACAAATTCTCCCTCCTTTTGCTTTTCTTCACTGCTGTTGTTAACTGCACCATCTCAGACTCCCTCATTTCCGCAATCTTTGATCCTGCCTCCCCCAGCCTCTATGCTACATGAAAGTTCTGCCAAAAAATTGCTTGTATACTGTTAGGGTTTCAGTTTGCTGTGTTGTGTTCTTCATTGACATACTAAGATAATAAATTGCTTATGTTTAGACAGCTTTGGCTCTATATGTTGTAACTTCATCCAGCCTAATTTTAACTATACTGATGCCAGTGCCCTCCAAACAGCTCAAGAGTTCAAACTTCAATCTTAGTCTGTTAAACAGGATAAATTAGCCTCCCCACTGACTTTGTGCTCAATTCAGTCTTTCATGATACTCCATTCAATAAGTTCAAATTTCTTAAATTTGAAGGTCAGCATACTGCAGACCAGTTGCAAAGTTCATGACTGATTCATTCAGTCCTCATGCTAGCTCCAAAATTTCTCTTAGTTTCTTACCATGTTTTTTTTAACCTTGTTTTCCAGGATATGCTTAAGGCGCACAGTAAAATCATGTCTTACCACTTAGTTACAACACACAGACTTCTCCCTGTCCTTCAGAAGGGATCTCTCTGATAGATGCAAGCCGTCTGCTTTTGCACATTGTGAATAGTTTCAGATTGCACAGAAAGGATTTAAGAGCAAGGTTGGGATAGAAATCTACGTCTATCAGCCTAGAGACTCCAAAACCTTAGCAAGATTTTCTAGCTGAAGTCATCAGCACTCAGACCCACCTCCCCCACTGACCAGTCCTCAGAGAATAAACTTTAAGCCTTTGCTTGCTCACTTTTCACTGAGCACTGACTACATCATTCTTGTGGGTCACTCAGGAAAATGAAAATAAACGTACTCCATGGCAACTCGTCCTATATCATTCTATGTTTGCTTTCTGCATCACTAATGGTGTGTTATGTGGCTTTCTTGTCATAGCTCTCTTTACCAGCTCTGAATGCTTTATCACTGCACCTATTCTCTCCCATTAGACCAAAGTTTGCATCCAAATGATAAATCTCATAAAAAATTTTCCAGGATTTAGCACCTCCTCAAGAGCCAACTAAGGCGAAATCTACTGCTCACAGAAAGACAGAGACAACTCAGGCCAAATATATGGACCACCTGTATTCCACTTTTGGTTACTCACTCACCCCTTCTTTCGAGCCAAAGAGTTGTGTAATCATGCACATCTGTGTAAATACAGCATGTGAAGAGCCCCTGGTAGTCTGTGTCAGCTCGCTTTCTCCTCCTTGTGGTTTTGGCTGGAACGGTATTTGATGATGGACTGCCAGCTTTGGATAGAAGAGCTATATCAGACAGCCTTGCATGGAACGTATATGCTGCCCATGCTTTGAACCAGACAGCTGGACACTACTGGTTTTGTTTTCAGTTCCAAATCTAAAATAGTTTTAGAGGTCACAACAGTGTGTCTCCTTTTTTCACAGCTGTGAAGAAGTCACTGACATGGTGGAAGAAAAATAAAACAGAGGATGACTCAATGCTAATATGAAAAAGTACAGAAATGTGTCTAAAACCTCAAGATTAATTTATTTTATCTGTTTCTTTTCTGGGATCTGTGCATGTGTATGCAGTAGGGTGTGAAGGGACGAGGCGGGAGGAGGGCAAGGATGGTAATATGTGAATGAGTCTACCAGGAGGTAGCTGTGGAAAGTCAGCATTTTTCCCAGATGAAAAGAAAATTCCCTGAGAATTAAAGCATGGGAAGGTGACTGGTGGAATAAATGGTACCACCAGTATATTCTCATAGTTGCCTGTGCTGGTATTTGTGAGGGTAGACAGGCCTCAAGATCAGTGTGTTTCCTGGGGACTGGAAAGCTTGCATCTGAAGGTTCAGGAATATTTCTGGGGTGTTTATGGAGGAAAGGATTATCTCTATGACCTCTGCAGTACTGTGACAGATGACTCATAAACCATAAATCTCTAAACTTTAACTAAAAGCATTGGTCTGTTAAGCAGACAAAAGTGAGTGCTTTTGTGACTCCATGTGTGAGATACAGAGATTGACACAAGTTCATACAACCACTGCATTGAAATAATTCAAGTGACTCATCTTCACTCTTGAAGCCCTTAATGGTTTATCTCCATCCAATCCATCATATTCACTTCACCAGATGTGATGTCCTTCCGTTGCTGCCAGTCTTCACTGCCCAGTTGCAAACTTTCAAGCAAACATTTTCAGTTTTCTGCAATCTGATCCTTATCCCTGGGAATAGCTTCCAGTAATCATACATAAATCTACATCATTTCCCTTTCCCTTCCTCCTAAAAGCCTATTACGTCTCCTTCAAAACCACTTGAAGCTTTGGGATTGCTTGGCTTGCTGTGTGCTGAGGCCACCACATATCACCCTAACAGGGAAGGTCTTCTTATTTCTCTCCTGCAGATCTGTTTATATTTTTTCCTTGACTAGAAATGCCTTTTTTTTTGTGTGTGTGTGTATGCTGTGCCTGATGTTGCAGAGTCCTGGTCTTTCACACAACATAGAAACACAAATAGATATAAAGAAACACGGGAGTGCGCATACAGGAAAGTGGGGGAGCACATTTCCCCACATTTCATGAGTGTAGAGCAGTAAAATGAACAATAGATCAAAATATAGTATTTAAAATTTAGTTTAGTTTTGCTTTTATCTGTCAGATAAAGAAACTGTCTGGAGTTCAAAATTGTTCCTTTTGCCCAGTGTCTGTCAACGTCTTGCCAACAACAAGACAAAGAAAGATTTCATTTTTCCTCTTTTGGGTGTAACAAAATTGTTCTCCAACAGGAATACAGAAATTTAACTTGGTTTCTTCCCAAAAAGGTAGCTCATTAAGGTTCCTGACAGGAAAAAGCAGTCTGTTAAATGTTGTTCAGCAGCATGCCAGAGCTTCAAAGAGATAGGGCTTTCCTTCTCAAAGGGGCCTTATTCTTGAAGTATGCACCCATAACAAATGAGGATTTAACACAATGCACTCCTGTGGCTCAAGAGTTATCTGGAGCTAAAAATATAAATCACTTCTATCTACTAGACTTTGCTATCAGTTAAATCGGTACATTCATCATTGAGAACATATGTTTCAAGCTTCTTTACTTATCAGGCAAACTACTACCAGATATACCATCTATGATGATGCTAGGAAGCAATAATCTTCTAATAGGCTTGTTTTCATCTATAAAGTCAAAAGGAGAGAAAAAGAAACTAAACCAAACATACAAACAAGTAACCCCCTGTGGTGGTTTGGGCTAGGCCTTCCTTGGTGACCAGTTTGTAACCAAGGAAGGGTCCAGATTTACCCAGTATTCCCTACGATTTTTACGTAAGCCAGACTATAAGAAGAGAGGAGGAGAGGCCTTCGCTCCTCTTTCCTTCCGGCGGCTTGGAGGTGCAGGTTCCCTGCTGTTGAGTCTGCCGTGTTGGGGAGCGAGGCCTGGCTAGGCCTTGCCGACCTTGGGAGACAGAGGTTGCCGGCGATCGTTCCGGAGCAACTCTCGGTTGTCCCAGGAAGAGTAGTGAGATATCTTCTTTGCTAACTCTTTTGTTCTTTAGTTACTAGATCTCGGGCTACTGATTGGAATATATATATATATATATATATATATTTTATTTTAGTTTTGTTCCTTTTCCCCTTCCCCTTTCCCTTTCCCTTGTGAAATTGTATATAAGTGTAAATATATTTATATATATCAGTTTGGTTGTCCTCTCTCTCGTTTTCGGGTTTTTCTTAGTTTTTTCTCCCTCTTCTCTCTGAGGTTTTTTTTTTTGTTGGGGGGGGGGACTTCTGGTGGTAAGGTTTGGAGACTTGGCAGGGAGCCAGCTTCAAACTATATCACCCCCAAAAACCCATACTCACATCATGAACACAGAATATACACTTTAGGTTGACTAATGAATGCATGCACAGAAACTCATCTGTTAACAATATCAGCCTACAAAATCAACTGGTTTAATGCATGCAAAAACATGTAGGAGGGATCATACACCAGCTATTTAAATTAGAAAAACTTGTGCTTCAAGCAGAGAAGTTTTTGATCTACGATAAAATATATATATATATTGGCCATAATATGACTTATTTTGTTATCAAACCTCAGCCCTGCTGACACACTAAATCATCTGTCTTGTACCTATAAGACACGGAACAACAAAACAGATACAAGCTTTGGTCCAAACTTTGAGAAACTTTGAGATAAAGACTGAAATGTCACCATTTCTAATTATTTGGTTTGCAGGTTTTGGCTTTAGTTTTTATTAACTGTAACAAGTAGTTCTGATTTCACCAAAGTCCCCATCAAAGTCTACTAATCCTGTCCTTGAGTAGTGATTAAGGACTGTTAAGCTACTTCATTCTGTCTTCCCTTACAGTCTTCTGCTTTATCTCATGTACTCTCATTGAATTTTCTTCACTTACTTTATTTTCATCTTCTTTTTACCATGAGAGAAGGTTTATGGATATATGACAGAGCTATATTTGCCTTTTTGGTGTAACCTTTGTACTGATATCCTGAAGTTTCCCTCCAGGCACTGAATTCAGGTATGAATTATTATGAATGATCTGAGGAGCCATCCTAACTCAGCCTTCCCTTTCTCCCTCTTTTTTTTCCCATCAACTAATCAGTTCAAATGGCACCTAAAGAAGTCTATCAAATAATTTTTTTTTTGTTGTTATTGTTTACTCTTTGCCAAATGTCAAGGCATAACCTTGCCTCATGCCTACCATAGCAAGGCTGTTCAAATCATTTTCCGTCCAAGAAGAAGAAAAGCAAGCCTGCCTGAATTTTCTCAAATGATAAACATACAAAGTGTTTGTGAACTCCTCACAGAGTCACGGGTTTGCCATTCTTCAGTGGTGTTCTGCCAAATCACTCTCTCACATTCTACCCATTTCAGACATTGGTAAATTCAGGACCCTCAGAGCAGCACTGGAATATAGATCATGGTCAATTCTTTGAATGTGATCAACCCCACCTCTTACTTGTGCAGGCCACATTTTGCAATCCTCATTTTAGGAGATCATTTTTAATGAACCACACAAGCATTGCATTAAAGAACATGAGTCTTCTATTGATATTAAGACAGCCAAGAGTTATCTGTTTCCATGGACTATTTTCACAGTCTCTCTCAACGTATCAAATTGGAGTACATTTCTTCTAAACCTCTGAAGAAATATCTCTGATCCAAGTTCGATTTTAAATGAAATATTCTTGTATATCTTGCTACTGATTGTTCAGCCTGTTCAGGCGGGAAAACTGAGGGGTTGAACAATAACCTGAGTCTTTAGGACAGAAACTTCAGAAAATAAGCCAACTAAATGTAATAATAATGATACTGATGTTTGGGGTTTTTTTGGTCTGGTAAATACATATGTCTTCTATATACTTCTGTTCAATGAGGCTATCTCAGTCCACAATAGCTTCAGCTTCTTCCAGAATAATTACTGTGAAAGCAATAATGCAAGTACAGTCTTCTTCTAACAATACCTGTGTAAAAGTGGCTTGAGCAGCACACATTGTCCTACTGCCTTAAGGGAAAGCCATCAAGTAAGCAACTAGTTCCACTGCATCTTGGCTTGCATAGCAGGTCGTAAAGAAAAGAGAGGGAGCTTGTGCTGGTGTCTCCTTGGATGGAGATCTCACTGGTTTCCCTGCCAATGCCTTGATCCTGTGAGTTACACTTCACCACAGGTGCACAAAAAAACAGCCAATGTCTGGAGCCATTTCAGCATTACTAGATCAATCACCAGACCCTTGGAAATATGAAGATGTCATTAAAACACCTCAATATATATCTATCCAACTCTGACAAGGAATTTGAAATCTTCTTTCTATTAATGATGCATAATGAATTGAACATACCCAATACAGGCAGATGGAAAATTAATGAACAACGTGTACATATTTTTAGGGTGGTCTTGAAGTCTCTCCAACATAAAAATTTCCCAGGAATGAACTGTTACTTTTTCTCCTTTGTGAACAGCATATCCAGGCAATAGAATCATGCACAAATTTCCAGCAATTTTAAACAATTCTGACTTCAGCTCATTTTGTTCATTTCTCCTCTAAACTTGGGGGCAAAATTTCAGTAATTGTGAATTTGGGTTTTATCTGTATCTTATGTTCTACAAATTGACTTCAAAGAATAGCTGCAGTGAAAAAGTGTGACTTATATGTGAGACAGGTAGTCTCAGGGAAGAAAATCAAGGTCAGAGTTACTGATCCAGTAGGAAATCCTAGTTTGAATGTGTTTGTTTTTTTTTCCTCCTAATGCTTTCTAGTAATAAACCACTTTGCAGAATACAAGTAAATCACAGGTAGTACAGAAACCTAGTACTCTGTGTAACACTTTACACACAGAAAATTATTATTATGTATAAGTCTAAAATATTTCTGAAAAAAGTAATTACTTTGACTGTCATAAACATCATATTTTCCACATCTCATAAGGTGATTCTCGTCTTCAGCTGAGTGACAGATTTACCTTTATAACAGAATCTAAGAATCAGAAATGGAATTAAAAATTATATTGCTTGGATTCAAGTGCTCTTATATTTCATACAATAAGATTCTATATTTACTTTTCAATTGAACAATCATGTCTTCTCCTCTGATTGAAAGAATATTAACCTCTTCTTATGCCACATAATTTGCTTCAATTTCTGTGCACAAGGCACAGTCTCCTTCACATCACTCCAGATCAGATGCAACAGTTGCTCAATGGCAAAACAGCAAATATTAAATAAACCGTAAGAAATTGACTGCATTGGTAGGACCCCAGAACAGAGGAAAGGAAAGCAGGGCCTTGAGTAAATGTTATTGGCTGAAGTGAATCATCTAGAGGAAGGCTATGTCATGGAGCTGACTGAGAAGAAGAGGGTACATAGATGTCCAACCAAAGAATATCAGCATTTGAGAGTTTCAAATAAAGCAGCAACTTCTTAATTTTCTCCAAAATATATGGATTCATTTCACTATGAACATAATATGGATCAGCTCTGTGAATTGTTGGAAAGACTAAAGCACTACAGGATGGATATTTTGGAGGACACTCAATTTGTGACTTTGCTTCCTGACTCTCTTGCTCCTCTTTCACTGCCAGAGAACATTTGTTCCACTGAAATATTGATTTCTGGCCTTTTCCTCTATTTTCTTAATATTTTTGCTTTAACAAACTCAGTTGATTTTTCCATTCAGTGATATCTCATTTCCACAGCACCTTGAACACTTAGGATTAGAGAAGACAAAAAAAAAAATCTTTTCTCAGATAATGTAGATCATGGTATTTCCCAGTGCATCATATGCACCAGTTGTGGATGTCATACCTCTTCCACTACCCCAAGGTGGTGATGATTCAGGATTATTCGTGTTGACTTACAAGTCCTACTTTTCCTCATCTCTTACTGCCGCTTAAAAGCCTTCAGTTCCATGGCTCAAAATTAATTTCCATCAATGAAGATGGATTTATAGGAGCAGCTTTCATGCCTTCAATGAATAATTTTCTCTAGCCAAAAATAGAGAGTAATATTAAGTAATTATGGCTTAGACCTTCTCCAGAGAGCAAATCTGGGCTTCTTTTCTGCTAATCTCTGAAGACTAACTGCAGAAACAGACATATTCCATGGGCATGGGGGCAACTGGTAAAACAGACAATATGTAAGATTGATAGAGAAATCAAATATTTTCTTACTTTTTAGGAGTTTATAAATTAAACTTGATCAGGATATTAAATTCAGATTACTCAAAATTTCAGTTATGCTGAAAAGACTAATGAATACAAATTACAAATAGAATGTTCTTTCATCTGTAAGAAAGTTAAAACATCTGTGTCTTTTGTGGTTTGGAGGTGAAAGGCAATTTTGAGGAAAAAGTTATTTCCAGCCATAAAGGTTGAATATCTTTTAGCTGTGACTGTATGAGGTAGCTATAGGACCTGCTTGCAAATACTTCTATTTGGCTGACACATTTCCATTTTATTTTAAGGTGTGGCACCCATGTCTGTTTGACTATCCATGGACACTCCTAGAGAAATGGATATAAAACCAGTGGAATTAAAGTGAATTTACACTGGGTCAGCTGAAAAATATAATGTAGTCCCTGATGCCCGTGATCTGGATGAAATGCTGAAACAAAACCACCCTGTAATTCCAGCCTTCAATAGTATGTTTAAAGCTGGTAGTACCATCTAGTGGGCAGAGAAAGAATCGAAGAGTACAAATACAAGTAGCCAGAATCCTGAGAACGTAAGTATTATATTGAGATTTAGGAAATAAAATGACAATAGCTATCACCTATAAGATTGTTGGATCTATAATTTTTTTCACATTAATGTGACAAATATATTCAATGGAATACATTTAGGAAAAACATAAAGGAATTTTGTACAATTTTTTATTACCAATGACATCTTTCAGCTAAATATGACTGCTCTATAGCTTCTTTCTTATCATTGTAAGCCCTATGTCCTAGTCCTTTAACTCTATTGGTTTGGGACTGTCCCATAAGTCTGCATAGACTCATTTAGCTTTGGTTTACATTCCTTCTTCTCTTTCTTTTCCAAAACCTACACCATAGTTCTTATTGCCTCATTGTTATTTTAATGTAGCTCAAGAAGAAGCGCAACAGATTTCAGCTTTCTTTTTGAATTTATACAGGATGTTTTTTTCTTTTTCATCATCTTCTGATTTAGTTCTTTTAGATTGCCTCGCCTCTTGAAGGTTTCCCAGCTCCAGGTTATGTATAATATGTTAGTCTTAAGAACTACTGAATTCTTACACTATGGACTGCTCAGAACATTTGGTATTGTAAAATCAGAGGGTAGAATCAGAATTAATTTTTGCTAAAAATTCTTCACAAGATAGGTTCCATTTTCAATGATTTCTGATTTTCTTACTTTGTGTCATGATTTAACCCCAGCACAACCAAGTACCACACAGCCACTTGCCAACATCCCCTCCACCAGCAGGATCAGGGAGAGAATCAGAAGGGTAAAAGCCTGCAAACTTGTGGGTTGAGATAAAGACAGTTTAATAGGGAAAACGAAAGCCCCACACAAGCAAAACAAGGAATTGATTCACTGTTTTCCATGGACAGACAGGTGTTCATCTATCTCTGGGAGGGCAGGGCCCCATCACATGCAACAGTTACTTGGGAAGACAAACACCATCACTTCCAATGTCCCCCTCTTCTTCCTTCTTCCTTCTTCCCCCAAGCTTTTTATACTGAGCATGATGCCATATGGTCTGGAATATCCCTTTGGTCAGTTTAGGTCAGCTGTGTCTCCTCCCAACCTCCCACACACCTCCAACTTCTTTGTCAGCACGGCAGTACAAGAAAGCAGAAAAGGCCTTGGTTCTGTGTGAGCACTGTTCAGCAACAACAAAAACATCTCCATACTATCAACCCTGTGTTCAGCACAAATCCAAAATACAGCCATACTAGCCACTGTGAAGAAAATTAACTCTACCCCAGCCAAACCTAGCACACTTTGTGAAAGACATTTATGTTTACACAGAAACCACAACATAAAAATAACAGTCTTTAACAACTAGAGCGCTAGTAACTGATAAATAGTTCTTCAATTGGGACTGTGTGTCACAAGCAAGGACAATTGCAGTATTTCATGAACATTTCTATGTGAACGCCAATATTCTTCTCTAGTCTTTAATTTCTGTCTTGCTGATGATGAGTCATCAGATTACAATTATCTCTAGTTATCTCACAGGATGATTTATTAGTGAAGAGTATGAGCAAAACCCACTTTGAGAGCCCTTCCCTGTTTGTAGTTGGTCTGAGGAACCTGAGAGGACTATGTGTTCTTGGGCATCTACAACTGGCCAGTAATGTCTAAGGATGTCTCAGAGAGAGTTTCAACAGGTTTACCTAAACTTCTTGGGGGAAATTTTTAGCTCACATTCATTGCCATCTCTTCACCTTAGACAGAGATAGGCTAATTTACAAGGCCTATGTATCTTTCTCTCCCTTCCCCCACACAGCTTATGCAGTGAACTATGACTAATGAACTTATGTTCCTGGGGTCTAAGGGACTTCTCTTGACAGTCATGAAACAGTAGTCAGGTATGAGCAAAAGCACGGAGAAGTGGCAAGAGCAAAAACTTTTTGGAAGGATGTTACTGCAGAAGTTGCTGAGACAACTTTGAACATCTGTATTATTGCTACCAGATAGTATTTGAATCTGGTGGCATTGGCAAGAAGGTGGCAGAGAGAGTTTTTCCTATAAAGAGCTCACAAACTATTCACCTCTTTTTACTAAAACTAAGCCTTAGTTTCCAGACTCTGCAAAACTTAATAAAATGCAAAAGCAGCAGTGGTGACTTCCTATGCTGAATTGCAAATTTTGAGTTAGAGTAGGTTCTACAGGCTTCAACTTTACCATGCTACTTTTGGAGGCACTAAAAATAAATCAATAAATAGTAGTCTTAGCCTCAAAGATTTCTCCACGTAAAATGTTCATACAATCCTTCAGTAGCAGGCTATTTCATGTGTCATATATAAATTATCCTAGCCTGCTATTTACCACCTTGTAGTGTATTCAGGATTTTAAAACTACATTCCTCATGGTTTATTGCTATGTGTTTGTTTCAGGGGAGAGCAAGGGTGACATCCAGTGGTGTATGTAGCATTCTGTACAGATGGACTACACCTTCAGTGAAATGAGATCTCACTGAGACCTTGGAGACATAAAACATTACCTGTTAAAGCTTAGGTAAAATTGAGAGTGCATGGTTTTCCCCATGGGCCCCAGACTGCATCTTTTAATAAATAATTTCCATTTCTTGATACACTTTAGTACAGAATTAGGAAGCAAAGAGTGTTAGTAAAATATAGACCAAAGGATATTCTGTAAACTGGCTTTTGCTCACATGAAATAATAAGTAAATAATGAAATAATAATAAAACTTCCTCATCAAGTTCAGCAGCTTTCCTAGGGTGAATATTCAAGCCAGAAATGTCACTAATTGTGTTATCTGTGGATGTGCCATTTATATTTGTAAGGCTTCCCCATCCTAGCTTTGCAACAGGGAAATAGTGAGAAAAACTCCCTTTTTTTTTTCCCCTTTATTTTTTTCTGCTGATTTCAAGTATTTAAGTATCAAGGCAGGTATTAGGTAGAAGTATGAAGATGGTAATATTATTTCAGTTTAAATCACTTAAACTACATTGTATGAACAATATATTATAGAAGGCTGCTGTTTCAGTTATTCTGCATTCACAGAGCTGCTAGAATTTGGGG
Organism: Neopelma chrysocephalum; assembly: GCF_003984885.1. Classification (NCBI taxonomy): domain Eukaryota; kingdom Metazoa; phylum Chordata; class Aves; order Passeriformes; family Pipridae; genus Neopelma; species Neopelma chrysocephalum. Next base: position 11,185,359 of record NW_020897714.1, read on the forward strand.
CACTTTACTGGCCAGAGTTATGCAGTCAATATATTTCTGAAACTCATGGCAGCATGTATTCAACATTTAAGTTTGGGAACAGAAGTAAGCATAATATTTCTCCTGATCCATTGCCTTCCAGCCCTGTGTATGTCTCAGGGATAGCCTGCAGCATCCCTTAGGCTGTTCAGGCATAAATTACAGCACAGACAAATGTCATACATGCGGCATCTTGAATGCTCTACAGGGCATCTTCTAGCTGTATGTCACATTGGCTTTGGGAGTGTGTTCACTGTAGGTCTCAATGATCCACAGAAGACAGACTAAATATCATACAGTGGAGGTAGGTTCCTCAGTACTAAGTAACTTTTAAAAATGAGACTCAGGCATAAAATTTTGGGGTTATATGAAAGCCTGCCTTTTATTGAAATATAGTATAGTCCTGTCCAAACATTACAACTCCCTTATGTGTTTTTGCTACCTTCCTTTTAAGCAAAAAAAAATAAAAAAAAAATAAATCGACAGTTGGTACATTTATTCACTAATCATCTGGACTGAGTTAGCTTTATCCAAATGTCTTTTCTGGTCATATGACATCAAGATACAACTTCTGATGTCAGGGTTAACAAAACCCAATTTTAATAAGGTCTATAAAACCAAACCTCCAATAAAAGAAGTGATTATGCATGCAGCTTCAGGAACCATCTCTGTATGATACAAAAGTATTATGATCCAGATCAATAAAAGTACTTCCGTGTCCACACAAGACCTGATTTAGGCAGGTAGGAACCCAATAAAGTGGGGAGGGCTCAGAGAATGAAGTAACATCTTTTATTAAACCAGCTGATGCTGTTAGAAGTAGATGAGCCTCTGAATTCATGACTTCAGATTGAACTCAGTGTAAAGATTGAGGCACCCTATGAACAGAAGCAGAAAACCCCTTGAGCTGAGTGGAGATGTGCCTACACTATACAAGTTCAGTTGTATTATTTGACCTTCTTTGTGAGAAGGTATTACTTGGAGCTTGCAGGAGGTGCCAGTCTCAAGCTGACGAGTTCCAGCACTGACTTTGATCTCTGCCTGTCATGCAAAGCCAAAGTGGAGAAAGGAGTACACCTGCTCCTTTTGCACGGTGATTCTCTGGTTAGTTCTCCTGTCCAGCAGGAAGGAGGCCTGGGCCATGCTCCTCTTTGGTACCTGTGGAGACCTGAAAGTCCATCTCAAAGGTCCCAGGTGGATATTCCAGCAAAAATGATACTCTGAGTTATTACAATAGCAAACAAGGTTCCTGCCTCTGCTCTCACAATGTCTGAGTGTTTCACATTTAATGTTCAATAGACCTTGTGCAGGAGTCAAGCCACCCCCACCCTTGTCCCCAGGCCACAGACGCATGCTTTCTCTGCCCTAATAATTACTTAATTATTGACGCATGAAAAAGTTTCAACAGATGGTCTGGAGCTGAATAAATTCTATTCCTGCAGGCCAAGGATTCAACAAAATTTGGACTCCACACCCCAGTGAGCCCTCTCGCAGCTGAGTCTGTGGAGCTGGCAATAAGCCCTGAGCCTTTTACTGGATTATGTACTTTGTGAGTGTTTTCTGTAAGTGCCAACCAAGACCATAGATAAAGGGGCACAGGGGCCTGGGCAGCAGCACAACAAGCATTTTAAGGACAAAAGTTTTAGAACTACATATGACTGAGACAGTTGAGAGGTATCTGTGTCCTTTATTGATCTAACTGGAAACAGCTAAGGAGTGAGCATATTTGTAGCTTAAATCCAATTGGTAATATTTAGGATAACTCCTTTTTACCAGTTAATAGGTAAGGCTTGCAACATATCAAATCCTGTTATTATTTTTTTTTTCTCCCACATTCCCCCTTTGTCCTTTGCACAATTTTACCCCTATTGTTGCTGCTCCTTCCCCAAGTCCTATATCCTGCATTGGGGAATGATGCTTTTCACTGACCTAATTTTTTCATTTTTCTTTCCTTTTTTTTTTTTTAACATTAGTATCTGAACAAAGCAGGATGTCATTTGATAGATTTTAAAAAGAGAGGCCATTATGATCTGCTGCTTTGAGCAGTTGTATAAATCCTGCCAAGGAACCTCACCCAGTCCTTTCCACAAAGACATGCACAGGTCAGAGATGAGTATGTCATGCAGCACAGATGAGAATACCTCAGGTACTGAGGTATTGACTGGACAAACAAGGCTGTGAGAGGGCAGTCCAAGCTGCCAGAATAATACCATGCGGCAGATCAAACAGCAACATTTTTTTTAGGAGTGGCTTAAATGCCACAGATATCCAAAAGAAATGAAATTTGTCTTATATGAAATGATAGCAACCATATCAAGAAAGATTAAGGGTCCACTGTACATTTTAAGTATATTTTAATTGTGCTGTGATCTGGGGAAAGACAAGAGAGAAGGGCTTGATACAAATTCTTGTTGGAAAAACTCATCAGCATATACAAGATATAAATGAATGCGAGTCAGTATCACCTGGAAGGTACTGTGTAACAGCTACCAAATGAATTTATATAATAAATCCAGGAGAAAGGCAGCTTATTTTTAGCTAAGCACGTACAGCAAACAAGCCTAGAAATTGAGACTGAAACATGACAATATAGCTGACATACAATAACTAAAAACAAACAAATACATAGTAAGTAATGAGAAAAAAATCAGGATTGACTACTCAGAGCAGGAAACCTTGATATGTTTAAAATAGAGTTAGAAGAAAATAATTTATTTAAATGAGCTTTGTATGCTGCACTTGTATTTTTACAGATAATTAAAGAAACACTTAGAGTGACCATACCACCTTGATATTTTCACCTCAAGTAGGATTGCTTTATGGTTTTTCTCCAAACCACTTTATTTCTGACTCCTAACATGTGCTTTCACCACCCAGTCAGGGAAGAAAGTGTGGGATACTGTGAAACTTGTCAAAAGTTCTGTGATTGGGCTGACCCAGGACAATTGTATTTTGTGGCAACTTAGGAAGATGTAGCATATGATTTTTCCCACTGATATGTTGAAAAGAAAATCTTTCAGTCTATGGCATGAAAACACAGTGTTAAAGTGTCCCCTCTACCTCTGTAGCAGATGTGTACCTGGATCTCCCAGAATACCCTGCTAAAGCGCTTCCCCAAGCTGAAATACAGAGGCAGGATGTTTGTATCCATCAAAGACACTTCTGCAGATGTCACTTCCACGAGGAGTGAGGAGTTTCACATCCAGCAGAGGACAAGAACTTTGCTGCAGCGGGCAGGAGGAGCAATCCTAGGTTCTTTATTCCAACCCGTGCTTCTTTACAAGCTTTTTCCTGGTAGATGTTCCTCACCATTTAACTGCTTAACATTATTTAAAGTGAAATGTTTGGGGCAGGTCTATGGGCTGAACCAAACACAGCTATCAGTGCATGCTTTGTCATACGTCAGAAGGTGGGACCAGAGTCAAGGCTGAGCCACCTCCTCCCTGGTCCCCATCACCCCATTTCTGGGTTCCTGCAGAGACCCACTGGTGACAAGGCCATTGAGCGCAGCATGACAGGAGAGACTGCACAAAGACACGTTGCACTGAAAGGCTCATCTTTCAAAAAACTTCTTCCACAGGAGGAAATTAAAAGAAAGAAAGCTTCCAGGGCCTGTTATCAGTTAAAACACTTGTGTTAATAAGAATCCCAGTTTTAGTTGTTGTTTCCGTTTAAAGGACACTTTCCAAATAACCCTAATCTAATGAAAGATAAACCATGCTTGTACAAAATAAAACATAAGAGACGCTTCAGATTCAATAAACCCTCTAACAATAACAACAGCAAAAAGTTGACAGAGGAACTTAAGAGTAATTGAAAGTTTTCCAAAGGAAGAAAACAAATCCAGTAAAGTCAGCCTGAAGTATTTAAAGTCTAAAGCAATCATCTGAAATGTGCTTTTCATACTGTAGATTTCACTGGCACATCTTTCCACATCCTGCTTAGAGCTACCTGCATAAGTAATGAGTGCATTAATTAGCTAGAGATAAACAGGCAGTGATACATATATATATATATTAATTTTATGTAAATTGTCTGTAGCATAAAGCTTGACTCTTGTGCCTTTGATCTGCTGATAATCTCCAAGTGTGTAGATTTCAGCAGGCCAAATAATTTTTATCTCTGCTGAGAGTACTTTTGGCAAGTTTTCCATCAGTAGGAAATGAGCTGGAAAATTCTGGTGAAACTTCAAAGCAACAGCTTAAGGTGATCTTTCATTTCATGAATTTCAGACTGTCTCTTCTGTTTAACAACATACTGAGTTCTTTCTCCCTAATACACTTTTAAAAATTGCATATAAGATGAATTTATAAAAATCATATATGAGATATGTGAGAGATCCTGTCACTTTGGAATACAGGGCATTTTTCAAGTTATAGAGATACTAAGAGAAGTATTAAAGCCTTGAGTGCTGTCTCTTACTAGTGCATTCATTTGCACAAATAAATGGACTTTAAATCCTTTTACACATGAGTTCTATCTGCTGGGGTTGGAGGTGCATCATTCATTTGTTTGACTGATGTCTGCTTTAATTTTTCTCCCAATTTTGTTATAAATATCCATTCTTTTCCATCCCACATTCTATGATAGCAAATTTATGAGTTCTTGTAATGCCCTCGGTTATGTCTCACACGTATACAATAAATTAGGGACAACATGAAACCTGCTGTAACTTCTACTAGGAAGGGGGGCAATCTAGCTAAAAGTCCAAAGGGCACGAAAGCAATCTCTTCCAGGGCTTAAATTACAATGTAAGGAAAGACACAAATGGATATAATTAGAGGGAGAATTAAAAGAAATCTCAATAGTACTCTCTTCAAAAATATCATAAGTCGTCTGGACTCAGAGGTCAATGATGTGCAGAGAGCATTTAACTGTGCCTGCTCTTGGCAACTGATCCAGTTATTAATTGTCCGGTCATTAACTGGGGTTATGCAAACAGTTTGAGAAGCCAAGCAAGGTCAGGATATATTTGACCTCTTGAACATTATTTGCAATTGCATTTTTTCTAAATTTTAGTGTAATCGCTATTCTTAAAACAGTCTGCTTCCTTCTTAAAAGTGTCACTTCACAGCAAAAATGCTATCAAAATTCACCAAAAAGAAAAAAAATAACCCACAAGATTTACATGATTATTGTTCCAATTCTTGACTAAACACCTACAAAGCAACATAATAGGGTTTGAACTAATTGGTCCCATAATGTATCTGTCCCAAGAGAAAGTAGAAACCAAAAAAAGCTTTAAAAGTGACCAGTTACACAAAGAAATTGTATCAATATGAATAGTTTCAATGTTTGTTCACTTGATGACTGTTATCTTGAAGGAAAAACAAGGGGAATGCAGCTCTGGGAGAGCATTTATTTTTTCAGAGTGCTGGAAGAACATGGGATCTATTGACCTGGAACAGCAGCAAGAACAGAAAACAAGGCCAATGACAGTGCCTCTGGCAGCAGTTAAAAGCTGATGTTTCGGGGAAGGGGGAGGCCAGGAGCCAGCACAAAGTAAGCTTGCCAGAGCCATAGCACAACCGGTGACAGGGACAGATTTGGGCTTCATCTCAGATGCTACCTTGCTGTACAGCTGCTTCTGCCATATGGTACAGCACGATTTCTCTAACCCATATTTAGCTGTGTGCCCTGCTGCTGCTGAGAGCCATCTGCAGACAGAGGAAGGATTTGCCCAGAGATCAGATTACCTTTTGCTCAGTTCATAAAAGGTTGCATCAAAACAATGAGGAAGGAAGGAGAGGGGCAAGGCAGGTTAACTATTCTCTGGTTAAAAGAAGCATTGGCAAGGAAGAAAGAAAGGGAGGAGACAAGTCAAACCCCCAAGGCAGAAACTGTTTCTGCCCGTCAAGTGAAGAATAGAGCAGGTATCCCACTACATCTGTAAGTATCTTGTGTAAAAGAAAAAATTCTCCACTCAAAACAGGAATAGGTCCAGATGTTATTCCTCAGGGCTAAAGGACCATTACAGATGGCTCTTTTGAACTGGCAGCAGCACCAAGGATGCAAAGGACCCCAGATACCACTGGATGGAAAAAAGGGCCTTGAATGTGACCTCAAACATGTTCCTGGGGACAATGAGTAACCTAGTCTCATTAACTTGGGTAAAAACTGACACTAAGGACAGGTTAGTCAGCACTTGGACATGAGTCATGGTTGGAAAAGGATGAGTCCCCATCTTTACATTGTTTCACTACCATGACTGTACTGTAAATGCTATTGAACTCATTCCTGATCCAGAAAGCAGTGCACATTGCCACACTCTCACAAACTCGAAGAATAAGACGCTGACCAGATCAGCTGATGTAGCCAGATCCGTTGGCTGTGTATCAGGGACGGGGACTGAATGCGGATGTCTGGATTTCCTTCAAAGAACTGCTTCTCAGAAGTGGTTCAGATGTAGCCCAGACCAGAGGAAATTAGCTTCTATTTCTAGTACCAAAATTAATGCTCCCAAAAGATCAACTTCTTCTTTTGATAAATGTTTATCAGTAATGCTTCCACCATTTGAGGTTGCACAAAGGTAGGGACTACCAGCAAGAAAATGCTGAAAATTAGTCCAGTGTGACCATAAGCAAACTCAAATTCTAATCTCCTCCTAAACCTGTGCTAACAACTGCAAAAACCCCACACTGTATTCCCTCTCTTCTCCCAAAGCCTAGGATATGGCAAGAAATAAGGTCACATGGCAAGCTGCAGTGGCTCAGGTCTAGGAAGGACTAGGAGACACTGTCTTGTCGGTTAACCAGGGACTCCATTACAATATATACAACGAATGCTGTAATTTAAGGATAGGTAAGGTTTACTCATCTCTTATTGCTCAACCAGGAACACCAAATAGGTGACTTTGTCCTTAGATGACTGAAACAAGGCATTTTTGTCTGTGAACATGGTTGCTATGCCTCCATGGCAAAAATAAAACAATCACGGAGTGCCACATTAGTTTAAAAATTTTATGACACAGTAATGTTTCTCTGAACTTGAAATCCTTTTAGAAGTGGATTGGAGAAAAAATAAAAGCAGCTTTCAGAGTGCTTCACTGGCACATTAAGTTATGCATTCTAAGTCCTGGAGGTGAAACGTTTTTAGCATTTATGGGAGCTCTGGGCTTCCAGTCTTCATGCTGAGACAGTTACTAATACATGACAGAAAGCATCTGTGATCTACTGCTTGCAGGGTTCAAGCCCCAAAGCATCCAGAAAGCCTGCGCATAATCCTTCACTCACATGGCAGATTGACTGCACCACGCATAAGTCAATGTGATGTATACACTCTGATATGACAGGTCCAAAATATAATGTACTCTATGAATGATTTGATCTTAATTAGAAGAACAAGGGTCTTTTACATGACAATTGTCTTTTAGAAAAAGGCATAGGGCATTAAGAGATATTAATGTCAGCATCAGTCCTCATAAAACAGGGACAATATCTATCCTAAGGATTTTGGGTATAAAGTACACATTAAAAACAGGATTATGCTACTCTGAATGGGAAAATGATTGCTACTCTAATTTCCCACTAAACCAGACTGGGGCGTCATTATGAACACAGCAGTTCTTTACAGATAGAGTAACAGCTCAGTATTCTGTTGGAAAATACCTGGTCCATTTCTTTGATGTCCAGGCTGCTGTTAGTCTCCCTGTGAGTGCACAGGCAAGTACATCCATGCAGGACCAGGGCCAAGCAGCTGGCCTGAAAACAGGCCGTAACAGGCCTTTCTGAATCATAGAGCCTTTGTCACATGAATGTTTCTACCATGCACTGTTTTTTTTCCTGGTGGACTGGATCAAAGCTGTCTAGCTGGCAAGAGATTTCATTCACTTCAGTCAGCAGGGAAGTATGTCTGGCTTAAACCTGAATTTCAAGGAGGGCATATTTTCACAATCTTGGTTTTCCTGAGCAATATGATTACTTGTTTTCACCTGATGTGGCATTGGCGCCTGCTATCTAGCAGCTTCTCCCTGTTTGTGCAGTTTCTGCAATTAAGATGTCAGGGTGATAAGCAGGGATATTATGTAAGTGGTGTCTATGGGAATTCTGACTGGACGAAAATAAAGAGAAAGAAAAAAGGTGTTATGATAGTACCTGGCAAAACTATGCATCTTACAGGCAGAAAAGCACATCTCTCTTTGCCAGCTTGTCTCAGAGTACTGCACGGGAGAACAGGCTGTGCTCTCCAATGTTTTGCCTAAGGAAAGCTTCAGGAAGGTCTGCAGCACAGCTTGTGAAGTGGCTTGTCACACTGCTGCAACGGGAATGCATCCCTGTGGTGCCTCTTGCCTTTCTCAGGCAGCTGCTTGCTTTGGGTGAAGGTGGGGGGGGCTTTCTTCTGGAGGAGCTCTGTGTTAGGGAGCTGTGATTGCAACTCTGAAACACTGAAAGAGTTGTCTTGCTTGTCTCCCTGAAGTCACAGCATGGAAACATGTATGTGAGACCCCATGATCTGGAGAATGGCCTTCCCAGGGACTGTCTTTCCTTGCATTTCAGGGGTGCTGACTGATTTTCCCAAATGTAGGTAACTCAGCTGGCATGAAATGGAGGTGGAGGGTGTGGAAACTCATACACGGTCTTCCTTGAAAAGAAACAGCTAATGTGCACAGCCATCACATGCACAGTTAAGTACATTTCACACACTGCAACACCAGGAGGGGGATGGGGTTGCAATCCCCTTAGCTCACCTAGAAAATCTGTGCCTGTTCTCACATGCTGGAAACACACGACCTGAAACACAAGACAGTACATCTGGGAACAGATCAGAATAGCAATTTCCTTTACTGGCTAGATTAAAAATTGTGGAGAACAGACTTTCATATCCCAGTATCTGTTGAGAATTCATAAGAGAATTGTGGTCAATTTTATCATGTTTGCGCTTAAACTCTCTAATGTATAGTCTTTTAAACTCACTTGATATGGAAGAAGCCCTTGATTAGACCCTATGCCTCCACAAAAACACATCATATTTTTTTATTTTCATCAATGCCAATTCACCTTAATGCACAAGCAGAGCCTTTGGGTTGGCGATTGATAGAAACTGCACTAAAAACATTTTAAAAATAATTGATACAATTAAAAAACCTACTGGAATTAAAATAGGAAAAACTTATAACTTGGGCTTGGAGTGCTCAGATCGGAAATTGGGGTGCTGCTACCCATGTGTTCAGTATGGCCTCTGTGTGAGCCAGAGGCCATGACATTTGCTGAGAGAAATGCACATCAATTCCAAACAGCACATTAGATCATTTTAATGCCCACAGTTATAAATTGCAATGGGCTGCAACTTGTCCTAGTGATAATCCACACATCCGGTGCTGTTTGGGTATTTTAGTCTTGCAACTGCCTTTTTTCTCCAAATGGGTTGCTCAGCAGTAATGATTATTCAGAGAAAAGTGGCAGACAGGGTCAGGTAGCAGCAGAATGAAAAGTGAAAACTTGAAAGATACTAGATGAATATTTATGCAGAGCAATCTTCACTCTCAAATTATGGAGCATAATGGGATCAGCAAAGCTAACGGAATTCACGCTGCGTGAACTTCCTCTGTGAGAACTTAAGTTTAATCTGCACATAAGATTGACAACCCGTGAACACAGAGAAAACATTCAATGGCATGTAAAAACTTCATTGAAATAATGTTTCTGACTATATCAGTGTTCTGGCAATGACAGAATAAACAACATTTTTTTTTCGGACAGATTTTAAATCCACAGGCCACTTTTTTGAAATGGCATCCAAACATTGTCACAGCAGACTTTGTTCTTTTGTTTCGCTGACGATTTGGTATGTCCTACTGGCAACTGAAAAGCATCCATGGGGATCCAGTAATGAGTACAAGGATTTCAGAACAGCCTGGCACTGAACTGGTGATGACGAGAAGCAGCCAGGCACTGTTTCACTCTCATATTGAAAGATTTGTCAGGGAATACTTTTCATTGCAAAAACAAACGGCAGTTAGCTGAAATTGAAGAATCTGTCTTATTTCAAAAGACTTTTTCTCAAGTATCTTGGTGCACATGGGCAGTGAAATCCATTCCTGTGCTGTAAGGTCAGCACAAGAGCTGCAGATCAGTTTACTCCTTTGGGGGGCTGCAGATTTACTGCACAGACAAGTCTGCATTTCATCCACTCTGTATTTTGTGTGAGTAGGTCACTACAAAGACCCGGGAGCTACTACAATTCATCACTACGCACAAACCCCAAAACAGTTGATCACTTGGCACTAAAAACTCATATGTTTAGAGAGATAGATAAAACTTTTATGTTTATACAAGGATCTTTAAAAACTTTATTAGTAAGACCAGTTTTTTCCTTGACATTTCTACAGTATACTGACATTATTACTGTTTTAAGTCTTGATTTAAAAATTAGAAGAACAGTTTTCCGTACTGTCCTTTAATATCTTCTTTTCTGAACCAGAGGCCCTGCTTTGTCCCTCTTCTAAATGCTTCAGCACATATCTAATCCTTCTGAATTCAGGGATATATAAAAAAGCTCTATTGAATCCAGAGCTCTCTGAGAAACTGCAAAAGAATGCAGCTCCAGCTACCTGATATATCTGAACCCTTCAAAATATTCAATGTATTACCTGTTTATGTCTGATCTTTTCTGCTCCTGAACTTACACATCTATCATAATCCAAATGTATCAGAAGCACATCAGTTACAGATACAGCCAGCTGCCTTATGTGTGAATTTAATTAAATGAGGATATGCAAACCAATATTTTTAAGATGCAGAATTTAGCCCGTGCTGGTAATCAGACCTTTCCCTTCCGATGCCAATTCGTCCAAGAGGCCAAGCAGTGCCTGCAGGTCGGGGACAGCGATCCTCACCGGGCACATCGGGCACTGTGCACGGGGGCCGTCCTTCTCCACGCTTCAAGGCCGGGGAAAGCAAAGCTGGGAGGACAAGGGATGGAGTGCTCTGCAGAGCCATTCTCGGTTGCAACAGTCGTCGCAATTAATTAATTTATATATTTATTAACATAATACTTTTCATTCGACATTTTCTTTAGTAGAAAGCACTGCCTGAGGCTGTGGGCTCTGGATCTGGTTTCCGTCTGTCCTCCAGCGGGAAGGCGCACGGCAGCCCGGGTGTGACGCTGCCCTCCCGCTCCCTTCTCGCTCTGGCTCCAGGTACCGCCGCGGCGGATCCGCGGCGCCGGCCCTTCGCCCTGGGCGCGCCCCCGAGCGCGCGTGCTCGCGAGCGCGCGTCTCCGCGCGCGCAGTCGCCACCGAGCGCGTCTGTTTGTGCGTGCTAAAAATAGACGGGAGAGCCTGACAACTGCGTTCTGATTGGCTGCCGCTGAGGAGCCGGTAGCAAATGGGGGCGCGGGGAGCGGCGGGGCGCGGGTCTCGTGGCGCGGCGGGGTTGGGGAGGATGCGGGCGGGATGCGGGCAGGAGGTCTGCGGGAGCCAGCGGGGGGGTGTCGGCGATGCCGCCCTCGCCCCGGCCGCAAGCGCAGCCGTCCCCCCTCCTTCCCTTCTGGCACCGGTAGCCGCGGGCCGCCGTCGCCCTCCGCCTGCCGCCGGCCTGTGGGGGCCGCTGCCCTCCCGCGCCGCCGGCGCGGCTGCCGCTCCCCCTCCACGCCGGCAGGGGGCGGCCGTGGCCGTGTCGGAGCGTTCTCTTCCTCAGGGTGTCTTGGAGTAAACAAAGGCAGTTCCCTGGAAAGTTGACCTCTTTAGGGGTATGCGTCACCAGTCTGTTTCCATGTGTTTCGTACATCCTGAAAACATTTCGTGCGCTTCCGTGTACTAAGTAGTACCTGCAGTGGCAGAGAAATAAATCAGGGAAGCAACATGTAGCTGAAAGAACAAAAATGAAGTAAAAATGTAATTTTTACCAAGGAATTACCAAGGAATATGTTAAACTAGTTGCAATGGAGGATTAGGAGAATGCCCTCATATCTATACAATGAATGCATCAATCTGTACCATAAATTAATCGAATCAGTAATTTCACTGGAAAGACGCATCAGCTTTATTTATAAATACAGTTATACAAAGATATATTAAAAATAAAATTTACTAATAAAATTGCTAGTGCTTTATAGTCCCAAAAAGTGCACTGGGGGAACTCGGAAGGCAGAAGCAGGAGCTGATTATAAGGGTGCTGTGTCCTAATTTATTCAAGCACTGAATAACACCTCTGAAACTGTTAAAGTATGTCACAGTCTTGAGCAGTGGTTGACTTTTATAGCTCTTTTTCCAGAACCTCTTTTTCCAGAACCTCTTTTTCATGGGCGCCACACAGACTGAGCATCATAGAGGTGTGAGTCCAAGTGTAGCGAAGGTAAAAACAGTAAAGAAGGGAAATGAAAGAAGAATTTCTTCCAAATAAATTTGTATCTTTTGATTTTATCTGAGCTTGTGCCTTGATTCATGGTGATAGAAGGAAGCAAGCAGTTCTGTGTTCTGGTCCACTTTAAGTTAAATGCTTTGAAACTTCTAAAAATCATTATTTTCTCTTGCTTTTATATTATGCACAGTTAGCCTTCAGTAACTGAGCATTATCTTGTCCATATGAACTGTTGGTGTCAACTTGTAATTTACATACTAATTGCTCGCAATCTTTAGCAGTAGAAAAGTGAATTGTCCGCAATTCAAAGGATTTCTTAATTATCAAGGAAAAGTACTTCATGGCAAAGAGTACAGCCAGTAATTATCTACTGCCAAGTGTCAAAACACATGTAAAATGAATGTTAACTGCCGGCAACAGAAGGAAGCTGATTTCTTCTGTGGCAGTTTGAGGTTTCGAGCATGAAAAAGAGAATAATTGGTCACATGTTCTATTAGCTTCAAATGTAATGGTATTTTCTGTGTGGTGATGGCATTCAGGAGATAGCGTAATAACTCTGATGCTGTAAATTCAGAGGTACAGGCTATATACAGAGGGACCATTCTCCACATGGGTTCTGAGCACTTCTGAGGGCTTATATCACACCTTGCCACTGGTGGGAGTTTTCCTGTGTGCACACAGTCACCCTTCCTCTCTGTGGGCAGCAGCAGAAATTTGTTGGGTTTTAACCAGTACCACCACCTGATCATCCTCTCCTGTGTCATCACCACACAAAGCCAGAATGAAAGGGTTAAGGCTTTTTAGCAGGGTAAATGTTCCTATTTCTCTTGGATTTAACTGGAAGATTTTTCATGCAAGTCAAAAATGTGAAACTTCTTTAAATTTGCCCTTTTGCTGTATAAGAGAGTCCAGCTGGTTTTCATTTTGCTGTGTCCAGCTGCAAATACTTCCAAAGTTTAGAAAAGCATAGTAATTTGGTGATCTGTGCCTAAAAAAGCTTATACTGACTTAATATAATATTTGAACACTTTCAGTACCACAGCTTGAAGATCTTTCAAAGCAATGGAAATAACCTTTTAGATTAGTCCTTCAATAAGAACATCTTCAGCTTTTATTGTTTTTTTATAGATTGCTTAATAAACTTTAACTTCTTTTTGCAGATTAATCTCACTTATATTTTTAATTTGCTTCTTAATCTTTGTCATAGATTTTATTTTCAACACTGTCTCTTGTAATGTCATGCATAGCTTCAGTCTCTTACCTTTTATAACTTCTGAATAACTGTTTTATGGTGACAAGTCTTGCTGCATATGTGCTGTTAATGTAAATGCGATATTTTGTGTTGATTAAGGTATAAAGTTCTCGAGGGCATCTGTTCAGGTTCACATGTATAATTTCTTTTACTAAAATGTTTGACTTAAACCTTTTCCGAGGTGCTTGTATCATATTTTCTTTACAGGGAATCCCTCTGGTTGCTTTTCTGAGAGCTTTAATTATAATGCTGTCTCTAAGACAATTACATAATTGTTTTCATTTTCATTCAGAATTTGGTAATTACATCAAAAAACACTGAAAAGTGCATCAGCTGCAATATGAAGAAACTCAGTCACTAAAAGAAAAAGTACCTAGAAGAGAAACACAGTTGAGAAAATTCCACTAATAACCGACAAATGAAATAAAAATGAAAAAGAAATAGGGAAGATTGAGCTTTCTGGACTCCTTCAGACTATTGATTTAAATTATAAACTTTTTGTAGCTTTGATGATAGCAAAAATGCGATGCTTCAGTGAAAATTTATAAATATACTTGTAGAAGTTAAACATTTCCATAAGTATGGTAGAATAGAGTGCTGAAAGGACAGGTGTTTTATTGTTTCATAATTTTTCGTATTTAATATTTTAAAAATAGATTCTTTTTCTGCTCTCCCTAGTTCTAGCATTGCCCCAGTCACGTGTGTGTACTTTTCATGTTTTATTGAAACAGATGGCATATCTCCTCCTTCCAGGCTCAGTCAAGGGGGGCGTAGGAAATATGGTAGGATTAAATTATTTTGAAACAAGAAGACATCTTTCTGATATCCTATTTCTCATACACCTGTTAGTCTTTAAAGCAGGCAGTGACAGTAAACACTCAGAAACAGGGAGTATGTTTCAGTAGTGGTGTTCTGAATTCAGTTCTTATGACTACCTGTTTTTCAAAAAGAGAGTCTAAAAGTTAGCAGCTAAGCTTGACTAAGCTCAACAGTAATACTTTTAACAACCACAAAGGGAGCAGATTAGGCATTTGTTCCAGCTCTATGAGAAAACCTCTCCCCTAAATCCACCAAAGTCACACAAGGCTCAGTGCTTTTGCAAATCAGGTCATTTCTTAAAGCGTATAAACATGAGTTCAGAAGCCTGATTTTCAGCTTTTCATTCTGAAAATGTTGAACAAGCCTAATTTCTACAGAAATACTAAAAAGTCAGGGTTTCTAGAATTTAATATATGTATATGTGCTCTGGGAAGATTTGGGACGCTATGAGTAAAATGTGTTTTTCTGGCCTCTGGTTTCTGTATATATCATACATACATACATGAAACATTATCCATCGACCATGCAGTGCAGTATCCAGGACATGTGAGTGAAACAGTAGTGACATGTCTGGAAGTCCAGATGAAAAAATGGCTTGAAGCAGTTAGAGTTCCTGATTCAGTCAGAAGTTTCAGATACGGTTATGCTGCCAACATCAGTGGGTGTTCAGGCAAGCATTTATGCTGTTTGATGAATTCCCATTCAATCCTGCAGGAATGTCTGTTCAAATCCATGTCTGAAATACTTACATTTCTATCAGAGTAGTGGCAATGAGTATTTTTAATGTTAACATCTACTTTAACACTTACTAAAGTAATACAATAGTTGCATGAAATGTACAGGACATTTATTTGGGGCCTCAGTCCTACTCTACTACTAGTAAAACAGATTTCCCAGCACAGGGAATTCTCTATTTGTGTCAGCATACTTGTGCAAATGGCTTAGAACTTGATCATGGAGTAAACCTGGTCAGACAGGTTGTCCTCTTTCCTCACGTGAACATTCACCATAGAATTGAGATCTTTGGAACATGTTGGTAAATACATTTTTAAAATGTAGTGATTCTAAAGCTAAAATTCACATACAGATTTATGATAATGAAAATTCAAAATGAAGAGTGGTACCTGCAATTTAACATATAGGTCAATCTCTGACTTATAGTGAAACTCAAAGCGAAACCTATCCTGGTAGTCATGAGTGCCTACCTTCTTCATGTGACCAGGGAAAGGATTAAATGGGTCAGGGGTCTGATTTAGTAAAACAAATCATGTTTTCCCATAGGTTTCTAAGGACCTTGTTGGTGAATACTGGATTGTTTTGAGAGGCAGAGCATAAGAAATTTGAGCTGGCATAATGAAATGTGTGCAGTTCAGAGCTGTGCATCTCTAACTCCAAGTCACATGGCTATGATATGTGGCCCATAGAAAATCTGTGGTGTTCCATTAAACAACAAAATTGGTACTGTTTTCAGTTTCAAGGCTGGCAAGCAATCCATGAGAAACTTGAAAAGATTCACTGATATTTGCCCTTTGGCTCCAGAACGTGGGGAATTGGTTTGAAGGACTAAAGTCTTGTGTGTTTTTTTTAGGGGCTTGAACATGCATGTGTCAGGTTACATTTCATATCAAAAATGTAATAACCGCGATCAAATGTTTCTCTAGTTTTTCCATAGCCACATTTTAAAGTTGTATCGTAGTTTTTCTCATAAAACGTTGTAGCAGGGTGAATTTATGCTGATACTTTTGGTCTGGTTTTGGCCCCAGCCACCTGTAGTAGTTTATATTCTCCCTGCCAAGTTCACTGATAAGACAGTGAATTCGTCCTTGGAGGGAGAACTTCTGTATAAACTATTTTAATTGGTGTTCTACTATTGGTTCATTGTCTGCCAAGGGCATTTAAAGGAGAAATCGAAGAGGAGGGGAGGAAGGCTCGACCCCCGACTCAATTAGGAAAGACCCCCAAAGCATACTGCGCGTGCGTGAGGGGATTTCCGAAGTTCTCACGCATGCGCAGAAGAGATGCACTTACATAACTGGGAGGTGGGACTGAGGGCCTCTGGGTGGGCGGTGCTGGCCACACCTGTGGAGGTTGAGGTCACTCAATTAATTGTATAAAAGCAGATAGCGCTCTCTTGGAAGGGAGCTAGCTTCACACCAAGGACAACATTGCCTTTCGGCGGGGACGCCTGCCAGTTTGTGAACTTACTGACTTTCCAAGGATTCAGCTTCTGCTATGGGCGATTATAGGCATGCTAGGTCGGTAAGATAACTTTATGGGCAACAGCTGGGTAACTGGGGAGGTCGTGCTGGGGGCTTATTTCTCTCCTCCTTCCTCCTTTTTGGGTTTGTTCGTTTTGTTGGCCACCTCTTGGTAATAAATATCAGTTTTGTTGAGCTTGCAACGGTGTCATGGTTTTCAAGATTCAGTATGGTCCGAACCCTCCCTACTACAAACATACTTCAGATATCATATTTTTGTTCAGCTTTCAGCCATTCAGCTTTCAGTGGGCAGCCACTGCTGTCAGAGTGCCAAGAAGGTGTCAGTACAAATTCACATTTGAGAAGGCAGAAGATCACATAGATCACATAGATCAATGTTAAGATTCATTATTGATCAGGACTTTGTCTCCACAAACTCAAGTTATTATTTTCACTGGAGTCAGGAGTCATACTGCCTGGATGAAGAAGTAACTTGGATTTTATCCAGCTATTGATATTTCTGAAGTAATGATATGGCTCTGAATCTGGCCGCAACGATGCATTGCCTCACCACACAGATCTTATTACATGTGCCTGTCATTAGTAATGCTTCTGACTTTGACTTTTGAATGCCTTGAACACAGAGCCTAGTGGTTTTCGTTGTAATGGGTTCTGTGTGCAAGACAATCCTTTTACTCTTCTATAGTGTTGCCAGTGGATTGCTTACTACTGACAATCATGCAAGAAAGTTGCTGGATGTGCAAAATGTGCTGCTTGGGGGAATTGTACAGTACCAGAATACTTTATGTAAACAGGTAATCTGCACTGTTTTTCACCACAAAAGTTCTGAATTTAATATTAAGGTCAAAATGACATGCCATCTTCCTAAAAAATTCTGATTTCTCATATTCATAAATATCTCTGTATGACTCAGCAGTATTATGGGCTAATAAAAATACCTACTGCAGCAAACAGGATTCCAAAGTCACTGGTCCAAAGTTGCTCTTTTGTTTTTTAGAGCTTGTATGAGTTGATGGAAATGTCACTGAGCTACAAAATGAGTAATGAAACCTGGATTTGGTCTGGTGTTTTTGGCTGCTGAGGAGCATGCCTCCCTCAGTTCACACTGTGTGACGGCACCTGTACCACTGCAGGAATACTTGTGTTGACACAGAGCTCTGGCAAAGCAGACACTGCAAATCCATTCGCACCTCCTGCACTGTGAGGCTGAAATGCAAACCAAGCAAGGCCAAAGTGATGTTGTTTGGAGAACAGAGGTGGTCTGAAAGCCCGGGTATTTTTGCCTTTTTTACCCACATGTGCTACCATCAATTCAGTGCTCATGTGATTGCTTAGTCAGCCTAGATAATCAGATGCCAGGTGATACTCCTTTTGCACTGCTGGGCAATATTTTAAGTAAAAGCTTGATGGAAGAACTGTGTATGTTTATCCCTTCAAGTGACATTCTTCTCACTAAACTTAGATACTTGCTTTACAGGTGCCTATTCTAGGTCACAGCCATCACATTTTAGTATGCATGTCTGTGTATAGTGTACTGTTGTATGCTGCAGTATACAAGTGAACTATTGTAGATGTCAACGTTTACTGCTGTAGGTACTCATGTTGATTTTTTGAATCCCGTACTCCAAATGAATGCAAAATATAACTGCCTTCCACTTTATTTGCTTGCTTGCTTGCTACTTTACCTTGAGTACTTTCCTTCATTTTTGATCCCTATCAATCTGTTTGTGATGAACAAGCCTGTCCAAGAGCATGGTCTTCAAGTTCATTAGTAAAAAGAGAAGGATGTGATTCTAAAACTAATTCTCTCTTAACACTTGTCAAACTAAACTCACTTTCAGGGATCTTGTCAAAGCCTGACTTTGGAAGGAATTTTTTTGACGTTACATTAATTCTATTTGGGATACGTGTGATAATAGGAAAAAGAATAATTATTAGTATTACATTATTTAAGGGTATACCCAGGCTTTCTGCTAGATATGTGTCTCAAGGTTCTTGTATATTTTTCATTTGTGTATGTGTTTTGGGGCTATTGCCTTTTGCTATGTGCCCTGTGCTCATGCATATTTCATAAGTCAACTAGCAGAGTCATCACTGTAAATATAGTAATTTATTCTTTTTTATTTTTTTTGGCATGAGGAACAAACCTCCAAACATAATTCTAGCTTTATATGTCTTCTTAAATATATTCTATGCATAGTATGGATTCAGTAAACTCTTTGGCCTGGTCGGAAGGATTTTCTTTTTTGTTTTTCTTTCATTATTTTAAATTAAGGTAAAAGAATACAATTTAAAACTGTCCACTAGAAATATTCACTAGTCATTATTAGGGTTCGTAATAAGAAGAGTCTTGGCTTTATTTTATTTAAAATATTGAAATATTATTTAGATGAAACCTGAGCAAACCAAATTATGTCAATGCCTTGCTTCCTGGAGTCTTGCACTTCACCCACCACAGAAATTAGAATATGGAAAAAATAAAAGTCTAATACCAATGAGATAAAATCAGCACAATGAAAAAAGAAGATAATTGTATTGCTCAGCTGTCACGAGGCCAGCATAAAAAAATTAAATTACAAATCTTCCGTCTCAGGCACAGCCTGCTCAAACATACATATATAATTATTTATTTGTATGGGTTTGATTCCTTAGCAAAATGTCACTACTTTATACTGTGGTTTAGCCACTTGGGAATTCCGTTCAAAGAGTTCATTTATAGTTTTATCACTGAACTACAAAAAACTGTTCTGGGCTCTAATATAATTAAGTTGCATGCAAGTGTTTTATTATCATTAAGTCTTACTGTGTATAAGTACATGAATTCAAAGACAGCTGTCCTGCAAAGATAAGATACAATATGCAATGAACAAGGGCTGCTTTCTAGTGAAGGCATATTCCTTACCAAACCAGTCTATCAGGCAAGGGTGTGCTCAAGACCCAAACATCAAAAAATTTTCATATAACAATGTAATTTTGACTTTAGAGGTAAGTGAAAAATTGATTTAGACCATTTCTCAAAAGAAAAGGACTCAGCTTTATAATTCATAAGTGTGTTTTTAAGAGTTTTAACCATGATTTTATGAGCAAAATCTATAAAAATTGCAATATACAACAATGCTGTAAAGAAAAACCACTGGTATAAAATCTTTGAATAATAGTTGCCATTGATTTAAAAAAATTGACAAAATGTGATACTCCCACTAGGTGGAGAGTCTGAAATAAGAAAGAAAGATTTTCTGGGTTGGAGGTGCAGATATACTTTTGTAGAGAGCCTTTATGCAATCCTCAAGCTGAACGAAGTATAACAGTTTTGTCTTATAGAACTTAAGGTTAAGGCTGAGCAAATAGAATTCATGCTAATTTTCATACAAATTTAGTGCTTTTTTTTCTTTTTTTTCCTTGATTGGGAGTCATTCCTGGTTTTTGGACAGTATGTTAGTGGTTCGTGTTTGTGGAAGTTACTTGGATAAATTTGAATTTTCAGCCAGTGGGTTATTTACAAACTGTTTGCTTTGACTGTTCACCCTGCTGTATTAAATATTTGCTTTGGTTCATTCTACTGAATCTAATTAATCAGCCTAAATTCCAGTGTGTGCAATGCCTACCAGTGCAAATGAGAGGAACCCTTTTGCTTCTCTGACTGGCATCAGGAAGTGCTTCGGCAAATCATATTGCACTGGCATGCTTCAGTGTCTTTCTCTTTCTTGAAAGAAAAATGAGGAAAAAAGATAAATCTAGTACAAAGAGATCTTTTTGTGATGTTAGTAGCAGACCCAGAAAGTTACTGTTAATATAGGAAACTTCCTGAGCTCTGGGAAAGTCACACCACGGATGATATCAGGATTACAGAGTGAAAGTAACTGTAAACAAAAAACTTGCTGACTGTTGCCATTTTTTGTCATTTTCAGCAAATATCTACTCACAGGCAAGGATCATATATAGTGACCCACTTCCTAGAACTGATTTTTCCTCCTTTTATTTTTTACAAACCTTTTGAAAAATTAGTTCAAAGGGAATAAAAAGGGTAACGTTGTGGTTGAGCATTCTGTAATCTAACTTGACTGAGGAAGTGGCTGTTTGGTACGAGTTCCCTCTCCAGTTAAGGAGGGAAAACAAGCAGCGTTAGAAATTAGTTCAGCCAGTGCAATACTAGCTCTGTATGACAGGTCCTTTGAGGCTATACATTTCTTTCTGCAAACTAGAGGTGGAAGAAGAGCTTACTTAGATGTAGATCCTCAAGTTATTTGAGATGGTGCCAATGCCAAAAGACATTGGGAAACTGGCATGAGTTCAGTACAGACCCACCAATGCAGCCAAGGGGCTGGAACATCTGCCCTCTGGGGAGAGGCTGAGGAACTGGAGCTGACTCAGCTGCGAGCAAAGATGGCCTTTTGGGGGCTTATGAAGCAGCCATCAAGAAGATGGAGCCAGGCTCTTCACAATGAGGCAACGTCTGCAGATTGAAACAAGAGCAGCTGAGAATATAAGGAAAAACTTTTCATGGTCAGATCAGTCAAGCAGTCCCTTTCAATCTGAATTGTGATCCTCTTTTACTGTGAGATCTGACTGTCCAGGTCAAATGTACTGTGAGTTGTTGGATCTCCACTGGTGTCTTCTCTCTCATGAAGTCATTAAAATATTGGAAAAGGAAGTTGCATTGCTGCTTTAAAAACCATTTACACAGTGCAATATTGGAAGGTCCTCTATAGCAACTGCTCTGTTTGAGAGCTGTTTGTTGTAAGCTCATTTCACATCCTTATGAAGGTGTGACATTGCAATATTCCACTGTTTTCTCTATTTTTGGTGTGTTTAAGTTAACATTTGAACTATATGCACCAGAATTTACTGTGACTTTTATGAGCTTTTTAATAAAAATGTTTGCCTTGCCATTTTTTAGTCTTTCCACATGTAGTATCGTTATTTTCTCAAGGGCCAGCTGATGTAAGTGTTTGAACACAGCTATCTTGACATGTCTTGTTCTTCTCCTCTTTTTTGTCTCTCAAGTTCCCCTATTAATCTGTGTTCATTATTGCTAAGATAATGAGTTTACTACCAACCCCAAAGTAGGTCACAAATAAAGCAAAGCTCTTGTGGCCTCTATGAATCATATCCCCCTTAAAAAAATACCAAATTCTCCACCCAAAATTCTTTGTCCCTCACAGTAGAGAAATCAAGCTGTCATTGCTAAAAAAAAAACAAAGTCAATAGGTTAGAAATGTATCCAGACACTTAAACGTGTGCACTACTGCTGTTTCTTTTTCTGGAGTTTGTTAATTTTGTCCTGTTGGTTATTGTTATAGTTTTCCCTGA
The DNA here is from genome assembly GCF_003984885.1 of Neopelma chrysocephalum. Lineage (NCBI taxonomy): Eukaryota > Metazoa > Chordata > Aves > Passeriformes > Pipridae > Neopelma > Neopelma chrysocephalum. The sequence goes on from NW_020897714.1 coordinate 11,207,276, forward strand.
GTTTCTGTGTGAGAAACCACTATGTGCAGTTTAGCATACAGAGATACTAGCAACAGAAGTAAGCTGCAAGTCTCAGACTTCAACACCAGGAACAGAAAATGCACTCTGAAGGTCAAAATCAAAGTGACAGCTTAGCCATAAGTATTCCATTCCTGCTTCTGGAAAGGTGAGATTCTAAGGAGAGATACAATGCACTCGAACAGGATCAGCTTCACATATTTATTGACAGCTGAAATATGGCAAATACAGCCTGGGAAAAAAAAATCTAAATATTTAATTCCGCCTTTCCTTTTAGACAAAATGCAATTCAGTTCTTGTTTCATGAGTGGTGGGGTGGCAGGAGGAAGACCTTCTCCTTGCATTATTCTTTCAATGAGATGTTATGCCTGGGTTTTAGTACAAGGTAGTAGATGATGGATCACCTAGAGAGGTGAGACTGAGTCCTGGGTCTGTGAATAAACCTGTCTATTGCACAGGGCAATTAAACATTTTACTTTACTGATCTTCTGTTGCCCCTCTTATACTTTGCTTGTCTACTTTTATAGGAATACATTCAGGAAAGAGATATGGTCTGGTTGGTGTTCCCATCATAAGCGATCTGTGCTAATTTCACACTAAATAAAAACAAAACACATATGAAGAAAGACTGCAAGATGGTTAAAATATATTTTTGCATATCGACTGAAGATCTGAGTTTTGCGTAGTCGATTCTCCTTTCTGTCCCTCAATGGGAACTGTTGTGTGCACAGTGCCATTAGCATGCTTTATATGGAACAAGGCTCTTCTGAAGGTTGCCTGTGTTAAATCTGCAGGGATTTGTTTCACTTTGTGGGGAAGGCACAGAAAAAGACATTTTAAATTGAAGGTGGAGAATACCGAGTCCATATCTGATGCTGAAAGCAAATATAGACTCAAACCAAGCTTTCCCTTACCTTGTATATCCTCTTTGTGTGTCTCAGTACTATCTGTTTCTTTGACCAAATTCATCCTCTTCTTTCTCATTACTGCTATTACTGGAGTTATCTGGGGCTTGCTGCAGCACCAGGATGCAACTGCTGTTTCAGGAAAAACTCCTTTAATAAAGCAACCAATGAAAGGTGACCTTAAGCCTAGAGGAATACATCTGGTGGAGTGCTTGCTCCTGAATTAATATTTTGGAGGGCATACTATTGATGCTATCACTGCCTTTAGGCTCAACGTCTGCTGCATTTTTGCTCATTTAGAGGATTAGCATCTGAGGAGATTCTTTGGGACACATGCTCCTTTAACACACACAATGAAGGTCAAAAATCTACCTCTGCTGTGCCTCTTCTCTATGATGCAGTAGAGGTTTTTCCACAGAGCAACAGTGCTGCAAAGTTAGCAGGGGAGAGTTTCCAGTGTCTGCTGGTCTCTGCTATCCTCCAAAGGCGTGTCTGAAGGCAGCATCACTGGATATGCCCTGTCACACACTCTGGTTCCAGTCCCAGAGCTCTCCTTTGAGGTGGTGTACAAGGCAGCTGGAGTCTGTGAAGCCCTGTGGGGCTGTCAGTCAGCAGAGTGATGGTGGATGGATGTCAGAAGTAATTGATACTGGGGCTTTCTATGAAAATTGATCCATAGCTGAGAGGGTGTAAGCCCTCCCTTCTGGCAGAGAAAACACTTCTCTGTCTCACAAAAAAAAGGGAAGAAAAAGTACTTTGAGCTGAGAAATGGATCACATTTCTCTCACATCTGGGTTATTCACTTCCAGGAGAGAGCTGAGTCCATGGTTATGAATCTAGATTTTGAGAGGAATGAGGAATGCCTCTTGAATGTACAGATGTGCAGGGTGAGGAAGAGTGACACAGAAGACTGAGGGATAGGCTTAGAATTATAAATTATAACTCTAAGCTAAGACTGTAACTCAGATTTTAATTTAAGACTTAAAGAAAATCAGATATTTTTCTATGCTTTCTTTTTTTTTTCTGAAAGAGAATATTGTGTTTGGTGATACTGGGCCTTGGAAGTTAGGGTTTGCAAGAAGAACTCTAAGAGAGAATGAAAGTTTAAAGTCAAATTTACAGAAATAATTGACATTTTCAATACACAGTTCTAAAGACAACCTGTAGCCAAGAAACAAAAAGGCATCTGAGTCAGATGACAAAAAAAATCCTGGTGGATTAGACTCTCCTATAGTGTCCTTGTGCCACCTCTGAGTTTTTCCTCTATTACTAGAACCTCTTCAATTAACTTTCTGTAATGATGAATTTGAGAGCATGGTATTGCCTTTACATCTGTCCTGTTCTTTGAATCTGTTATAACAGCATGTTCCAATTTAATGTTTCTGAAAAAAAGAGAAACAAATAGGGAGACGAGAAAAAAACCACCAGCCTTAATTTAAATAAGTTGCAGAATTACTGTATGGGGCAACACGAGCGCACAAGTCAATCAGGAAACTGAAAGAAAGAGAAGGATCACAGAAAAAGAAAAAGGAATGAGTTAGTGTGTGATGTCCATGTGTATTACATATGAGAGGTTTTCCTAGCATAACCAACACTCATTTTCCAGACAGCCACGTGCTTCCCATTGCAAAAGATACTGTTCAGCACTTGGAATTAGCCAGGCAGACCAAATTATCTTACACTGGGTGTCTACCACAATGTGGGGATCTTCTTTGTCTTCAAATGGTTTAGCTGGTTTTGTGAGAGTTGTTCTTTTTGCCTGCTGTTTAAAAGTCCATCCATGCTTGACCATGCTATAAACCAGATAAAATGGTTTACTTTATCTCCTGAGCCATGTCAGGCATTAAAACTAAGGTGGCAGGGCTGGGGAGAGTGGGTGGAGTGAGGGAATAGGGGGTGGAATGGGGTGTCTGTTTAAATGGATGTGTTCTCCTTTGCCCTGCAACCCATGCGTGTGGGAAGAAAGCCATTTGAGTGTGATGTTGATGGCACAGAGATCTGATCTAAACTAATTGGGGCAAAGAAGATGAGAGAGAGAAATTGAGACCAGATATTGTTGGTGCAGCAAAAAAAGGCTAATTTTGAAGGCTGGCACTTGCTGAGAAGGGAAAGACAAGCAGCTAATTGGGGATGAAAGTAGGTAATACTGGGAATCGGTGATTAGGAGAAACAAATATACAGATCAGCACTTGGTGGAAAACAAAGGTGAACATATACTTGAAATTGGTAAAGTAACACCTGATCCCATGGAATTACAGTGTCTCATTATATTTCCTTAGCCCCTGTGACCTTGAAATCGTACTGTTAATGGTCTTTTAAGGTAGTTAAGTAAGTGTAGCCTCCCTCCATGTGGCACTTCAAAAGAGCCGTGTTTTGTAGTTTTTTACTAATATATACATGAATTGTGTCTTATGTGTCCACTCCCATCAGCTGAGCTGTAAAACATGGAGTGATCTTTACTACCATATTACACAGCTGAGAGTAAAGAAAATACTCTTAAATGTTGGCAGTGGTAAGAGTCCTACAGAATGGTGCTTTCACAAAAGCATTTCTTCTTTTTTCCATTGCATGTCTCTGTAGAAAGCGGGTATTGCCTCCAAAAATTTAATATAATAAACAAAAAGCTATAAAATAATTAAATCACTAGCAATTAAATTTGAAAAGAAACCTAAATGATTTAAAAAGGACTGGGAATAAATATCATAGCAGCATATTAATAAGCTCAAGTAAAATACAAATGTCATGAACTTTTCTGGCTACAGAAATCCACAAGAAGCGCAGAAACAGTTGATGTAATTTGTTTAGTTCATTCATGATAATAAAGACCTCATTTGTTTTGCTACTAAGAATTTTTTAATTGTCTCAAATATGCCATTTGTTTTGACTTTGTTTCACATGCTTTAATTGCCAAAGGATATCTCAAAGTTCCATTCTTTCAGATGGGAGAAAAAGTCTTTAGAAATAACTTCTCAGTTCTTTCAATAGCAGTATTTGAAAAATCTGGGTACACTGGGACAGGAAAGTTATAAATCCCAAGACTTCACTATGCTGCTTTCATCCAAATTCAGTCATCTTGACATATCTGAGGAGGGAGTCCTGAATTCGCAGAGCCAAAAAAGGATTGGTTTGAGAAGCTCTGGCTTACTGGCATTCTTTCAGATAGTATCTTCTAAAAAATAGCTTTAATGTATTTGTATAGTGAATTATCCTTGAAATAAAGAGCTGAAAAATGAGCATCCACTTCTGTACAAAAAACACTTGATGTTCCTGTAGCTTTCCCTACAATACTCAATCGCTTTAATCTTTTGCCACTGTTTCCTTGTATTTATTTGATAGTTTAATTCAGATTTTGCTTCAGTCTTCAGAATTCCCCAATAAAAACCCTCTTTAAGGAAGCACATTTTCATGTACTGGATACTCACAGCACTGAATATCCCCTTCAGTCTCCAGGTGGACACATTATCGAACTTCTTCCATTGAACTTCCAAAGTTCTTCTCTCTTGAACTTTGGGCCATTTCTAGCTCAAACCTTCAACGGTTTCTTACAAAACCACTGGTGACCCAGTGGTTAGCAAACACAGGGTTAGCAAAGTCTACCTGGTTTATGTTAACTGCTTCACTAGTGTTTTCGCTTTTCCGGGTGACATCACTGATAAAAGAATTACCACATGTTTTAAAACAGGGACAAGGCCCCTTTTGTAGAAGTAATCCGCATTCTCCATCTAGCTCTCCTGTGTAGCTTTGCAATGGAAGTGTTAGGAAGGAATCATCTGCAGGTCCCATATCCAGCTCTTCAGTGGGATTCTTGATGCCTCTCAGTTGAGCCCTTTACCCTGTTTAATGCTCATGGTTTTATGTGGACAATGGAAAGGGTAACTTATATTTCCCCTTGTGTCTTGACTTTTTTGTCTTCTTTGTGGTTTATACTGAGGGCTCATTGTAAAAGACGTCTGAGATCACCTCTTGTAAATCTCCTGGATTTTAGCTCTGGTCTCTATTGTGGTTTTTAGCTATTTAGAGCTAGAAATGTCATCTTTAGCTTTTCTGAATCAAAATATAATGTGCTAAGCTCAGAAGTGCTAGATATCATTATTACTAAGAAAATACTTCCAGATAGCCAGTGGTTGAGTCATTGTGAGCTAAAAGTGCATTGTAGAACAAATCCTATCCTTCTTCCTGAAGAAATCAATATATCTGTGCTTCCTGACCTAGTGATCTTTTTTTGTCTTTTTAATATTATAAGCCTTTAGTGTAAGAAATATGAACAATATCTTTGTCAGTCTTGAAAGGTCTTTTATTACATCCAGAGACAAAAATCATGTTATTCACAGAAGCCTTGGTGCTTGTTAGTGTAAGGAGAAAATCTGTATAATTCCACTACCAGCACTAATGCAAGAAAATAAGAGAAAGGCAGTGCTATATATGAATCTTATTGAATTGCAAACTGCCTTCTCAGCAATCAGAGCTGTACACTGATGCAGATCAGATGCTGACATAATGCTGTTATGCAAGGAGGGTGACAAGAGCTGCAGTGATTAAGACACTCTTGCTGTGTTCAGACTGTGTTGTCCTTTCACTTCAGGAAAAAACACTGACAAATTAACTGCTTGAAATGGATCATTCTAAAGTGGCTCAAGAGTCAAATACATCCCTGTACTCTGCTGACTTTTCACCTAATTCTTTTTTGTTGGGTTTTTGGGGGGTTTTTTGTGGTTTTTTTGTTTGTTTGTTTTGTTTGTTGGTTGGTTGGTTGGTTTAGTTTGTTTTTTTTGGTTTTTTTCTTCCAAGATGCTTTGTGGAGCACACCAAGATGAACATCCTCTTTTCTGTGCTGCATCTTGGGACAACTCTCTCATACTGGATGCACATGCATGTGCTGTGCAGAGTGGCACATGGCAACTTCTAATTTAGGACATGTGCTCCTGCATCACTACGCATCCTCAATAATACAAATTACAGCATTTGTGTCTGGCCTTGCAGTAGCTGTTTTTCAATAGAACCATGTCAGGAATCAGATTAGAATCTAATCTTTATTCTTTTAGTTACTTAGTATCAAAATAAGCATATATATATACTAAATGCATCTAATACTGGTTTAAATCTCTGAAGAGGGTTTTTTTCGCTCTTATTTGTTTTCCTTCACTATTATCTCTTTGCAAAGTTCTCCAGCAGGTAAGCCAAGAAGCACATCAAATAATAATGACTTTGTTGAAAATCAATTTATTTAGAACCAGTACATATGATATCGTATTGGAAAATGTATTTGCAGAATTTTGTGTATCTGGATCCAACTATATTTTAAAAATGTAGTGTGAACTTTTTACATTTCAGATATTCAATGGTGTTGATGACAAGGATGGTAGAACTACTGTAGCAAACCAATTAGAGATATATGTCCTAGTAACTCTTTTTCATGGCTAGATAACATGCATAAATATCAAATCTGTCTCAATCCACCTTAATCATTTTGAACTGATTATTTTCTTCATGTTTCCTAGCTTAATTTTACTACAGCGTAAGATAAAACAAGTAATGTTAAATGCAGGATGAATTCAGTTAAAGTTAGTAGCAAATTGAAATAAAAGCTTATTTGAAGCTTTATGATAATAGCAGAAACAAAATGGAATATATTGAGTTTGGGAAAAAAACAACTGAGAATATTATTATGCTAAAAAGGATGTTTGTAAGGATATTAATCTGTAGAACTTTTTTTAAGTACCTTTAACATACTCCTTTTCAATAAAATATTTTTACAGTAATGTGAAATTACTCTGCAATAGTATAGCTAAAGCCAAGTCATGAGCAGGGCAAATGTGAGATGATAAAGAAGAAAACATATCAGTAATATGGATTATCTTCTTTTCCTTCCTCCATATTTCTCCTGGGGTCACCAAAAACAAGGATACAGACTTCTTTTGCTGCAAAGAGTAATGAATGAAGCACCAATGGCTGCACCAAGACAGGAAAGGAAACAGGAAGAAAACAAAAGAGAAAACAATGGTTGAAAAAGTAGTAGATATATTTGTCCAAAAATTTATACTATCCATATGTCGATGGTACAGTATTGCAAATATTTGCATCATACTTAGAGATTTCAACTGAGATCCTGCTGTGTTCACTGTTATAAAAGTACACAGAAATAAGAATTTTTATCCAAAGTATTCGGAGCATTTGAGACAAAAAGGATTTGGAAGAAAAACAGGTGTGTAACATACCTTAGATTCTGGGTTTGATTGTGGTCCTGATCTGGTTTTGATTGTGGTCTGACTGCTGGCCAGAAACAATATATTTTAAATGTCTCTTTATTTTTATGTGAAATGGTTCACCGTATGTCAGAATTCAGATCTGTGGCAAAGCCAGAAATAGATCCAGGTCACCTGGGAAACTAGTTTGTTTCCTTATCCTGAAATCCTCTGCCACCTCCCTTCCTTTTACCTATTTGGTGAAATTAATTGTATTTCCATATTATCTGACTTTTCATAGTTATTCCAGTATATTAACACTCTTTCCAGATAATTTAATCTCTGCCTCACAAAACAGCTCTTTGTAAAATATTAAAAAAAACCCTAATAAGAAATGGCAAATAAAAAGAACTTAGTGCCAACTGTCTGCTCTTACATCAAATGCATCTTCTAACTCATAATGCCATAAATAAAAATAAATAATTATCTGAATTATATTATGTCTTTCAAGTCTGCTGCTATTATTAGTGAAACTTGTATGGAAGACAGTCAAAATCTAAAGAAGTAAAGACATTCCACCTTTTTCTGAGCTTCTATTACAAACAGAAATCCAATTGAATTAGAACACTTTAATGTAGCATTTGTCTCTTTTTTATTTAGTAAAATATGAAAGATAGATTTACTTTCTTATATGAAATAGGCAACATCTTCAATAATGGGATGCATCTTAGCATAAGGTACTATTGTGTGTAGCTGTTCTTTTAGTACGCTATTGCCAAATATTAGAATAATTTCATATCCAGAGTGTGGATGAAAACTCAGTCCATGACTACCTGGAATATATTGGAAGATAAGTAAATACAGAAGGTTTCTGTATGGATTGTCTGGAAATGGGAGGTAATTAAGTGCCAAGGGCATGGCAAAAATGCTATTTCTGTATTGCTTTTGCAAGGTTGCTTTCCTTCTGGTGGAGAAAAGAGAGATTGCCCTGAGAAGGCTGAAGAGGAGTTCTGCTGCCTTGCAGAGCCCGACGAGCCAAATGCACAACTTGAGCTCCTGCTTCAGAAACAATAGAGGATATTTGGTACACTGATAGTCACCAACATTGAGTCCTATTTGTAGACACTTATTCCAGCTTGGTATCTCAGATGGAGCTGACGTGTGGGCAGGAGAGATGTCATAACTAAAGGTTTTGACAATCCATTATAAGGATTTTTTCAGTCCCACTTTTACTTTCTGTTTGGAAAATCAAGATGCAATATTTTTGGGGGGATTTCACACTGCCAAGTCAAATCAAATGCATAAAAAAGCTTTCCCTTTAAATTCAGTCTGCTTCAGCATAGGATTTTGTGATCCAGGGGGTTACTGCACCCACTGGGATTAAGGAAGATGTTTTGCACTGTTTTCTGGAATGATTCTTCATAAGCTTATTTGTTTGCAGGTGAAACCCTATCGTGTATGCATTTGTCATGACACTACTGTCAGTGATATAACATTGATTGGCAAGAGATTTTTTCTGTTTTTCAGGAAAAATTTTCCCCCCAAATGGATTAATTTTCTCTCTATTTTTCTCACAACTTCAACAATTTCATAAAATGGATTCTATTTTTTAATGTGCTTTTCTGTTCTTATTACTCTCTCCGCACCCAAAATGATTCTATAATGAGAGTCACTACTGTTGTGCTGTTGCTATAACTCATTGTTCACAGACAGAAATGAGAACTGACCATGGCACAAGATTAATCCATTCCCATCCCAACATCTCCAATTTAACATGGATTGAAGAGAGCAGCATGTTTGTTTTTTCAGGCTGTGACAGGAATGAGAAATAGGACAAGGACAACTCAGTTTCCTTCTAGGGATATGCTTTGAAATGTTTAAAGTCCTGAAAATCTCAAACAATAGATGGTTTATATAACTTTTTCTAATTGACCATCTTTTTAACCAAAATATTAACCAGATAAAAAACTAAATACACTTTTCACTACATCTTGATCCTACAAGAAACTGGCAAACTACTCGTGAAAGCAGTAAAGGTGTCAACGTTCAGAAAAGGCATCAAAGACATGGGAATCATTCACAAACAATCAGTAAAGATTTCCCTTTTCACCAGTGTATTGTTGGCAAAGAAGTCTGTTGGTGTTTTTCATGGTAAGAATTGTCAAGGTTGAATTGAAAAAGAGTCTGTTGTGTGACCTTGGTCCATGGTGTGAGCATAATTGTTAAGATTTTTGTATGTCTGCACTGTGTCCAGATCATTAAGTTCCAGTTTGAAAATTTCCCTGGGAGGCCACACCTTTGGAACTAATTTATATTGCTAATTTATAGTTGCTGCTACTTCAGAAGTGTTGTCCTAAATTTTTTCTTCCTTGGCCATCATCATGGCATATGCCAATTCTTGGTGACAGTCCAATCCATGTATCTCAGCTCTGTTCCCTTCACATACTGTATGTTTCTGTGATGTTCTTTCAAAAGCATTACATAAAATGAGTTGATAGAAAGACATATGATAATAAGCATACATGCCTCAGGCTTCATGGTTGTAAAATATCATGCTTACACAGAGACCATTGTTTGTTGGAAGTCAGCAATCTCAATAACCCATTATAGCTTTGTTTACTCAGGGGCACACAATAAGCCCTAGTTTCAACTCACAGCCAAACACTTCTTTGCTGAAACACACAGTACCCCATCTCACACCCAGGATGCCATTTACTTCACGGGTTTTATTTTGGCAGATATTTTTCATAATATAAAGTTGCCAGCACAAAACCAAAACCATTTTGTGACTCAAGGGCACAATTATTTCATTACTTTGGTCTTCAGTTAAGTAACCTTGAAGTACCGTGTTTCTATTGCTGTGAGTCGAGAGAGCACAGGTGCTGCGCTCTGCAGTGCTGAGTGACAGTGAGATGCTGGAATAGCTGCATTCTCAGAACTGCAGAGACTGTCCTTGCAACACCACACACCGAAGGACAGGAGGATCTCAGAAATAGTTGTGGGAGGAATGAATTGTGCAAAATAATTTTGGTAAGGACTTGTGCACAGGATATTATCATATATGGGAGAGGAGAGGAAGGAAAAAGAGAAATCAAGCAATCAGATTCCTTTGTTTCTTCACACTTCCTATTTTTAGCATAAGACACAGCCAGCAGTAAAAAAGACAGGTAAGAAAAAGTGCACTTTTGTACTGGCTCATATTCCATGAGTTCCAGTCCATGCCTGGGGCTGACTCTCCCATGCTTGTTTGGGTAATTCTTTCAGTCAAGTCAGAATTCAGCTAAAATTTCAACAGTTTTGGTGGAAAACATTTTGTATCATTCACATAACTGTAACTGATACATTTTTGGCACTCCAGCATCTTTTTCCAGGAACTGTAAAGAAGCATGTGGCAATTAAAATATTAGCAGAATTATATGAACTCTGTGAACCTCAGATGATGTTTAGTGTGGATTCAGACCAAGTTTTGGGCAGAGGTACTAAGTATTCTTATTTAGTAAGGGCTGGTTGCATTCTCACTGTAATGGGGACATTGACTGGAGCTGGTTTTTGTTTGCAGTATGCTAGGTGTAAATATTAAATAAATGTCATTCAGATTATGAATTTTGGCAGCCTTGATCATGACTTACATTTGAAGGCAATTTGTAGTTTCTTCATTTTCATGACTACATTTTAATTCTGTTAACTACTAGAGGAATTATTTAGTTTGTTGGGGTTTTTTTCCTTTTAATTTTATTAAGCTGCAAAAAAAATTAATTTCCTGCCCTCTAAGAAAATTGGAAAAGCATGTTAAAAAAACCTGTTCTCATACTCAGCTGGATTCTGTAATGAGAGAAGCTGTTATGGGACTGCCCATGGTGCTTCTTGAGGATATGACAGCTGGTTACTTAAATCATGGATGACCTCTTTCTTAGGGGTGCTTCGCAATTATGTTTTAGGAGCACATTTGCCTGCAGTTGTGTTTTCATGTCTTTTCTGGTTTTGGCAAGCCTCTCAGTTTCTTACTTCTCTTTCATATCTCCAGTACAAGTTTTCCTTCTTAGTGGTTTCTTTTCAGTGTTGAGCATAACAGAGTATCTTGTAAAGTTTTTGCCATTTTCAAGCAAAATGGAACTAAGCAGGCAGTAGGAAGCCCTATGGCAAAGCAATTTCACAAGGCAGTAGTGAGTGGCACAGTGACCATCTTTCCTTCTAGCCCACTGGGCATGCACCAATATACTCCTCTTGCATAGTCTACATCTTTCAGCATGTTCTCTCCTTATTTTCTTAGAAAGACTGTTATTTGCTCCATTTCTTCCTGCCCGGCTTCTGACCTCTTTTTCCTGACCATGACTGAAGCTAAGCCACATTTAGTGATGCAGTAATTTGCCTACACTCTTCTTTTATTAGAAACCGTGGTCTTGGTTCCTCTGTTTTCTGCCATTTCTGTCTTTTTTTCCCACACTTTGTCATTTTTACTTGTGTTCTTACTAGAAGTTTCAGGTAATACTGGGGTTTCTGTGCAGTGTTTTGGGTCTTCAAATACTCAGTTGGAGTGGGACCCTCCCCCACTGAACATAGAATTTAATGCCCATTTTGTAATGCTGTTGAGTTTGGCTTTGTGCACATAGATAAACATAGCAAGCAGATGTATAGGACAGAAGAAACCCAGAAGGAGATAAGGAAATGAAGTAACTCACTCCACTGGAGAAAATAGCAGTATATATTCCTTTATTTTCCTATTTTGAGATATTTCCATTTAATTCCTTCCTTTGTGTTAAACTATTTGGATTCTATGTCAGGGAATCCCAAATTGTAGGATAGAAACCACTAATGCAACTTAAAGATTATTCAACTTTATTCCACAAACATGTATGGCTGAGAAGTGTTCGTTACCACCAAGACCTATTACATTAAATGACAAAGTAGTTGAGCAAGATATTAGTATACAAATAAACAGCTTCTCCAGGCTGGCCAATCAAAAAGCTCTAATAGTGTTTCCAAGCTATTGGAGAAGCTGTTCCTCTTTATGAATGGGTATGTCCTACCAAATAAAACCAAAAGCCAAGGCAACATGGTATCCCAACATTGATGGAGTCCGTAGCAGCTGCCTGCAGAAGAACAGGGCAAGAGAGGACTTGCTTCTTCCCACAGAGTGCTCTATCAAACCCCAGCAGTTTGCAGTCCTAGAGCTTTCCATAACTTTTTATTCCCATGACTTGCCACTGCCAGCTAAATGGCCAGACCTTACTGTGGCAGATTTAGATACAGAATATGGAGCTGAATTTAACTGCCCATGCAGTAGAGCTGGGAGAACAGCTCATGGGAACACTTTCTTCAGTGCAAAGATGGCTGGCATAGGCAAACCTCCCAGTGAAAACCCTCCTGGGCACATGCCATGGTACTCAGTAACGTATTCTCTTTCCTGCATGAGGAAAAGGCATTTTGGAAAGCCACCCCACTTCCAGCCACTTCCAGTCTGGCAAAAGCCAGAAGTTGATGTATACATTACTTTTGAAGATCCCCTCTATCCTTGAGCACACACGTGGCAGTACTCTGCTCCTGGAAGCTGATCACAAGTAGCCCAGAGAGCAGAGAATGTTGAGGACAGTGCATCTCATTCCTCTGCCATCAGTAAGAGATAAATATGCTTGCTCCATTTGGGGGTGGCAGGTGAATTCACAGACTCTTCTTGAGCTAGAAAGTTTCAAGAGCGTAACAGAACACTGATGCAGTGCCTTATACATCAGAGTGTGAAAATAAGCACAAGTCGGGAGGGCATGTGTTTGATGCATGCTGTGGTTCACCATCTTTTGAAAAGCTATTTCTTTGCTTGCTGAATTGCTGTTATTCTATTTCTGGAAGAACACTGAGGACAAGAACAGGTTAAAAATAAAAAAATCAACACAATGCTGGACCGATAATTATTCTTTCCATAAAAAATAAATCTAATTCATCTATCTGGTAGGGGGACCAAAGCCTGGCTGTGTATCATAGCTCACTGGGTGTGACATTTTGAAAAAAGCATCCGCTCTGCTCCTGGAAATGATTTTCAAAAACAATTTGCACTTTATCTCTGTGACACCAAGAGATCACACATCAGCTAACACAGTCAGGTATCTGGAGCGAATCAATGGCTGACTTACCTCCCAAGGTCTGTCCCCTAGTTTTATTGCCGCTGACAGTGGAGCCACCAGTTAAAGGGCAGCCTGAGATGACCAATTTGTAGATAACACTAGATTTCATACAGTAGCTGAGCCTACTGGGACACAATTTCCTTTAGAGTGATGATAAGTATCAAAGAACTTCCAGCATAAACTTGCAAGGAAGTTTTGCTGTTTTGTCTGCCATTTGAAGCCCCACAAATGTTTTCTTAAATAGCAGGATAAAAGACAGCAACAATAAGAGTAAAAAAAACAATAGGTATATCCAAAATAGTGTCTCAAGAAAAACATACTTTTTAGCAACCAGAGGCAAAACCCCAACATAAGAACAAAAAGTGGGTATAAGGCATGTGGTAGTGGGATATAGATTCACATTTTCCATCCTATTTAGGGAAGGCTACACATATTGTCTGTGAATGGAAAGCAGCTGGGAAGTAATCTTTATCAGCCTGAAACATGTACTAGCAATTTTCAGGGTAAGCTATATTTTGCCAATTATGCTACTTGAACTGCCAAGTGAAAAGATGTTTAATGTGAAGAGTTCAATAATGAAAGGATTTTAAGATAAAAATAAAAGTTCCATTCTTAGCTCATTATTTTCTGATACGGGAACATAAATACTTGTTAGGAATAGTTGAAGATTCCATACTCAAAAAACTCTGGCTGACTGGCCTTATGTGGTCTTATTGAAACCAGCCATAAATCCTTAACTTATGTCATGTCCCTACATAGTCTTCCATCAGCTCATCTGAGTATGAAATTCTGTCAGAACTTGTTATTTCAACCATTTTTTCATAATTTAGTGTGTTTTGTAACTATGACTTATGTTCATCTTTGTTTCCCACTCATTTTCTAGGTCTCATGATCTGTTTTCTTCTAAAGATTTAAAATTATTTTGGAGTTCTAATCCTGAGCATTAGTGAGTAAAGAAGTCTTTTTCAAATATTAGTACAAACTTATTTAGTCCCCTTGCTGGCCATGACATGACAGCCCATTTCAGTACCACATGTCTTAGATGGATTAATGACATGTGTGTGAATTAACAGGACTTTAATACTGGCTCTTTTTTAGAAATCAGGTGAAGAATATTCAGCCAGGATGAGTAAAAATATATGTCCTACAAAATCACTCAGCTTTTTAAAAATACCTTGGACAATGGTGCTATATTTTCAAGAGACTTTGCAGTTTAGTGTAAGTTGTGTCATTTTGACTTCAAAGAGAAAGATGTCTGCATGTTAGTGCAGCTGCTTTTCCTAAATATGGAAATTTGAAGGATCTAAGGTGAAGGTGTCTGCAACTCTTCTCTCCACAAACCCATTAGTTGTTTATCGTACACTGGCTTTAGCAAGAACGGCTTTAAAATAATACTTGCAAGCACAGAAATAAAGGGTAGCTGTGACTGCAGCTGGCAGAGCCTTTGGATATTTTGTCAAGCTTTATGCCTTGCCTGTGGTATTACCCAAAGCTGGACAATCTAAAGGGTATCAGGAATAGTTATGGGGTGTTTGTGAAGGGCTGGGATCAGAGCTAGGGAGCACCTCAGTCCAGTACTAAAAGACATCTCAATATTGAATGGAAAGGACGTCATCATACTCCCTCTGTCCCTTTCAACTTTGTGTTTCTAATTTTGCATGGTATTTTTACAATCTCTTTTTTTTTTCCCCTATAATTATTGTGTTCCCTGTCTTCTGCCTTCCATCCTATTAGCCTTGGATATGCCAGGAAAATTCTGGTGATATCTGAATATGAGTGAGAACTCATTCAGAAACAAAGCTTATGTACCATATTGATAGCCTTGGGCTTTTGCTGAGTTCTTACTACCCATTGTATAGAACCATTTTTAAAGCACGGAGTTGCTTTAAACAAATATTAGATCTAAAATCTGTGCCACCATTCCTACTGAAGGGCAGATAAGAGGTTTGCTCATTTCCTAATGAAAATTCTTTTTTACTGGTTGACTTGATGATTTGAAAATGAAAATAATTGAAAATAGCAACAGTGTAGATAATTATGCGGTTTGAGTTCAGGAGCAGGTTCTCAGCATTAGACAGAGCATTGTTTAAATGCTATGGATGACAATGATTAAGGCAAATAATTGATATCCTCTTTAGAGTGTTATATCTGTAGCCCAGCATTCTCCTAGGATACAGTCAGGTGCATAATAATGAGGAATTACTAATAATTGGTGAAGTTTTTGAGTGTCTGGAGCTGTGAAGGCAGGCCTAGATACAGAATATAATCCTTTGAGCAGTCCCCAACTGTTCTGAAGCATCAGACAAGTTTGATTTTACATAAACTGAAATTTTCCTGGAAGACACTTGGTACCTGTTAATAAATTTTTCATCACTTTTAAAATCTTTACCACACATTCTAAGATTACAAGATGACTTCGCATACAGTTAACTACTTTTTGGAATTTCCAAATTTAAAATAAAGAAAGGTTCTTTCAACAATGTGTCATTGCTCTTGTTCTGCATGTGTATAGAACAAACCCAATGGTAAGCATGAGGTCATAAATTTAAAGGTAAATCTAGTGCTGAACAACATTAAGGTCTTCTACCCTAAAAACGTGGAATAATACTGTAGGAGTTCCAAGACCCAAAATGACACTCAAAAATTTGCCATTCTTTGCAGCCTTGAGGACTATGATCATGTTTCAAATAGAAATTTCACTATGCAAAGATAAGTGAAATGTGGTTTTTTAGAACAGCATAATTAGAAAGAACTCTAAAGCTGTTTTAAACTCACCCCAGATGTCTTCTGGATGCCCTTGAGTGAAAGAGCAGAAAATGGGTAGGAACTCACATATGGGAGAAAAATAATGAAAAAAACAGATGAAGCCATGGCCTAGTTGATAATTTAGTCTAGCATATCAGAAGCTGCCTTTAGTTCTTTGCATCCAGTCTCTAAGCCCTCAATTTTTCTGATGCCTAGGAGAAATGGGGAGTCATTCTGTGCCCTCAGAATGGGCACCTCAAAGGAAAATTAGTACTTGTTTTGCAGACTGTGTTGTACTACCTCTTACAGTGCTCTTGATGTTTTTTGAAAGGATACCATTTTACTGGTGGGATTAAAATTCCACAAATGCCCAAAGCTTCCCTAGATTTTTATCCCAGAAGCAAGGAGACTGTGCTCAAAGCACTTGGAGCAAAGACCACCATTCCACCATACCTTGAACGATGTCTCTATGGCCAGGGATGTTAGAATTCATAACACAGCCCTTGAAGGATGTCTGTCAGAAGTCTAGAGTACCTTCATAGTCAAAAGAAGGAAAAAGACATTTCTAAAACATGATTTCTCTCATCCCAAAGTAGATAGGTCAGATTAATCATTCCCTACAAGTACCTATTTATCTCAGTTTTCTATAAAATTGGCTCATAAGAGACATCTGAATCATAGATACTGAAGCTTTTGTGAGATCAGTCTCACACAGGCTGTCTTGGCATGTCACATAGCCCCAGTGGAAACACTTGTAAATATATTCAAGAGAAGTTTTAGAATAACAACACTGAAGTCAAAGATATGCTGAGATGCTAAGTTAATAAAGTTATTAACAGTCTTATGAATGCAATTAATTAATGATTACTTTGAAATTAGTAGCCTGAATATATCTGTAATTCATTATTAGCCTAAAACATATTAATTGAAAGGTCAAGATTCTTATTTTCAGTTACTTTCTCATATAAGAACACTGGGGGATGAGGAAAATTAACTGTGTTTTTTGGTGTTGATGTTATGAAATTGGAAACTGAACAATGGAGAAGTAGAGAAAAATGACACCTCTGGTTTCATAATTCTTTTCTCTGAGTTTGAATTCATTGTCATGTGGTAAAGATATTTAGAAGTGTTAAGAAAATGAAAGAAAAGTAAAAAGGAGAAAAACTGAGAGGGTTTTTTCCATTTATATCTGTAATGTCTATTTTTGCAGGTAAAATTACTATGACAGTGTTCTTTGGAATTCTTGCTGTACAAAGTGCATAAATTTAGCCTGTACCTTTGACAGAAACCTCACCAAACTTTTAAATTTTGATTCTTGGATTTATTCTTTTCTTTTTGAACCACCATATTGACAAGAAAAGGCAAATCCAAGCTGCAAAAATAAGGTAGAATGCCTTGTCCAAGTGGTCTTTTCACTACACTGAAACAAAAATGACACCACCCTCTGCTCCCAAACCATCATGAGTTACAGCCACAAGTATGACTTTCCTGACTCACCTTGGCTTGATTTCAGATACTTCATATTTCCTTAGGTTTTTTACAGTTTGATTTCCTTACTGCTGTCAAGAAAGAGAGAAAAAGAATCATGTTTCCACATAAATTCTTTTCTGGATTCTGTAATGTGAGATTTGTTTAATAAATTACATAAACAGATATTCAGCGAATACCTTGTCCACAGATTTTTGGCCTGAACCACTGACAATACTGTTTTCTCTTGATCTTTCTGCTTAAAAAATATTGAATTTTTAGTTCCACAGAATGGTGCATGTCCTATAACTCTTGTAGTAACAGAGAATAGTTTATTGTTTTGTTTGGGACCTCAAGATTTCATTGGGATTTCCAGTTCTGGGAGGACCCAAGCTGTGTCTTTCCCCTTGTGCCATGCCTGCAGTGCTGTCATGCCACCCGTGGCACAGGTAGCAAGGCCAGGGCACAATCCATGAGGGAGCTGCCTGCACAGCCCTGCTCACCACATGGGAGTTTGGACCAGCCAGTGGTTGGGATCATGAGGACATTAGAGTTGTGGTGTAGTGCACATCTCACCCATAGTCTAGATATTGCCTAATCCTGTGGGATATTTTATTTTAGGGGTGCAGGTGATGTTTTGAATTGCACTGTAGGTCTCTGAATAGAGGATGCAGAGCCACAGAAGGTGCTCTTCTTTTGTGTGAGATGGTGGTTGCCCAGGGTAGTATTTCAGCTGTGCAGTGTGAACAGATATCGGGCTACAAGGAATTTCATATCTCTCAGAAATTTTTTTGGTTGCAAAATGGTATATCAGACACTGGTTAGTAAAATTTGTGGACTGTAAATCCCACAATATAAATCACTCATGGGAAATGATTTAAAAGATATAGTTGGAAACAGCAGTATTTCATCTGAGGTAATTGAATTAGTTAATAAATAAAAGAAAGATGTGTGACCCTTATTGATTTTTTTTCCTCTTTGAAAATAATGGCTGTGGAACAGAAGGAGAGAGGGGGAGGGACAGGAAGATGAAGAGGGGTTTTTCAGACTCAAAGTGGAAGCATCTCACAAAGGCAGCAGCAAGGAACAAAATACTTATGGCCTAATTATAATATAGGCAGTTTAAGAATTTGCTCACAAGTTTGTTCTGCTGAATGTTTAACAAGGTAGTCCCAACTTAACACCAAAATTCTTCTGGTTTTAGGCAATCATCACTAGTGAATTCACCCTGTTTTAATTAAACATACTTAACTAGCTCATAATGATATTGTCTGTGCTGCAAAGTGGGTGTGTGTCATGCAGTTCTCATTGCTGACTTTGAAATCTCTTAGACCGTAGCAAAGCACCATGGGCATCCAAATTTCCTGCTAGAGGACACTGGGATGCATGGGGATGTACCACAGCTAGAATCACGTGGAGAATTCAATCATAGAGGTCCACACATTGCTCCATGGTATAAGCACAGCTACTGTATCACATGGAATAATTTTCATGATGCTTTTGCTTATTCTTCCAACATTTTACATACAATTTATATACCATGTGGGTACACAGTAATAAGATGAGAAAATTAAAATTATGCAAATATTTTTGGAAGCCACTCTGTTCTGGAACTGGAGTTTTGAGAAACATGAATGTTTGTGTGCATATTCAAATTACGATATGGTCAGACTACCTGTAAGTTAAGTTGATATGACAACCTGTCCAGATGGAACTAATCTGTTATCTGCATTACCTCTTGTTAAAAGAAAAGACAGACAATTTAATTGAGTTCTGTAATGCAAGGACTTAACTGACTAGCAGACTGAATTTGAGTGGCAGGTCTTTGATTCCTCCTACTAAGAGATGTTCTCTGCATTCCAATTGAAGTAATTAAAGCTTAGATTAGTAAAAAAATCCAGTTTCTGGTGCTGATTTGATAAGGGCTACACACTGCTCTGATCAATCCTAAAACATACTTTTAAAAACTCCTTTCTTGTTCTTGTTTCTTCTCACCTTCCTGTTTATCCCATTCAGCTTTTAAACTGTCTTTTCATGTGGGATTTATCTAACTTTAGCAATCAAGGAGTTAACAATCTATTCTAAGTGAGAGTCAATGAACAGTGACAAAAAGTTTGTGAGGGTGATTCAGTTTATGTTAAAAAATGGTATCTTAGCCACACTGGAATGAATTGCTCTCTGGAACTGAGACACCTGTTACAGGGAATGCAGTCATCTAATTTAGTGTAGATGCCCAACTATACAGCTAAAAGTGGGTGAATCCTATCTTTAGAGTGGCAACGGTTTGGGAAAGAAATTCTTGGCCACAATTTAACATTTCCAAATATTCCTGTAGATACCTGTGGGATTAAAAAAAAAAATAAAATCAAACAGACACACAAAAAACTTCACCATTCCAAACCAAAAACTATAAACCTCCTAAACCCACACAAACATATCTAGTTTCTACCAAAAATTTTCTGTTGACATCTTCTCGAGCTATATTGAGAATCTTGGAAAAGCTGGCCCTCTATGTCTAGGTATTTGGATAAGGCATCAAGATCTTGGGGCTGCTTGAGACCTGCTAGAGCTACTGAGAAGTCCAAACCTTAAACTTCCAATGATACTGTAGAGTTCTTGTGAGCTAGAGCTCTCCTTATCTTGCCCTGATGAAGTTTATGGTGGCCGTGCCTGATTTTTTAAATTTGTATTTGCATAAGAGTGAAACTAGAGATATTGCATTATTTCTTAAAGTGACTGCTTTTTATAGGAAAATTTGCTTTCATTAAAAAAAAAAAAGTCAAGAATCTTTTCTTCCTCTCTTTGTCCTATACATAAAAGATTTTAAATTCATTTGATTGAAGAATAAGAACTTTTAAGCAGTACCTTGATTTTTTTTTTGGCAGCAAACTTTCTGAAGGCGTGCTCATCAGCTATATTGTCCAAGCTGCTTAAGCCATCTTTGGCCAAACAATTTGATTTCACTAATTATCTAGAAACATGGAGCTTCTTTCTGGAATTGATTTTCTCCACTGGATCTGTGGAGGTCACATTTTCCTGTGTCAGAGATCAGAAAATGTTGGAGAGAAACCAGGAATCTCCCTCTAAAACATAATATCTGCAAAAATGATGGTGAAAAATTGTGGTTTAACTCTGACTATTTTAAAGAAAGATTTCTTTAATCCAGAGTTGTGAAGTTGGTGTTCTGTAGCATTTTAATAACTGATGTTTACTAATTATTCTTTCAGGACTGCTTCCTTATAGATTCTGCAAATAAGAATAAGAAATTAAAAACAATTAATATGCCCTTAAAATGATGTTGATTTTGTGCACTGAAACAATTGCTTTGATCCTCAAAAGTAAAAGAAATATCACTTAATTACTTCTTCCTCATTTTGTAGAGAACATAATTTAATCCTTCATTTAACAGGAACCTCTGCTGGAGCAAGAAACAGCTACTGAAGCCAAGAATAGATAATAAATATGTTTACATTGGTCGTGATGAACGAGTACAATCCACCAATATATGCTTGTTTGCTACATGTGGCTTGTAGGCAGCCAGAGGCTGTGTGTGGTGGTGCTCTCACCCAGCACCTCCCAGGACCTGCAGGCAGAGTCAGCTGAAGGAGCACCCTCACCCCTCTGTGGGAAGCTGGGGAGAACCTATGGTACAGGCACTCACTCTGTTGGAATGTGCTGTGCCTTCATTAAGACTCTTAAACATCAAAATCAGGTTTGAATATTACAGCCTCAGATCACTTAGCCATCTGTTCTCTGCTTCTGTAGTTGCCTCTCAGGCTTCTAAGGTTCCCTGGCAGCTAAAATTCTGTTTTCTATGGGACCATGAGCATTGCTGTAGGATCTTTCAGCATTTATCTTCCATTCAAACTTGAAGGGAATTCAGCAACATGGCACTTCTCAACGTGAATCCTTTCAAGGTTGTAATCTGCTAGCTATCCTCATGACATGTCCAAAGTAGATCAACAAGATCTGACTCTTCATAAAAGGTAATTGCAACAACTTATCACTACAAATTACTTCTAACCCTAAGCTTAGTGGCAAGGGCACTTTCCCAGGATGTTTAGGGCTCCAGGGCTGGACATCTCCTCAGCCTAACAAAGTTCAAAGGCACAGTTCATGTTTCTGAAGTGGTGGCTTTTACTATCAGTGGTGGCCTTTTGGATAAGGTAAGCTCTCCATATCTTCCTCTGAATACATTACAGCCAAGACTCCAGAAGAAGATAAGCAAACAATACAGAGAAGCTAAATCTGCATCTTGGATATTGAGCTGCTTGCTTTTAACTGAGGTAGCCTGCATTGTGATCCTCACATTTTAAAGTCAGTAGTCATTCCTGGGATCAAAATCTAATACCTAGTCAGAACCACAGGCATTAGTCAGGTCAATTTAGCACATAAACTTTTGTTCTATCTCATTTTATCCCCCTATCCTC
Source organism: Neopelma chrysocephalum (assembly GCF_003984885.1). Classification (NCBI taxonomy): domain Eukaryota; kingdom Metazoa; phylum Chordata; class Aves; order Passeriformes; family Pipridae; genus Neopelma; species Neopelma chrysocephalum. The sequence continues at coordinate 11,229,139 of NW_020897714.1, forward strand.
TTCCAGCCTTAGGACCTCAGAGACCAGATTTGAAAATGAAGTGACACCTTTTCACAATGCACTTTTACAATGCTGTTTTCTGTAATTGTGGTGGAAAAGTGCTTAAGGAAAGGAAGAACAATAATATTTTTAGAGTGGAGAAAACAGTTGATGAAATCTGAATGGTGTAGAAATAGAAACCCAGCTTGACTGCAAGCAAAATTAAGTGGATGAAGCCAGGAGGTGGAAAAGCTGTGTTCCTCATCACAACTCTGCCACAAAAGTCCTGACAGAAGAAAATGTTGACAGCTGCAATTTGTTAGAGCTGAGGCTTTTTTCTGAGAGTAGCTCTGGTATTTTCTAAATGTAAGAATTGTATGTTTCAGTTTGGGATTTTTAAAATCTGAGAGTTACTGATAGGCTCATACAATATTGCACAAGTGGTATCTTGACACTGAAATAACTGCTGAACCATGAATCTAAACTCATCATCTTGGACCATTCCTTGACCTTATTTATCTATTGATTCACTCACTGCATAATTGAGATTGATTTATGTAAGAAATATGTCATCCATTTCCCCTGAACCCAGAAAAAAACATATAAGTAGCATATTTACATGAATCCCTTAGATCAGCTAATGATCCCATATACCACATATTTATCTTTTTTCAGACACATCAGTTTTACTATCACTTTTGAGTAGAATGTGTACTTTTGAGGTTTAGAGCGATTGAGGCAATTTGTGAAATGACGTCATCCCAACCCTGATGGGCCAGTGGAGACAGACATTTTAAACTAAAACTGTTTAAAAGCAGAGCAGTAAAATAGTAAGAACATTTGTCAGATTAAAGGTTCATAAAAATAAATAGAGTGCTCTGCAGACACAAATGACTGGATAAAATATGAAGACTGTGATTTATAAAAATATGATCTGCAAGTATTTTCTTTCATTTATTAACTTCTGCTGAAAATCCTAGAATTATTTACATTTTATAACCCTATGGTGTATTGAAGACATTTTACCTATTTTGCTTATTGTCACAAATGTCGTGTCTTACAGAATCCCTCATCTGCAGAATGTCATCTGTCTTGTTTCCCACAATCACATTTGCCTGTGCTAGATTGCCCCCACTGAATCACCCCTCTCCTTCTTTTATACAAGTGCCATAAACAACCTTCTTCGACTGAGACACAAACACATACTGACAATGGAGAGACTTTTATACTAAGTAACCCCTAAAACTAATTTTTTCCTTTAGCTAATGCTAAATAGGTGACTTCAGCCATGCAGACCCTTGAGTTTGATTGTCCAAAGCAGTTACAGGCTTGAGCTCTTACATTTCTCATACATCTGTGTATACTCTTGTAGAGTGGCACCAAGATTAATCTAAATGAATTTGTGAGGCTTTTGAGGGAGACTTGATTTTGATTGAATTACTGGTTTCTCCTGTTAAACAAGGTCTCCTTTTTTAGCAGCTGGCTAAAATGCTCTCAGGTGAAATCCTTCAAGAATCCTGTAGCTTATACATAATAAGATTTAATTATTTTACAACTTATCCCTTTCACATTAGTGGTCCCCCTGCATTGCTACATCCAAAGGAGCAATCCGAGTGCTGAAGTATGAAAAATAATTTCAGTGTAGGAATATGAGTAATAACACACAAGGTCAAAGAATAGGCAAGAGTAATTTGTGACAACTAAATTGCTTAATGTAATACTTTGGCTTGATAGTCTTTAAGAGGAGGCTTTACATAAGTCAGAGGTCTTTGGAGTAGTATGCAAATCAAAATCCTACCACTCTCCTAAATCCTTTTAATCCAGTCTTTAATCTCAATAATGACCTAGTTTTTGGAACCTTTAGTGTGTTCAGCTACCTAATCACATTACCTAGTTTGCCCTTTGCAAACTTTTAGAGGAGAAATAAATAGCATCATGCTAAAATGTAACTGAAACCTTCCTGAAAAAGTGCAGTTTTATAGCAGAAAATCTCATAGCACTTGCTGAAGTTTCATGTAGCCTCTCTGTTTAACAATAACTATTAGATTTTTAGAGGTTTGTATAACACAAAGGAAGAAAGAGATGGATGCCAAATTCCTATACTTAGCTGACAATTGTTAGACAACCATCAAAGTGAAGAATGAGCAGCCATTACATAGTATGAATCTTTTTTCTCCAGTTGCTGTGCATTGTGTGATCACTGTCCTACCTGGCTTTCTGTAAAAATAAATAATGTAGAAAACTACTGGATTCATGTGAGTTCTGAAATTGCAGAAGAAGAGAATTATCAGCTGTGAAAACATGACACAACGGTAACTTGTTTTTACGTATTGCTCTTATAGAGAGTAAGAACTGGTTTAGATTTAGTTGAAGACACTTAATTATTGTCAGAATTCCTCAAAAAAGGAAGGCACAGACCAGCTAAACCACAGCATGTACAACACTCAGATATTCTCTAATACCAAGCATAGTGAAGCCTGAAGTTCACTTACAGCAATTGCTTGGCTGGCAAATAGGCTCCATACTTTCTGCCTGGGGAAGCACGCCAGAAGAGTTTTACACAACAGGATGATGCACTTTGTGTGTAATTCCACCAATGAGATAATCACATACCTTCCTGATTGTCAAGTGTCTGTCAAACATAGTAAGTGTGCTTTCAGATGATCTCGTAGAACAGTGGGTGGATTTTTTTTATTTTATTCTATTTTATTTCAATTTATTTTACTTCACTTTTGAAAGTTCTTATACCAATCATATTTTGAAAAGCCCTGACTCTTTTATCTCTGATCTTTGATAACCATCCTGCACTAGAATTGGAGTTAAATGGTGTTTTTATCTGTTATGTCTCAGAGAGAATACCAAAGAGTAAGAAAAGAACTGGAGTCTCATGAGGTGTGTATAAAACCAGGCAGTAATGTATGTATTCTCCATAAGGAGTCACAAAGGCTGAAAGCATTTGCTAGTTCTCTGAGCCCTAAAAGACCATGAGAGATACAAGGCATGCTCTAGTAACTACATACAAGAACTCTGAATTAAGTTTATCATTATTGTGAGTTTCATTTTTTATTTAAGATGTGCAAGTCCTATTTTTGAGAAGAGTTAGTATGTTGCACAGGTCTGCTTTGAAATTCAGATAAGTCCAACTGCTTAATGAGCAAGCCGAATAATGGTCTTCCATAATTATTCAGAGTTGCTAACTGACAAGTTTTTTAGATAATTTCTTTATCATATTGTCTGACTTCATAACCATGCCAACCACTATTCTTCGATATTTGTGAAATAACAGAGAAACAGAGAATGGTTGAGGTTGGCATGAACCTCTGCAGATCATCTAATGTAAAGTCCTTGCTCAAAGTAGGATCAGCTTCAGCAGGCTTAACTTGTGTCCTATTGTGGTTTGAGTATCTCCTAGGATGGAGACTCCACAGCCTCACTGGGCAACTTGGTTCAGTGTTTGATCACTCACACAGTGATAAATATTTGTGTTAAGTTTAAGTTGACTTTCCTATATTTGTATTTGTACCCATCACCTGTCATCATGTCACTGAGCACCACTGAGAGGAGATTGTCTCCATCTTTTTTGCTTCTGCCCATGAGGTATTTAGACACATGGATAAGATTCCCCATGAGTTTCTCTTCTCCAGACTGAACAGCCTCATGTCTCTCAGCCTCTCCTTGTCTATGAGATACTCCATGTCTTAATATTTCCCTGGTCCTTTGATGGACTAAGTTCAGTATGACTTTGTCTCTCTTTTACTGGGGAATCCAGAATTCGACCTGGCACTCCAGCTATGTCTCACTAGGGGTGATAGTTATAATCTGATCATTACAATTGTTAGACAGATGTCTCTGCCCAAATTAAGGTGCAAACAAGACCATATGCCAAATTCAATAGTATGGATTTTTTTTTTTACAGTAAATATGAAGGAGAGAGAGAGAGAGAGGGAAAGAAATGGGGAAAAGGGGGGAGGGGAAGAAAGAGAGCAACAGAGAGACAGATTAAGTAGAAAAATATCACCACTCCATAGATTCTGAAAGCATCCTGTTAGTCCTCTTCTTCTAGTCTTTATCAGTGGTGAGAGTTCCAGCCTTGTTGAAGTGATGGTTGCAGTCTGGATCCATCAGGTGGTGGGGTAAGCCCATAAAACACAGAGTTCACTGGCTTTATATTACACTTAGGCTAGGTGGGAATGCCCGGGTGCCTCCCCCGGCGCTGAGAGTTTTATGCTGGATGACGTAATACTGGATCAGGAGATACTTCAGGAGAATTTGACACTTTCTAAGACATTACAGCTGCCTATTGTGTTAGCGAAGTTGAGTTAACTGGCAATCCAGAGCTTGTGAGTTGGAACTTCCTTCTTGCATTTCATGTCTTTCTTCATGCAAGGAGATTAAGTGACTGTTCTTCTAAGGTTTTCTTTACTACTCTTCCTCAGAAGGAGAGATAAGTGAATTACGTGTAGGAATTCTGTTGCTTGCTGTACCTTATGCACCAGATTTCTTCAAGTCTGTATTTGAAAGAGTCTTAGTCATTCAGCTGTACCTGTTTTACCTGTACTACTTTATTTTGGCTTATATGTTAGAGTCTTCTTAATTTTTCTCAGCCATACTTCACAACCATTTCATTAAAATACTACAATATTGACTCTCCTTTCCAATGCATGTTTTCCAAGCTTTATAATATTATAGTTCTGCACACATTCCTGTCTTAAAAGGATAGCACTCACAGATGACTCTTTTAAAATAACAATAAAAGACAAAAATTGCTCTGGTAAATAACATAACGTGCTGCTGACAAATCAATACCACATACCACTGTTGTGTACCCCTGTGTGCACTGCCCCCCAACCATGAGAATCCATCAAAACAATTTTTATTTCCACTTATGATCTGGTAAGTCACCTTCAGATTTGACTGACAAAGAGGCACTTTAAAATGAGGTTGAATGGTACTGTGTTAGAAGATTCCTCAAATTTGATCTCATTTAAATCACTACACTTGTATCAGTATTCATGGAGTGCTTGGTTTTCCTAATTGTTTATCATAGAAGCAAAGGCCTGAAACAGACCTCAGGTTCATTTTTGTCTTTCCCAACAGGTACACCTCCTGTCAAAAGTGGCTCAACAATGTCTTCGTCAGTTCTGAAGGACATTAGAGACAGAGGGTAATTTTGGTCCTTTTACTAACGTCTATTCAAACAGTGACAACACAGGTTTCCCCACAGTGCAGCAGGTTCTGTGTCTCCACACCGGTATTTGTGAATGGAGATGTCTCTGGCAGAAGAAGAAATGACTGGTTACAGTGTAGTAAGTCTGCTGCTCATCAATAACCTGAAGTCCAGTGCTACGTGATTCTAATGCAATCTGCCAGATCAAGAAAACTGTGCTGGCTCATAATTCAGACAGATGTGACTCATACATGGAAAGAAAAGAAATGGGGGGAGAGAGAATCAATATTGGAAAATCTCATCTATAGCTGCCATGTGAGAGCTCCCAAAATTGAGCCTTCTGTAACATGAAACATTAATCTGTATGACGTGCAGACGTTGAGAAGATGAAAAGGGAATACTAGATAACAGAATGAAACCTCTTAACACTTTTATCAGGCCCAGCTTTCACTGAAAAACACATAAAAATTGAAAAGGCAAGCATAAAGATCTGCAGCCTTTCAATACATAAGGCCTTTGAGGTATGCTTATATTGTTCAGTTAAGCTATTTCACTTGATCAGCAAAATAATGGTGGAAGGAAGCTGAAAAGATAAAACAGTTATCAAAAGGATCCCTATGAAAAGCCCAATATGAACATACTGGTGATTCCACCATCATGAATAATATGCACACAATAGTTTACTTTTGATTGCATCAGGATTGTTTAGGTTTTATGTACAAAATTATCCTCTTTTAATTAGTATTCCTTTGTCCTCTGCATATCAGCTATCATGACAAAGTTGGTTTTGTTTAAATGCCTATTATAATTCCATTTTGTGTCATATATACTCTAATCAAATAAATCCCACAGGAAGTTAGCCAAGGGACAGAGCTAAAGGAAATGACGGTAAATCCCAAACTTATTTTTCTGACATGCAAAGTTTTAATCCTTGTGGGACATGTACTTAGTCTGTGAAGAAAAAGTGCAGCAAAAGAGAAGGCTGAGCTGTCTGAAGCACTTGGAGGCTGAAGGTACCTCCTCTGCTGCCTTCAGAATCCAGCATCAGCCCAGGACATTGGTTTACACATTGTAGATAAGAAAGGACGTGGCTCATTAGCTCTTAGAGGCCGGGTGGTTTCACAGAAGTGAAAGAAATATTTTTGTAGTGTTATCTACGGATTCCATTCCTCAGTTGCAACAACTGTGCTGCTGGATGTGTAAAATTACAAACACGAATATATGCCTTGAGGTTGTCAGAAAAGCACAAACTGGTCCTTTAGTTTGTGAAGGCAGCACAAACCTGTAGCCATGACCTTGAAGGTGACTGGGGGAATCATCTCATGTGCCTAAGTGCCCATCAGCAAGAACACAAGCATTCTGGGTTGCATTCTCCAAAAGACTTAAAGTACTCAGACAAAAATTTACCATAGTAAATTAAACTTCAGGTTAATAAGATCTTTGGAGGTTGAGGGTTTTTTTTTTACTCAAAAATATGTGTCAGTCACAGAGGTCAATGTAAAAATACCAAAATATCACTGAGAATTGGGGCTGGATAGATCTTCAATATCCTGGAAAATATCCTGAGATAAGGATACTTACTCAGAATTCCTGGGACCATATGAATGAAGCCTTGAGTCTTCATTGTGCCAGGCACCATACAACACACAAAAGTATGTGCCTGAAAGAAGTTTCCGTGTGAGAGCCCATGGTAACTCCTTGTCCCAGAAGTGACGGAGGACAAAAGGATATTTGGGATAAGATTTATTTCACTTGACTTCAGCCATCTACAGTGCAGATCCCATGTTTTAGTCACGTGGGAGGCTTTGCCTGCCCAGCAATGAGAGCTTGGAGCCGGAAAAATTGATGCACCTCTTCTGACCTCCCTGTGCTGTCAGGTCACTGGTGTTTCTTATGAGCTGGCACTAGTCTCTTGGCAACATGTACTCTCCTTTCTTGGAATAAGTTATTTCACACAGGGCAGGGAATAAGACATGAATTAACAGTACCTTCCCGTGTACTCAAGCCAAGATATCTGCATATGGTCACTTAAAATGCCCCGGTATTCACTTTCATTATATACTGCATATAAAAAAACAAAATTGATTTAAAAAATGAGCATTAACCAGGATGTAAGAAACTATTATACTCAGGCATATATCCTAATATTGTTTTGTAAATAGAGTTGTCTGATTTTGTTTTGACTGTTTTGTTGGGTTTTTTAATTCTAGCCCCAAATATTAAGAGGCATGAAAGCTAAAATAAATCTAGAATAAATGTACTTCAGGATATATATAACTCACATGAGAAGAGGCGATTCACTTGAATGTAATGGGATGCCCGACCAAATTGCAAATTCTCCAACGACAGAACACAGCATCAGTGCCATTCCGAGCCTGACAAAAATACAGCAAGAGCTGAAGAAGTGTTTCTATCCACGAGGTTATTAAACAAAAAAAAAGTTTCAGGACATTTAAAGGGATTTAAATTTTTTAAGGAATCAGTAGATTCATTCAGGTCAGCTGTACGGAAGATGTTTCAATTTTTTAAGAAAAAATTCCAAGGTCATATTTTCACCAAATGCAACTTTTCAACTGCTCATCTTCTATCAAACTTTTTTTTTTTTTTTAACCCCTCGGCTTTAATTTTGCCGTCAAAACAATGAGTAGTTTTCATAGCCACGTTCCTATGCTGATGTATGCTGTCACAAACATGTTTCTTTGGAAGTTTTAAAACAGCCCAGGCTTGCTTACCGCTATCAGGCTTTACTCCAATATGTACGAGGACAAAAAATATTAAGTATAGAACAAAATTAACAGTACTATAAAGTAGTATTTCTCAGTGTGCCAATGTTTTCTTTGACCTTTCTGGTGATATTATGATGTCACAACTCTGTGGCTTTGGCCTATTTTCTGCATAGTCTCCACTGGGCTAGACTTGATGGAAATAAACATCTTACATAACAGTCCGGCTGTGCACTCGGCTTTTTTCCCTTTTCTATTTTTTTTCCTGAAGGAGATTTTCTCAGCATGAATTCTGTATGTACAATTAACATTTGCCAAATTTCATCTTTAAAATCTGTTAGGATTTTTAAGATGATTAAGAGACAGAGCTGATGTGTTTTATCACCCTTCCTCTGTAATCACACAGCTTTACACTGGAAAAGAGAGCAAGAGGCTGGTTAAAACTGCTGTAATTCCCTTGAAAGAAGAATTAAAATAGAAGACTCTGAATGTAAGACTTTGTATTACTGGAGTTATTTAAGCCAAACCCTTTCAGTAAAGAGCAAAGATCAGATACAGACTACACACAGAGACATAAAAACATACCCTGACCTGATAGCTTTTGTTGTTATTTTAATAGCAAAGAGAAGGATGAACAGTATTGTACATCAGAATCTTTAACTCTTTCTTTTCCTTTTTCCTATATTTGTTTTGACTGAATGTGTAGCAGGTATGTATTGAACAGAAAATCTTCCTAAAGAATAAAGGATGAAATACACATACAGAAATATTCTTAACCAAAATGAATACAGAAATAGGTGCATACGGATCAAGAAAAGAATATGCCATAATACGTACCATAGATTGGCATCACCCAACTTAGATACGCAAGTTTTTAAAACTAGGAAAGTTTGCAGAGAAAATTTTACAAAGCTTTCAGAGTGTTTACTTTCAAAACTACAGTTGCAGGAGCTGCCATCAACTTTTGCTTTCAAAATCACTGAACAGTTTAAAAGTAATGACAATTAAAACCCAGTATTTTTGGTTTTCTTGTAGTTTGTCTTCTGTTTTTCCAGTCTTATGGCTTTAAGTCACCACATTTTACTCCATAAAACACAGGCAGGAGAAAAAGCTTACTTAAAAGAAAATAAAGTAGCTGAAATTTATACTAGTCATTGAGCACTTTGGGCATTGAGCAAATAGGGATACTTTTTTTTTAAAATTTATGGTACCAGCTCTTCTCTCTTGCACCAGTTTCACCCCCCATATCTCTGCTGGTGCTAGTGGCATGACCCGATGAAGTAAACAGAATACTAAATGATCAGGCCTGCAATTACCAAATCAGAAGTGTTAAACCCTCTGTATTAGAAAATAAATATTTGACATGTCACAGTGGAAATGAAGTAGTTCCTTTTCATTTTTAATTATTAAATACTACCTAAACCAGTGTCCTTTAATTAACCCAAACACTCGTGCGCTTGGAAGAATGGTCTGTAGTACTGCAGACCTGCATCTGCAGAAGCCCAGTGGAAGGCTCACCTCCAGTTTGGGAAGAACCTGTTTCCAGGTGCTAATGACACAATAAATGCAGGCAGACTTACTCTACTGGCCAATCCACTGAGTAAACAGACATTTAATCAGTTTACAGCACACAAGACAGGTTTTTGCAAGCATTGTTGAACTCACTACGTCTATCAGCAGGACATGTTATTATTTTTAATAGACTCTTAAATATTCACTTTTCTCTAGAAGTCACACCTCTTCAACTCAACAGTCTGCTTAAAGTTATGGGATTCTAGGAATAATTCTGTAACTGGTTTCATTCCTGCCTTACGAATGAAAAAATTTAATCTACAGTCTTCATTATATCAGATAATATAAATATTCTTTCTGAGACAAAAATCCACTACTTCCTGCTTTCTTTCTATCGCTTTTTATCACCGTAAATTACATTATTACATTGGAAGCATTAGGAATGGTACCACAAAGGGAATCCTTGCCCACAGTATAAATGCCTCCTGCTTTTTGAGGTGAAGCAAGACAAAGAATTGGAAATGCAAATAAAACTTAAATTTTATGTTATCTAGCTTGCTTTCACGTTATGTGAACTTTTATGCTCATAAAACATGAAAACAATAATGTAAAAGTTTGTTTAATGGATGTTGGTTTTACTTAATTTATCCAATGTGTCTAATACTTATAAAGCCAGAACACTCTGGTCTGATTCTTAAGATAATATGTTTATTGCATTGGATATAAGCCACATTGCAAATCCTAATGTTGCCAGAAAATGTTAATCACATGGATTGAGAATGTGTCAGTGAGCTTTGCAGTTGTCAGAGACATTTACCTCATAATTCATGTTTAATTTCAAAGGAATAGCATTTAGTGAAGGATCCCAAAACTAAGTAAAAATAAATTAAATCCAGGCAAGTAAAAGAACATTCACTGTCTCTTAAAATAAACTTCCATGCACAAGAACCTTCCCAGAAAATCGGTGTTGCAGAAAATCCTTCTGAAAGACAATTACCTGAAACAGAAGCTACTAATTGGTCTGCAAAGTAGGAATAGGGGAAAAAAACACCTACTAGTGGTGTTTATGTAACCAGCACCCTGTTCAGCCATATTCCCTCTCTTGCAAAACCTGATTTCAATTCTACCTATGACCCTGACTTGTGCAATTAACTTCCCCTTGAGCTTGCATTCCTTGTAAAAGTAATAAATAAAAGGAGACAAAATGTTATGACTTGAGGACAGGACCACAATACTGGAAATGTTTGAGGAAGAACAAGCACTGCAGCTCAATAAAAGATGATTATTTTATCACACTGCAGCTGAAAAACATAGCTACTTCTTAAAGCAGAAAGTCAGCCTCCACCCATATGATGTATATTAGAGTTAAAAATGCATTGGCTACAAGAGGTAAAAAAAATGGGCACACAATCATTTCTATCTGAAGTGGAAATTTAAGCTCTTATTAAAATAATTTGAGTAAATTTCTCATGTATGAATGGAAATCTCTTTATCTAAACTATTACAGTTTTACAAGGCTTCAATCAAGGTATAAATTCCCTTTGCAAAACAAAGTACAAGGGATCCACATACCGGATTACTGGACCGTGTATATATAAGAAGCTCAGAAAACATGGAGAAACTGTAACAGTTAATTTCCCTTTAAAGAGGAAGGGTGATTTTTTTGATGCTCATAGCTAACCAAGAAAAGGGTTATTTACTTCACGAGAATAAGAAAAAGTGAAGTCTTAAATGTCTTAAAACGTCACCTAAATTTAATCTAATCAGAAACCCAAAATATAAATTGCAAGAATCACGTAAGTGTTATATAAAAGTCTTCTATAAAAGAAATATCCCATTCCTCCAGAAACAATAAAAATATAACAGAACCACAGATTCTCTTTGGGACACCTTCCACTAGTCCAAGTTGCTCAAAGCTCCATCCAACCTGGTATTTAACACTTTCGGGAGTGGGGCATCCACAACTTCTCTGGGCAACCTGTTCCAGTGTCTCACCACCATCACAGAAAACAGTTTCTTCCTAATATCTAATCTAACCCTACCTGTTTTCAGTTAAAGGCATTCTGCCTTGTCCTGTCACTACAGGCCCTTGTAAAAAGTCCCTTTTCAGCTTTCTTGTAGGCCCACTTCAGGTACTGAAAAGCTGCGATAAGGTCCCCTGGAGCCTTCTCTTTTCCAGGCTGAATCAGTTCAGTCTCAGAAATTATGGTCAGCCTCAGTCTATGGGTTAACCACTTTTTGAGATAATAGAACTATCATGTCAAAGATATCCTCCTGACATAAGGTGTTCTTCCTCCAATGCTCGCGTTTAAGACATCTTTACTGGTTTGGCTGTTGGGTGAAAACTTTAATATTCTCAGTCATGCAGGTTGTCTAAAAGTTGCCAAAGAGATGAGAGAACGGACGTAAAAAAAGACAAAAGCATAAGGATATAGCTTTGGTGCACAAAAATGCTTGTGGATACCACTTGAAATAAGGGGCATCGTAACTCTCAGATACAAACTTCCATAGATAATTTAGGAAAGTAAACCTTCCCTTTCATCTTGTCTATGTCCTTTTTATCATAATAATCAATGATAGAAAAAAAATTGTCAGGCTTAGTAATGTTGAGTTTCTAACAAAATGAATAAACAGGTGCAATTTGTGATCTCTTTATGGCAAAGCAGGTTTTAAAGTTTGGTCTGAAGCTTACTCAAAGTAACAGAAAAAAATAAGTGGAAACTGTATGCCCACATTATTATAAGCCAGATTTCCAGAAGAATTTATTAGCTTCATGGAATTCATAAGTCCTGGACATCCATGCCTTTTCCTTTTAGAACTGATACATACTATGTTTGATTTATGAGCAACACTGGTTAAAAATTGGATGTCAATTGAATATGTTCCTTAAACCAATTTTATGTACATCTATAAAAATGACAGATACAAGATACAATGTCAAAACAGAAAGGATAAACCAACCAAAAGTATTAACAAGATTTATTGCATCACCTCCCACTTCTTCAACTAGTGTTTAAGAGAGGAGGAAAACACTGAGGATCAGGGATGGTCTCAGGTCTCAAATTTTAACAGCATTCACTTTCCTGTGACAGTATGCAGATTTGGAATATATAATCAGGGAGGGAAAACACAAAAACATCTGCTTGTAAAGTATCATACTTTAAGATGCTTCCAGATTAGCTATTACTTAGCTATTACTAAGTTATATAAATTCTGGTGTTACGTGAGGATTCTCAGTTAGATCTGTCACTGAAATGTGCAGACTCTGTCACACTCAATGGTTATGAGCAATGATTAAATAGTAAGAGTCCCCACGCATAATTTAGAAGGCTTTCCAGACCTAAAAATATCCCTCCTTACCTCATGCTGCCCAAAGTAACAAGGTATCACTCAGTTTTGCATCACCACCTGTGTCCTATGCTCTTCATACACCTGCCATTTCCAGGGCCTAAGAGGACTGCTCCAAATGGAAAACTTTTGACTGTTTTCTGTGGCACTTAAAACAGACAAATTATCCTTCCGTGAAAGCAGTGTTTTAGCAATTCCTACAGAACACCTTCTGCTGCTTCATCCCTTTTACGTGGTGTGAAGAGGCCAGACTATCATGATGATCTCACAATAAATCTTTAACATTACTTTGAGCAACATTCTGATTTGTTTTCTATCCTGTTATTCATGACCTTCCTTCTTTTTTATGTCCTGTATTCATACTCATCACACGAAGATATTAATGAGAAGGTAAAACAGATGTCATCACTATTCTGAGCCAGTGGAAATTTACAGCGAAACTGGCCTTATTCAGATGGTATTAAAAATAAAATCTCTTTGGGGCTCCACAACTTCAGCATAAAATTTGGTGAATTCATTAGGTTTCTTGCATTTGTTTTTATTTCTGCAGGGACCTAGGAAATATTCCAAGAAAAATTATGAACCCAAGTATAATCTTTCTGGCAAATAATTCAGAAGATATAGAATAGCTACACTGATATAAGTATGTCCTCCTTATGAAAAGTCTCATCTTAAACTCTCTTGACCTTCATGTGCCCTTGACAAACATACCTAACTCTAGTTCATGCCATTGACAGCAACCTAACTACTCTTGAGTTTGCAGCTGAGTGAATTTTTAAATCAAGATCTCTCTGACCTTATTGCATACTTCTGTGGGAATATGGGAATAGAGGGCTCAAGAACACCATCTAAGCCCTCAAATACAGTTCTCTGTGTAAACATAGCATTATGTGTGCTGCATTAGATAAGAAAAGCGTAATTTAGGAGGATCTACAACTTTGTCACACCACCTCATCACTACATTGCACTTTCAAGAGTCCAGAGTACCATCTAAACAAGTGCAAACCCAGCCCTAACTGTAACACGTTGCAGGAACAGGCCGGGATGGAAGGACAGGAGAGGACACTTGTAAGAACAGAGGAACTCACAATTTCAGACGAGCATAGAAAAAGGAACTGATTCCCTACATCACAGAGAGAAAAAAAATCCCAAAGTTCAGTTAGTCTGACCCAAGGCAAAAATATTCCTATGTCCACTGCTTGTGGTTTAGCAGAACAATCACTGAAGAGGTTTCAATGCATTTAACTAGCTGTGGTACAAGTGCAATGCTTCATAGGAAGGCAAGAAACCCCACAAAAAACCCAACCAAAGAACCTTCAGATAAAACACTTCAAAACACTAACTGTTGCTTATATTCAATGGAGCTTGGTTTTGTTAGTCATGTAAAATAGAATTATTTAGACTAAAGTTATGACATCATTTGATGGTCAATAGAAAGAATAAAGGGTGAATTAATTTCTTCCTAAAGTAGATATCTAAAATGTGTTGGATTTTTGCACCTTAGAAGTGTTTTGTTCACTCAATTTCTTGGAAAGATAAGAAAACTAGCTCCAAGGTAGGTGCTCACTCTGCAAGTGATCATTGAGTTAGATGAATCCCATGCTTGAACTGTAAGAAATATTTTATTGATTTGAATTGGAAGTGTTGGCTTTTTTCTTCCAAAAAAGTTTTCTTTCTTTTTTCCTTCCACTCTGGTTGACAGGCAAAACAGATACATTTTCTGAGCACCTACATATTTTTGTCTTAATAATTCCAGTAAAGTTGAAATAAAAGACTTCTAACTGAAAAGCAATGAAAAATGGTAACTGAAAATTTACCACCTGCAATTTGAGTCCAGATTCAACTGTTAGAAATATAGGAACTGAATTTTCTTGAGTGAAGTTACATTACTCATTATAATATATATGCTTAATGTGTGACTATTTTGAGAGGAAAATATCTTGTAATTCCAGGGTATTTTCTCTAGGTTCATTGTCAGGAAAATTTTTAAAGCTGGCTGATGTCATTGCAAAATCTCTCTGGATGATTTTTGAGCAGTCTTGGGAATCCTGAGAGGTCCCAGCTGACTGGAAGCTGGCAAATGTTCTCCTGATTTTCAAAAAGGTGAGGAGGACCCTGGAAACTACAGGCTTGTCAGTCTCACTTTAGTGCCTCATAAAGTTATGGAGAAAATTATTCTGGGAAGTATTGATAATCATCTGAAGGACAACAGAGTCATCAGTCACAGCCAGCACGGCTTCATGAGAAGAAAGTCATGCTCATGAAACCTGATTTTCTTTTAGGACAAAGTAACCCACCTAGTTGATCAAGGAAAGTCAGTTGATGTAAACTTTTTCGATTTCAGTAAAGCTTTCAATGCTTTCTCTCACAGGATCTCACAGGATCCTTCTGGACAAAATGTCCAGCACACAGCTGGATAAACACACCGTGGGGTGGGTGAGCAATTGTCTCATGGGTCAAGCACAGAGGGTAATAGTGAATGGGGTGACATCAGACTGGTGACCTGTCAATAGTGGGTTTCCACAGGGCTCCATCTCAGGCCCTGTGCTCTTCAGCATCTTCAGAAATTACTTGGATGCAGGACTGGAAGGGATACTAAGCAAGTTTGCAGATGACATAGAACTCAGAGGGGCTGTTGACTCCCTCAAAGGCAGGGAGGCCCTGCAGAGAGACCTCAACAAATTAGAGGACTGGGCAATCATTGACCATAAGTTCAACAAGGGAAAGTGCTGGATTCTGCACCTGGGATGGGGCAATCCTGGATGTATGGACAGACTGGGGAAGAAGATTCTGGAAAGTGGTGCCGCTGAAAGGGACCTGGGGGTCCTGGTCAATGACAGGTTGCATATGAGTCAGCAGTGCCCTGGCAGCCAGGTCACAGCACCAAACCTGACCAAGCACCAAGAGTTCAAGAAGCATTTGGATGATACTCTCAGGCACATGTGTAACTTTTGGGGATGGTCCTGTGCAGGGCCAGGAGTTGGACTCGATCTTTGTGGGTCTCTTCCAGCTCATCATATTCCATGATTCTGTGATTCAGTGATTCCTGATCTGTGCAAGTACAAAATATATACACTGGTTTGGGTAAAAATCTTTCTCATTTCCATACAAGCAGAAGTCAGCATTAGCATGGTGGGATCTGGAGAGCAAAAGTGATGATTTATTACAGGTCCCTGCAGTTTTACGGACTCCTTCCTTCATATCCATGATCACATCCTATGTGGTGAGTGGCACCAAGAAGATCTGGTTTTCGTATAAACTGCCAACTCTAATAAAGAACTTCAGTGCCTAGAACAAAAGGACTACAAAACAAAATTATAACCTTTGAAATAAACATCATAACTGCTGCCTAAATCTGGATGTGCCTGAGCTTGCCAAGGCCTGCTCTTTTTGAATTGTGAATGTCTAAAAATGCAGAGAAGTGCCTATACCCAGAGCTGATTCTGGAACCTACATGGATGAGGGGAGGGAGGGGTGGTGGTGTGCATGGGAACGAGGGTGAGACTGAGCCCTGCATACAAGGTTTCCTACCCTCTAGCTGTGTGAAGTTGCCTGCTAGGTAGGTGGCTCTAGAACGAGCCCCCTAGTTAACATGTCAGCCTGAGGCAGTTCCTCCTCCTAGGTGTTTAGCTCCTTTCTGCCATCCCAGGAGCTTTAAGATACTTAAAATTCAAAGTTTTATCTCTGCTCTAAGTATTCAGATCCTTTCCCACCAGCACCTCCTTGCCCCTTTTGCATTGAATATTGACATGCTCCTGCTTGCCCTTTTCACCAGCTGCAAGGGAAGCACCAGGATGTGCCTCAGACCTGCTTGGTAAGAAGAAAGAATTGAAAATGGAAGCTGATTGTACTTAAAAATTTTGTATCACCAGTACATTTCTTGCCTTTGTACACAACTAAAATGAAACAATTCAGAGTCGGATATCTGTGTACCTATAAGGATATTGTCCATTGTTTCTGTTCCTCACCTAAAAAGAGGGGATTGTTGTGCTCTTTCTCCTGATCCCTCTATATACCTGGGCGCTATAAGCTTTGTCTACCTTTTTTTTCCATGGTATTTCATGCAAAGTCTTTACAAGTCTTCCTGTTGAGCTTCTATGGACTTGCAGTCAAAACAGAAGGTAATACTGTATGTCACTCTGAGGCTCATGTTAAGTATTTTTCAGAAACATTGGTAGTTTCAACTTCTCCTGAGACATTTAAACACATTTCTTAATTGAAGATGCCTCTGCAAAATGTTTACAGTAAAATTCACACCTCCTGTATTCTTGAAAAATTATTATTTTGTTTTCAAGATGCTATTTTGGATTTCTGTCCTTTGTCCGTGATATATTTTCTCAGTCTTGCATTTTGCATTCTGAACCATGAAGCTAAGCTTTGTTAGGACAGCTGAGAGATTTAGATCTTCTGCATAAGCTCTGTGATGCTTAGCAATAAATTTCCCTAACCTACTGATAAAACATCTCAGCAAAACAAAAGTGTTTTAGAGTTGTGTTCTTTTTAACACAACAGTGACACCTCCCAGATGCTGCAGCAATAGAAATAAAACCAGTAGTCATTCTTTTGCCAAGTTTCGACTGAAGCCTTAGAAAGGACTTTCTTTTTTTTTTTTGACAGAATATTTTATAAGTACATAAATATCTGCTTCCTCAAAATATCTTTGGTTTATCACTCCTTGCTTGGTTTTTTCTCTTTTCTGGCTTTTCTAGGTTAGGAAACAAAATGTAATGCTTGAAAATGTTGGTTGGCACATGGTAAATCCACACATTTTGGAAGTCTAGTTTTGGCAAAGCAGTCTGTCTATTATTACTCAATTTAAAACTTAAAGGAACTTAAACCATACTTGATGAATTCAACAATAGTCTACAGATATCCATTCTGCTTATAATAGGACTTCAGCACAGTGGAACAGTATTTACTAGGAGGACACCTTATTGTTTTTAAGGATATTGGTGGTAATCTTGCAACCTAATTCTAGGCATCTAAGCAGGTACTCCAAGTCTGAACCTGAAACTAGTTATTGCACCCCTAGTGAGACAACACATCATTGTTGTATTTCATGTTTAATATCCCTGGAGAATATTAAAATTAGAGTTTCATAAATGAGCAAATAATTGCTTTAAAAAGTGCTCAGAATGCTGAAAGCAGATTATGTTTGTATGGTTGTAGGCCAAAATGGCCTTCTGAAAAATACTCAGAATTAGAATAACACATGTATCTGGTGCAGTCCTGAAGGGACGTCTCAATATTAAGGTCAATTATGCACTCTAAGATAACACTCTAGATCTGCTATGTTGATTCATGCCATTAATTCATGTTTGTTTGTATCAGAACTGTGATTTTATAACAGATTTCCTAGTCATATCACCTAAATATGCTTTGGTCTGCATATTGGTGTAGTCTTGGAGCACCTAAACTAGAATTATTTAGGATGAAACTATACCAGCATCACCCAGCACTCTGCTGAACACCAACCCTCCAGCAACACCCCTACTCTGTGCCAGCTGCCACTGGGTATTCAGTTTATAGGAAAAACTAACCCAAAGTAAAACCCCTGTATCATACACAGTATGGACATTTGTCCCTCTGTATCTGTGTTTCACTCTGTGGGTTGAGATCCATGCACCATACCACTTGCACCTGTAAATAAGGCCTCTGTTATATAAAGGGTCCAGGCCTGAATCTCAACTGCTGTTAAATCCAGTTTCTTAGCATCAGTGAAGTTTCAGTGATTAATATGGCTTAAGGATCAGGGTCTAGTGAAACATTTTTGAATGGAAGATATAACAGAGAAAAGATTATACAGGGCATTGAATTGGCCATTTCTTTTTCTTCTTTTTTTTTTTTTATGAAACATTGCTTACTCTTCAGGTGGCTAAAGACTAACTCCAATGAAAGCCGCAAAGCAGGTGCTTCTCCTCTCAAAACCCTGCTCTTCAGTAATTTCAGGACTAGTTGCTAATCTAAAGCTGTGATCCTTAAGGACTTAAATGATGAAAGTAATAAAATCAAACAGAGCAAAGCCGTGTACAGATAATGAAAACAAGAGGTTATCTAAAAAAATTACTTTATGATATAGAACAAGGCCTTGGCCATGCCAAAAGACCTTGAATTTCTAAATCCCTGAGTTGAGCTTTCTTTCATTTTATCATCAGAGACATCAAATAAAGACTCTCCTCTTACATCTGGCTGCATAGATTTAATCTCAGTCCTGTTGAAAATGTTTAATGTAGTTTAATGTAACCACCAAATTGCATATAAAACCAGTGCTGAATTTCTGAAAAGAACAAAATTAAAGAAAATGAAATATATTTCATTTGCTTCTGCTATTATTTAATATTGTTAGCAAGTGGCTTGATATTGTGGAATGAATGCAAAAGGATTAGTATTCTGCTTGTTAGTGGTAAATAACTGTTATGGAGGAAGCTATTAAAGTCCTTACACTGGTTCACATTTGCTTCCTAAGCAGGACTTGGATCCTCCTAAACCCCAACCATCTTGTTTTATAGATCAAAGTGGGTGATTACAGTGCGCCTTCTGGCTCTAAAATATGTTACTTGTTTGTATGACAACACAATTAAGACAAAATCCACTGTGCCAGGCCCAGTAAAGGAAACGTGATTAGAGACAGTCTTTCTTCCCAGAAGAATCACCATCTAAATAAATACAATCATTTTGTATTGGAGAAATCAGCAGAGAATTCCCCTGAGGCTAAGCACAAAATAGTCTAAAATACAATTATTGTGAACTGTTACATAAAACAGCAGTGGATGAGCGTGGTGTGTCAACATGATTCAGGTAGGTTTTGTAAGGCTTCTTTTTAATTTGTCTCTTCTTGTACACCGCTGAAATTTTCCAAGCCATTAAAATACCCTTGGTACAGCCTATTAGTGTTGCAGATTGAAATGTGTCTTTTCTCTCCAGCATTATTATTTTACAAATATGGGGTTGCTACCAGCTATGTGAAAGGCATATACATACTAACAAATTTTCCCCTATAACTCCTAATTTGGAACCTGAACTGATTAGATCCTTGTCAATCAATGTGATGGACTTGTATCACTAAAGTGTTAGAAAGGGCTTTGAAATGGGTAAACAACCAGAGTATGTAACTCTAAAACTGATGGTGTCCATCAGCTTCTGCAGTAAAGCATTTTTTAGACTAATTTTTTGGCATTTCACACTGTGTGTTCAATGTTCCTGCCAACTAATGCCAGCCAAAATTTTCAATTAGAAATGCAGACCATCTGAAGAAAAAGTTGTTTCTTTTCACTTACATTTCTTCCTCATTTATTTTTGTATTTATTCAAGGACTCTGGAGTATTGTAAAGACTACATTATGCCCAGTTACTGTGAATTCTTGTTTTTAAATCAGCGTTGCTATGTCACAAAAAGACATGTGTTTACATCTTGTATGCAGGGCTAATTTTGTATGAAAGTAAGTGCTAGGATGAGGCGCTAGAATGCTAATAGCTTATCTGTAAGTGACATAGCAGCAGAGCTGACAGGCAAACAGATTCTGGCATGTCATTTCAGACTATTTTGTCACAAAATTAGCTTTGTGAAAATGTTTTTTAGCACTTTGGATTTTTTTGTTTTGGTTTTCCTCTTCTTTTTTTCTAAAGTCTTCTAAATTGCAATTAATTATGTTAAAGTTTCAAGTTCTAATGAATCCAAACCACTTTTTCCTAGTATTCTATTTACAAATGTTTCCTAAGTGAAGAACTTGGGAGGCCAAGAGAGGTCAAATTCATAATACAAGATATTTGATGTATTCATTAGTTAATCATTTGTACCTAATTTCTACTTTGATTCTGCCTGGCTTCAGTCTCCAGGCCCTTATTTTTTGTCCTTTCTCTTTGGAAAGTCCCATTACTTTCTTTCTATGCAATACAAATTAGTCCTTAAGCAACTGGGAAGTTTTGGTCAGTTACTAATTGATTTTTTACTTATTAAAAAGTCCAACCCAGAGTCACAATGTATTGGGTAAAATACTTTTTGTCTGACAACAGGCAGACAGGCACTTCACAGATACATTAGCCTAAACTTGGATGAGCAGAAAAGGTGACAAAAAACCAGTCACCTCGGCTGTTTTATGAATCTGTCTGGGGTCAGTGAGGTGAAAGCATGTAGGGAATTATTTTGAAAAGTTGTAAATGAAGACATAGAAGTCAGTATAATTAAGTTCTGTTTCAGAGCAAGGAGCAGAACCCAGTGTGATGTCTGTCCTCTTGCAGCTAACAGGGAATCTCATGTCAACTTCAAGAGGGCTCTGATGTTTCCCTTGGTCAGCTATTTCTGTTATCATTGCATTCCTCCCTTTCACTAGACTCTTCTACTTTCTCTAAAAGTTCATCAGATCCCCTTGATTTGTATCAACAATTGTTTGATTTTAATCAGGTCTGGACAAAGCATTCAGGGTTGGTTGGTTTGTTTACCCTGTATCATTTTACTCAACACTTGTCAAGCACAAAAATAAAAATAAAGTAACTGACATATAGCCCTTATTCTTCCAAACCATCAAGGATCATAATATTAGCAAAGTTGTCTCAAGCCGTATTTCAGGGGCAGCCAGGTTCCAGGAGCAAATCTGGCTTATGAAGCTTCATTCATCTCCCACCCATCCCACTGCTGATTCCTGTCCCTCACCCCCTCAGTGCTATGAAGGAAGGAAGTGTTTATGGGTCCATACTGTATGTCACAGAAATGGTTAAAAGAAGAACCCTTTCCAAAATAACCCTTCATTCCAGTTACCCCACAGTCAGTGTAGCGCCACAGGTACTGCTGAGACAGTGGAAAAACAAACCATGTTTTGGTGATGGCAACAAGCAGCTGAGGGAAGCAAACCAGTGAACAACTTCTTCAAAGGGCTTCTCCTCCCTTACTGTGTGCCATCGGCCTGCCCTTACATGACAGTTGAACAGTGTCTACTAGAAGGAAATATTATTCATGCATAAAAAAATGAATAGTCAGTCCAGGAGGCTACCAATGAGATCACAAAGTAAGAAAAAAGAATTTTATGACAGTTTCATAGAAGAAATATTGCATAGGAACAAGGTCTGACCTCTTCAGGGCATATTATCAATATTTCATGGGTGTGTGAAGAAAGGAGACATTTAGCAACATGGCATTAATTTTCCATCTGAAAATGTATATCAGTGGCAGTCAGCAGAAAGAGTATCTTTAACTCTGAATATGTGGAGTTTTTCAAGAAATTCAGAAATTATCTGTGCAAAACTTACATAAAGTTGATACAAGAAATATAGTGCCTAAAGTTACTGAATGGAGGTTTATTAAGTAAAAATTCTTCAGTAATGGTTTAAAAAAAAATTCTTTTCAATAACTTTCTGACAAGGAATGTATACAGTGTGCTAAGATATTATAAGTATCTCTAAGTTTAACCAAATAAAATGTGTCTGAGACTTGAGCATTTCCCTCCAGGAAGAAAAGATTGACCATTATGCTTTCAGGTTCAACCAAATACTGAAGAGACAAGATTAAAAAAATGAGGAAAATTCTTTCAACTGGAAAACACAATTTCATTGAAATTGAAACATTTTGAGTTAATAAATAAGCTCTAATGAAATCCTCTGGAGTAAATCTTTCCAAGGAGCTGTTCTAATGGCATGAAAAAAATATTTTTACTTCTGTTTTCCTTGTTAAGACTTTTCAGTTCTGTTAATATATCACCCTTTATTCAATATATCATGTACTATATAAATTAAGAAGACTGCCTTTTCCTGGAAAATAAATGCTTCAGCAATCCTTTGTCAGTATTTATTTTTAAACTTCATATTCTTCTGGAAGTTTCTGATGAGAAGTAAGGCATATACTCAAACATTAAAATTTCCCAGAGTATTTTATTTTATGACTCACACTATCTTTGATTCCATGCTCAATCTTTCATTAGTACTCTGAGTGACACGGTCTGGGATGAAGTCCCCTGAATTGTACAGTAAATGACTCTTTGACTACCTAGCTACATTTAAGGGCTTTTGCAGCATTGATAAAGAGGAGGAGGTGCAGGCTGAGAGGACAGGATGAGAACTCAGCCAACTGAGATCTTTATTTGTCTGGGAACATAATTAAGCAAACATATTTCTTATTACAGTGGACGGATTAACAGCCTCGCAGCCTGAACGTATTATGTCTGAAACGATGCTTGGCCATAAAAAATTCACCACGCTATTCTTACAATGCGGTCTGGAAAAACACCCTCAGGGCTAAAGGAACTGGTCAGTTTTTATCCCACCACAAATTGCCCTCTCTGCTAAGGGTAGAAGATAAGTTAGTGGAGTGAATCTGTGATGGGAGCCATGGGCCGCCAAAAATCACTTGAAAGAAGCAGTCATTTTCAGATAAATTATTAAAAACTCACAAGCATTCAGCTGTAGGGATTCATAGTTGCTGCCAGCCAAGTGCAGTCAGGGTGGTGACTTCAAGCCCTGCACAGTGTGATTTTACAGGAGAGCGCTCTGCCGAGGAGGACTGGCACTCTTATCAGTTGTTTGGGAGTTTTTTCCCTGTCTGCATGTTTTTTCATAGCTTTTGCTTGATTTGTATTTCTTAAATCCTATTTCACAAATACACTGCATCTGAAGTGATGAATGAAAATGCTTTATTTGTTCCTGAGACTGGATTTTGGGATCTCATCTAACATAAATGCTAATGAAGAACAATTATTTTCCTTTTTCCTAAGGGCAAATTTAGTCATGGAAGTGTATCAATTCTCACCTGCAGTATAGTAAAGAGAACTGTGGCAGTATCCAGTCTTGCCTTCTAATCAGTTGTGCAGAGGCGTTTTCATTACAGGAGAATAATGGCCACAGTTACCACAGTCAATGAATATTATTAGAACTGAGCAAAGTATGTGTGTATATATTCATAGATATATATTTGTGTACATATATATTCGTGTGTTTATATACGAATGAAGTATATATGCAGATTCATATTATGTATATGTATATATATAATCCTATGCTCAATCTCTTGTGCTATTACATGTATATATAATGAGACCATACAGTATCTTCTTATTTATGGGTTCTAGAGTTAATTTTTCACAATTACTTGGCATGTAATCAGTTCATATAAAGATCTTCAAAACCTCGAACTGCTTCCTATCAGAATCAAAATTAACTTTGCTATGCTACAGCTTCAGCTTTTACTGCTGAAAGCCAGGCAGAAGTTCTGTAATCTTCCATGTTGATGGGTTTTTCATGTTTAAAGGGATCTCGTGGTTAATAAAGAAATTGTACTTTGACAGGGAAACAGAAACTGTAAGAAAATCTAGATGGGGGAAGAGGGGGAAGTAAAGAGGAAAACAAGAATCAATGTAATAGAGTTAACAAGGGCTTGTAAAACAGTCATCTTTAAAAAGATAACTTTGACCACAACAGATAATATAGAAAATGAGAAAGTAGTGAATGGAATAAATTCTGTGACTAAAGCTGCACATTCACAAAGGGAATAAATTTTTAACCACAGAAGAATTTGATTTGAGTTAGGAAACTATCAAGGCCAGATATATGTATGGATTAAAAATGTTTAGAAAAGATTTTAGGAATGCAGCTGAATTCACAAAAATTCCCAAGTGGGATAAGTATCTCATTTGCACTGATTTCCTCAGTGTAAACAGTGAGCATCCTTGACACTTTAGCATTATGCCCTTTTGAGCATGGTCTAATTCTCTTTGAAGTCCGTGGGAGAGTAGAGGGAAATAACCACAAGCTGGACAAACAGCAGCGCTGATATAAAGGTTCAAAGTAGGAGAAGGTAACTGAAGGGAAAGCATAGCAATCTTTCAAGCTCCAGAGACAAATTAACTCTCACTTTGAAGCATGTCAATGTGGAATCACAAAATCAGACAACAGCCTGTGCTGGCAGGCACCTCTGGAGATCATTTCGTCCACCTCCTTGTTCAAAGCAAGGTCAGCTTGTACAGGTTGCCCAGGACTACAGACTGAGTTTTGAGCATCTCCAAGGATAGAGACACAACAACATCTCTGGTCAACCTGGTCCAGTGTTTGTTCACCCTCACACTGATTTTTTTTTTTCTGTTTAGGTGGGATTTCCTGTATTTCCATGTCTGCCCATTGCCTCTTGAGAGGCAATAAGAAGTCACTGGCCACCACTGAGGAGAATTTAACTCCATCTTCTTTGCCCTCCCCATCAGGTATTTATGCACACTGACAAGATCCTCCAAGCTGAACAGTCTCAGCTCTCTCAGCTTCCTGTATTATGTCAGATACTGCAGTCCCTTATTCATCTTTGTGTAACATTAGTTGTGATAGATTAGATAGATGCACTGACTGTGATCCATGCTAGTTTTCTAGGATCTAAAGATGTAAGTCCATAGTTTAAATCTGACCATTTGTACTCACGGATCTCAGCTCTTCTCCTTGTGGCTTAGGTGTCCTTTTGGGTTGAGCATTGCTGTCATTGTGGAATTGAACTCCCTGAAAAATACCCAGTTAAGACAACAAAAAATGCCAGAAGAGTACTTTGTGCTGACCGTACAAATATGATAATTGCTCCACGACTGTGAGCAAAATTAATAAATAATTTTAACAGCCACCACTAAGCATCTGAGCTTTCATCTGCTGGCAGTGCTGTCCATACTACCTGGAGATGTCGATTCTGGTAATCTGAAAACTTGAAAGTCTAGTGCTAGTTATCTACAAAGTACCTCGGCAAAGTTTTCTTCATAACTGGAACAGAAGCAAAAAGCTGGCATTGACAGTTCCCATGAAACTTTAATGAAAGATAGAGACATGCAATTGAGTTTTTTTAACAACCTAGCTCCCATAATATACTCAGTAGCCACTTTTCATGAGCTGCACTGACTGGCCATGTGCATATGCTTAACCAGTCCTCTTGAGAAGTGAAATGTGATCTTCAACAGAAGTGGTTTAAGCTGATGTATATTTCTTTGCAATTGTGACAGCTATGGAATATTGAGGGCTTACTATATCAATGTATTGAACTACCAAACCCCATAAGCTTTATTTCCCTATATGTTGATATACTGGTATTTTTAACTAATATAGCCTGACTAGGATGGTCACATAAATATGCTTACTCTGTAATTTATTCCCCTTGCAGCATATGAATCTCTTTTAGTGAAAAGTATGTAAACACACATATAATGGTGTTCCCTCGATGCCACTGTAACATTGCCCAGACTGGAAAGGGCTGCTGTATTACTTCAGTTCTAGCAGTATAGGTATAGCACTTTCAATTGTGCCCTATCTGGTTGTTTTTGTAAGAAAATGGTGAGGAGAAGGAGAAAAAGCCAGCAACTTAAACCACTGTCTAATAGGCCAAATTGAGACCAGTCTGTTCATGATTAATAACTTGTGACTGATAGAAGAAAAATGGATTCAATCTATGCCTTTGGCAGATGCATTAATACATGTGTGCTCTCCATCTGAGAGGAGATGTCCCTGTTTTCCAAAACTCCAACCTCATTTCTCATCAGTGGTTCTCTGCTGAGACAGGTCCATGGGAAGTCCATAAGAAATTCAATGGCAACTAAATTTGGCTTTCATTTTGCTGCTCAGAAGATGTGTCCTGTTGGATAGAAGTGAGAGAAGTGGAAGTTTTCCTGGTCTATGAAATTAGGGATTTGTAATATAAAGCAAAGAGAATAACATACTTTCATTTTCCCTGGCATAGACAGTATCTAAACATGTACTTACCAAAGAATGAAGTAGGTAAGGGTGCAGGAGAAATCTAAACAGAAAGTAATAAGCTTCGTTGTTTTTTTTTCAAAAGTAATTTCTCTTAAATACATATTTCTCACCTTATTCATTTTTGTTTAGTAACATGAATTATTCTAACTACTTATATCAAATGACTTCATCTGAAAGCATCATCTTCTGCCCTTAAGCTTTGATGGTCCAAAGATTTATGTATATATTTAACTTAATGTAGCCTGGGCCTTATTCCTAGCTAAACTGAGGCATTTTACATCATTGTAATGAATGTAAATGCATTTGACGACTGCTTTCAGACTAATCTCGCTACAAGACCATTTTAGAGAAACCACAGAGTAAATCAGTGATAGACCCTGTGAGTAGGCCCATTGATTTCAATTATGCCATTCAGAATGGGTTGTGCGTGTCTGTGTGCATGTGAGTATTTATGCGTACACGTCTCTTTGAAGAATCAGGTTACTCTTACGTGTTTGCCCTCTATTATTGACTGAACCGAAGTGAGAATTCTTGGTAATTATATCCTCCAACCCTTCATATTAAGTATTGTAAAATGAGTTGTTGCTCCCCTTTCTTAATTATTAGGGATTGTTATTGTCTCTGGGTTGCATGAAGAGGCAATTAGTTTTTATTCAGAAATCTGTTATGTGTGGTCATTACATGTATTATAAGAAGCCTTGGTAATCTACCACTGAGTATGGATTATCTCTTTCTGTGTCTAGATAGCTACAAATGTTGAAGGTAATGTTTCCCACATGCGACTCTTTGCAAAACACTGAATGCACATTTTCATCTGCATTTCCACTGCAGTTCTATTGTGGAAGAGATTACACTAAATATATTATCAAGATGAAACCATTAACTAAATGTCACTCAGATGTTTCAGCAAACAAAGGGTGGAATCCAGCATGATGTGTTTAATAGACCCTGAGCTTTCAAGTCAATAGCTGCCCTGCTTCTTCCATACATCAATATGGGCAAATGGTGTATTTACAAACAAAGCTTAGATCTGACAACTCAATATTTTTATGTGATCAGAATTGTAATTATTTTAATTTGAATGGTAATTAATTTATTTGATAACTGCCTATTGGTCTTGTGCTCCATCTGGCCCGGTTTTACATCTCTCGATAATATTTATTTGGGGTCTGATGATGAACACAAGGTGTGTTTACCTACTTTGAAATGATACTATTAAATGATAGGAGATGTCATTCTTCAGAATTCCTGAGGCAGACTGCTAGATATTTAATCGAGACTCTATCCATTTCATCACCTCAATTTGCATTTCTGTTATTCCTTGCATATACAGTTAAAATCTGAGTCAATAAAATTTCCCATATATGCAAGCACACATAAATTTCTTAAAAGCATAATGGGTCAGACTCATATTATTACATTATACTGTTTCCACAGTCATTTGGAGAAAGCAAGGCATATGTGTACTAGTTTAGACAGATAAAATTCAGTATAAATGCAATGGGCTTTTGGGAGGAACAATCTAAACTACTTACACATGAGTGACTTTTATATTAACAGCAAGCACTCAGGAGAAGTTCTGGAGTCATTGTGGACAGCTCAGCACAGCACTGGCAAAATAACGACCAAATGATCATTCAAGCCAGCTCCCCACCTTTCTGAAGTTGCAGAATTGAAGTGGGATTCAGCTCACTAACCTCAGCAATTTAAAAGTTAGACATCCTGTGTAAAGTAGTTACTGAAGCTCTTTCAGTGCTCAGTGGAGGGAGACTAACCTCTGGAGGACAATCCAGCTTGCTAGAGTATGTCTGAAGTAAGCAGAATTAAGTGCTCTTTCGAGGTGTCATCTGTTTCACCAGCTGTAGAAAGGCAAAGCAGTTGCTTTAAACTCCAAACCTAGACTTTAGATAGATAAAGCTGTGGAGGATCTTGATGCCTCCATGCCCTGCTCTCAGCCCTTGATGTTGCATTTATTTTGCTGAAAAATCGTGAAGCTTGGCTGATAAGGTTCTTGGTGGGTACGGAGAGGACGAAGCATGTTGTCCACGTATCTTATGGATTCTGCACTTACCAGACTTTCTATGCTGGGACTTGCAGCTGTCTTCATAAACTGTAAAAGCAGTCAAGACACTATTGTTGTCATCCCCATCAGCTTCAACTCTCCTGGCTAAGTTAGTGGCTGCAGTACACTTTCCTCTGTCAGCTGGAATTCCTGACTCCTCCACATTTTCATAGTTTAATCAGTTGAAAACCTGAGGGATGACTCTTATTTACGTTGTGTTTATTATTTGGGATAGTTGTGTTCTTGACTCCCAACAGGCAGCGACAAAATAACAAAGAGAAGTCCGAGGGCAATCAAAAGAGTCTTTAGGGTCATGGGACAATTGGTAGAGGGATCAGGAGCATGGGTAGTGATTTCCTCGATTCTTTCCTCTGGTAACGAGGAATAATATTGATAGGAATAGGCAAAGCAGATCCATCAGGTCAATGAGTGGCTCTGAAGTTGGTGTAATTGGAAAAAATGTTGGGTTTTTGACCATGGAATGATGTACTCAACACCTGGTCTACTGACACCTGAAGGGACCCATCTATCTCAGAGGAGAAAAGGAGTTCTACCACAGGAGCTAGCAGGGCTCATTGATAAAGCTTTAAACTAGCTTGGAAGGGGGGAAGGGACAAAACCAGGTTTGCCAGTGATGAGTGATGGGATGGTGTGCTAAAACTTGAGGAAATGAGCACTTACGGGGTCCCTCAATCTGCCTCATGAGGTGTTGGCTACAACGTACCACACCTGAAATGTCTCTACACTAGCGCACGCAGCCTGAGGAACAAACCAGGAGCTCAAAACATTGGCTCAGTCCCAGACATTTGACATCATTGGCATAAGTGAAACCTGGTGGGATGAGTCCTGTGACTGGAGTGCCCTGTTAGATGGTTACAGGCTCTTCAGGAAGAATGGGCAGGGCAGAAGAGGCAGAGGGGTGGCACTGTGTGTAATAGAAGGGTTGGAATGTATGGAGCTCCCAGTTGGCAATGGCACAGTTGAGAGCCTCTGAGTAAGAATCAAGGGGCAAACAAATAATGGAGATGTCATTGTGTGAGTCTGCTACAGACCTCCTGGCCAGGACGATGACACCAACAAATTATTCTTTGAGGAGCTAAGGGACACTTCCAAGTCAACTGCTCTTGTCCTT
Organism: Neopelma chrysocephalum; assembly: GCF_003984885.1. Classification (NCBI taxonomy): domain Eukaryota; kingdom Metazoa; phylum Chordata; class Aves; order Passeriformes; family Pipridae; genus Neopelma; species Neopelma chrysocephalum. The sequence goes on from NW_020897714.1 coordinate 11,258,759, forward strand.
ATGGGGGACATCAACTTGCCAGAAATTAACTGGGAGCATCACACAGCTGGTAAAAACCTGGGCCAGAAGATTCCTAAAAGACATGGGTGACAACTTTATGGAACAGGTCCTAAGGGAGCTGACTCAGAAAGATGCCCTCCTTGATCTGCTGCTTGTCAACAGAGCGGATCTTGTGAGTGAAGTGGAGATTGGTGGCTGTCTTGGCCACAGCAACCACAATGTGATTGAGTTTGAAATCTCTGTTGACAGGAGGAAAAGTGCCAGCAAAACCTCGACTCTGGACATGAGAAGAGCAGACTTCAGCCTGCTCGGGGAATTAGTAAGTAAGGTCCCCTGGGAAAATGTTTTTACGGGTGTTATGAATATTAAGCAAAATCAGCAAAATCATCCTTCATTTTTTAGAAAGACTACAAGCTGTAGATGAAAAACAATTCTTCTTTAAGCACAAAAGCAGATTAATATAGGAAAATCCAGGTGAGCTTTATGGCTAGCACATTTGCCTTTTTACTTATGACTGTAATTCTAAATGAGATTTGAAGGAAGAGCACTCTGCCTTATCAGCACTGTGGGCAGCACAAGGGTACTTGGTTTTTCCTGCCCAGTACATATTCAAGGTTTGGGTCAAGGAAGCTGGTAGGGATAGTCCTGACTTAAGACATGGAGATGTCTCTTGCATCGCACTGTTTTTATAATCAGAGATGATTAAACCTTTGGTCTTCTGCAAATGATTAGTTAATTTTCTGAAACACTAGAAAATAATATGGAAATTTTTCAACAATACATCAGTTGGCAATATCAGTTAGTCATGCAACAAAGGAGTTGACATATTGTACATATTGAAAAACCATGACAAAGGGACATGGCAAAGTGATTTAGTGAAAAATAGTAGTTCACAATCATGTCGTAAGTTCGGATTTGGCTTTCTTTTTTTTTTTTTTTACTTGCTGAGATGTAAATTGAGCCACTGAAGCAAAGATCTGCAGACTAACAAGACAGTATTTGTAATGAACAATTCAGCTGTCCTACTAACCAGTTGTCTGGTTAATGTACCATTTGACATAAATTGAAACGTTTTGCATCTGACAGATGTTATGTGAAGGTTTAACAACATGGGAGGACATCATGGTTGAGACTTAGCTAGGCTCCAAGAATATACTGATCATACCCTGGAAAAAGTTTAAGACCATATTTGTTGAATTTATTAATTCTCAGATGAGTATCATTCCTCTCATAAACTCCACATGGGTGAGAAAATATTCAGGTGGCATATTGCAGCTGCTAGTGTCTCTAATCTGCACTCTGCTACAAGCTTTTAAACAATTAGCTTAATTTTTGTAATTAGTTTTGATCTCTGGTTTGGGGTCTGTAGAATATTAGGAACTGTTTCGACAGGCATCTATAAAAGGGGTAAGCAGTCTTATAGCTGGAACATATGACTAAATTAATTTTCTCTCCGGACACCTGGAATCAATATTATCAGCCAGAAACATGTTGTGTCCTGTATTTTTTCCATTATCTCTAAATTGCTCTTTATGAACCCTGGGTGGTATAATGATGACTATTGTGACAGGAAAAAGGATTTTCTGTGTTGATGTGACACAGTACAGTGATACAGACAACTCTTTTGTGTAGAGCTGGGAGCTATTATTTATTAATTCATTTATTTCTTTTATTGAATCTATATGCACTGTAGTGATACTGCATTAAACTGTAGCCCCTACTGAATATTATTCTGACAACTGTTTCTAATCAGTGGAAATAAGTTGGACCAAAAGCTTGTGTACTAGAAACAAAAAGAATATATCACAGGAAGGCTGGACTCTTCAGCCACAGAGAAAAAGAACAGAATGGTTTACGAGCCATTGGATTAAAGCACCAGCACATTGATACTCCACTCAAGATGGTGCAATGCTGGGCATTAATCACAACTGCCTTCATGTGAACTGTGATCAAGTCAGCAGATATCAGCCCCCGCTTCATGGCATTGGCCCAAAATGAAGAGGTGGTTGGTGCTGTAGGTATGACAGATCAGTATTCGAAAAACACCTGGTGGTTCCAAGTCCAGAAGAGGTATTCAAATAGAGGAAACTTGAAACTGAGCAATTTCTTACCCAATTCCTTTTTAATTCTGTAATTTCAAATAGGCAAATGTGAGAATTTTCCAGGCTTTTAAAATACAAAGGCTTTCTGGACATCCCATCAGGACAAGAATTCATAGAAGAAAATCAAAACAAGAAACCTTACCTGAAATCAATTAACATCAAGATCTGAAAACATTCATCATTTCAAAATTAATGCCCAAATCTACATTAGAGTAATTAGTCCTACAGAAATACAACAGCGGACTTAGTGCACTTGTCTCACCCAGCAACCACTCTCCATTATGCTCTTTGGATTCATTGGTTATAGAAATTATAAAGTAATGCTGTAGAGAAGCACAGGATTTGGAATGCTTTGGAAAGTATTAGATGAGTACATACATTAAAATAAATTGTAGATGTTTGCATTGAGACCCCCTACCTTTTAAAGAGCTGTAATAGCACTACTTGTTTGAAATGAAAGCTATTTGTTTACATGTAGATTTTTTTAATCCATAATGATGGATATATCAAGCTGCTTTTAATTAAGTTTTGAATGTGGAAAGATATTTACAAGCAAAAACCACAGCAAGTCTTCAATAAAATGCACGTTTTCCAGTGCTTTAATATGTCAAACATGCTTACCTGCACATTGACCATGAGCCATACAAGGTGTAGCATGTGCCTGTTCTAAAGTTAGCAAACATTTGCAACATATTCCAGTGGATTTACTTCTAAATAGAGTGAAGTTATACTACGATGTCTGAATTACTTATAAAGCTGTCCCAGTCATGGTTTCGAGAGAGAGGCCCATCCTGTCAGTGCCACCATTCATATTAGCGCTATGCAGCCTCAGTGCTGCAGGCTACCCCATGGGAATACCACATGGTGCAAGCCCACTGTCATCTCTCAGGGATGCAATCTCACAATGGGTACTCCTCCAACCACATATCTGACACTTCTCAGAGTCCTGACACGAAGACTCAAGACTCCTGCTGTTCCAATCAGCTCTGTTGTATCTTTGTAGTACCCTAAGTTTGCCTGTTGCCATGTCAACAGTGGGCTGTTATTTTCCAGGTACAAAATTTAGGAATCTGTTCACATGGCTTTTCTCCAGGAGTTTCTCCATATGGAGTATGGAGCAGCAGTATCTCTTTTTCTAGGCCCAGTCTGTTTCAGAAATCAGTATCACCCTTCAGGTATTTGGCATGACAGACCTGTATGGGAATAGATGAGCAGTTCAGTACTGTCAAGTACCTTCTTCTGTTACTGAAATTTTGAAGACATTCCACAACTTGGCACTGTGCGTGATATTCCAGTTATCATCACTGGGTTCTGGAAAAGTGTGGTGTCCAGCTGTACTGATATTATTAATGGAGTTCTCACAGTTCCTGTGATTATTGCAGCTGTAAAGGTGC
>NW_020897714.1:11262264-11302389 GCF_003984885.1 Neopelma chrysocephalum
GCAATGGTATTAGCCTGTGGTGCCACAGGAACTTGTGGGATTGGCCTGACAAGCATAGAGTCTAAAAAAAGTTCAGCTGTCTGTGAAGGGCACTGCCTATCAGAGCAGGCAGGTGGAGAACTGAGTCTGATGACCTTCTCAGTCTGCATTAGAGAGAAAGGCTTCCTGAAAGAGCCCATGCACCCTCGCTCCCACACCTCAAGCAGCATTTTGTGATCATTTGTGTCCAAGACATTTACCACTCACCAGGGACACATGCTCAGTGGTGACTTCCCAACCCTAGCTCAAGTCCTGTGTAATAGAAGCATTTTCACAGAGTGCCCCATTAGCCAGCTGTGGTTCAGATATGCAAATCAAGCTGCCTGTGACTTTTCAAGTCTTCCTCTTCACCTATACATCTGAACTTGGCTCTGACCATTCCACCAACCACAGACCAGCAAAATTGTTGCCAGCAAAATTCTGAGTTTAAGTTTGCTTCCTGCAAATATTTACAAGGGTCTTAAATGCCTTCTGAGGCCCAAGTAGCTCCTCTATGGAGAACTGACCAAATAGAGAAATCATCCATTAAAAAAATATAATTACCTTCTCTTGCAGTTCCCAGAACAAGGATCTTCTGGGGAACCAGCCAAAGGACAGAAGAGGAGAACGGGCAATGTGCTGTAATCTCTCAAGCCCAGAGGATGGGACAGTCCCTGGACAGATTCACAAAGCACTGTCAAACCAATTTGTGTATCCTCTCTACCTCCCTTAGGAGATGAAGCACTGAACCTAACCTCAAATATTGTCTCAATTCCTTCAAAGCAGAGCAATTGGTGACTGTATTCTGCAATCTTGATTCCCTATCAAGTATGCAAATTGAAGTTTAGAGGAGACTTTTGTCAGAAACTGACTCATCCTGAATTTCCCATTTGGTTTCTGAATAACCTAATGAAGAAAAATTCAGCAAAATGTCATAGGGTAATATTGGAGAGTAAAACTGTTACAAAATAACATGAGTGACTCATAGACTGTGGTAGGAGTTTTGTATTCTTTTTTTTTTTCTGAGCTGTTTTATCCATGCTCTGAATACTGCAGAACAGTCTTAAGGAGCAATGAAATAAACTGGATATTGAAGCTTTTGTAGTTCACTACTAAACAGCTCTTTCAAGTTTTCTTGTTGTTTAAAGCAGTGTTGCAAAACTGGTGCAAAAATAATATACTGTAGAAATAAATCAGGCCCTAGGAAACCAGGTCAAAACTCTAGATTCCAGAAACAAAAGGATAGATCACTATAAGTAGCTAACATGCTCAAAGGAAAAAAAAAATCCTTTATGGATTCTTGACCTACATTCAAGTATAATGGTACTTTTCAGCTGCTCTTAAATCTTCAGCTGCTCTTAAATCTTTTTTCAGCCTTATTTTAGGAAGGGTATTGCGATTCATAAGAAGCTTGACTGCTGGAGCACATCTGCTACTTTAGTTTTGAAAGGCTATGATTGCAGATTCCTAGATACTTGACAGAAGGTTCTGTCTTAAATGGTAGAAGTATTCTTAATCTAGAGGACATCAGTATTTGTTTCAGTCCTGGAAAAACTGATAAACACAGAGAAATTATATGCAATTAATATCAGGTAGCTGTCTTGACACTGTATTATTGTACTTTTTTTGCTTTTCTTTTCCTGTTTAAGTGGAAATTGTTCCTTTTTTTCCTCCTGTTGTCTTTACTGAGACTTTCTCATTGGATCCAATTTGTTTTCTTTGAGTTCTATATGTTCATTCTGTTATGTTTCCAGCTTTAATATCTGCTAGTCCAGGATTCTGGAAATAAAATGGCACATATTTACCTGTATATTCAAAACATCCAAGTAGAAGAAATTAATTCTCCATGTTTTAGGCTGAATCTGAATGAGATATTTTCTCTGATGTTGAAATTTCTGACTCATTCACTCTTTTTTCTGCATTTGCTTGGTATGACTTTTCAGAGTCACTATGAATTTATCACCACTTCTGCATATAGCATATTTAATATTAATCCTTCCACCCTTTGCTGGACAGGAAATTACTTATCCAGAATCACAGAGCAAAGTAATTATTCAGCTGTGAGTGAAACACAAGAATCCAAGGCTGCTAACTCTCATAACTGTCCTGTGAATCTTGTGATAACAAGTAGCTTTTTAAAAGTCTCTGTACTTCAAGACTTGTAAATGTGTGACAGCACAGATCCATGAAAGTCTCAGCCTTCACTCTGTGTGAACCCACCTAAGGAAACACAAGTGAAAGAGACAGATGCCCAAATGTACTTTTTATTGCATTAATCAATGCTGCTTGAAATCAATTATTTTGGGGGACCTGACAAACAACATTCAGGCACCAGGTGTGTGATGATTCTGGCGATGATGATTTCATTTTCTTCTACTGTTGAGACCTTCAGAGTTTGTGAGCCAGAGGTTTTACCAATTCAACTCCTAATTAGGATCTGCATCTGGTAAAGGAACTGTGGGAAATATCAAGACAAAGTCTCATTCTTAAACATTTTCTGTTTGAATGTGGGGACAGCATTTTACTGCTGATTACTTCATATGGGTGAGGCTTTTTTAATGTTTGATGATGATTTATGAAGCCACAAAGCCATTCAGCACAGGCTTGTTCAAGCACCATAGCAATAACCGATGTAATTAGCACATTTGAGGACAGTGAAAACAGCAAAATAAGAAGGCATCAATCACTAAAGCAATACATTGATTTTTCAGCGTGTGTTCCAGTGCTTTTATCAATACCATGTGTTAGTGTTTTTGGACTATGTCATTCTCTATTCTGCTCTTTGCTGGCTAAATGTCAATAGAAAGTACAATATCTGAATTATTAGTGCTTTTAAACAACTATAACAACACGCTATTATTGTCAGATACTATTTGACAGTCAAAAGAGTACAAGGAAGCATGGAGAAATGGAAAAGGTCACAGACAGATCATATATGAAGCAAATAATTTACCCCTTTCTGGGCATTTTTTCATTCTTTCAGAGGCACCTTCCTTTCACATACTGCCTTTTTTCCTTCCCAGAAGGGACAAGGAGTTAGACAGACTACACGTACAGATAATTTCCTCAACTTACACTCAAACCTGTAAAAAGTTTTCTTGGAATTTTCTAATCTGATCCACCAAGAAATAATGAATAGCTTTTGTTCTGAATATCTGAGTTATGTCCCCTACTGTCAGTATGTGGGTAAGTTTAGCCAAACCTAAATAGGAATTGAGACACCTAAAATAAAATTCTGCAATATGTGAAGCAACTAATTTAAACATGTTAAAGTTCAAGATGGCAGCTTTTTGTTTGTTAAGACTAGAAATGTTATCAACGGAAAAACTATATTCAAGATCTTTTGTAGGTCTTTTGCATCTTCATACTTTGTTTTGTTTAAATGCGTCATTGGTGAAAACACGAATGAGAGTCCTCCATCCACAGTTTCTTTGAGGCCTTGAGGCCTATGGACTGCTGAAAAATTATCCCAGGTGAGTACACGTAGCTTGTCAGACAGAACTCTGCTCCATCTGGATGTGAAGAAAGCTGAGCCAAAATTGTGATAGTACATGCTGGGAGTTTTCATCCCAGTGAAATCCACAACTTAGAACAAATACAAGATGAAGGAAACAGTTTGTTAAAAGTCTTTAAATCAAACTGAAATGAATAAAAACCTGTCTTCATAACACAGAGCTTTTAAATTAGTCTTCACTGCAGATGATTCTTCCTACAAGACTTTGATTTTCTTGTTATAACTTTCCAAATGCATGAAGAGACATTTTTATATACCATGGACAAGGCTCTAAACTAAGGAACAGTGTTGAAAAAATTATTTGCAAGTCTAAGAATTATAGGAGCATTTATTACCTTTCCATAAAAAATGAAAATAAACAAATAAAGCAAAACCTTCAGATTTCATAAATGAAGACCTAGATAATAAATCTCACTTAAAATAGACAACCAATACTCAAAACACATTATTTACTGACTGGCTGTGCCAAAGCATTATTCTCAAAAGAATGTTTTGCCCTATTAGTAGAATTAAATAAGTAATGGAAATAATATTTAGAAAAAACTTTTGAACAGCAGAGCCGGAAGATGACTTTTGCTTGGTAACTGTTTGACTAAGCCAAGCTTCCATCACCTGGGAGCTGGGTTGTGGGAGGGTGGCAGCAGCTTCTCTTTGAAGTAAGGTCAAGCAACCTCAACAGGAACATCTATGGTATCAACAAACCCTGAGAATGCTTTGGGATGGCTTAAACTTTACCCTTATTACACAGGACCTCAAATAGGAGCTATTTGGGGGTTCCTGAATTAGCTTCTATGTTGATAATTAATCCACAAAGGTCAGGAAGGTGGTGTTGCTCACAATGACCAGGTTTGCTCATTTTTACCTTCTTGCCATTTTTTGGCATATAGTTAAGACTCAAAGTCCACTGGTGTTTGGATCACCTCTCTGGTTTTTACACACAGGATAGCTCAAGCAGTGAAATTCTGACCCCAAATGAGGTTCTCCATGGCCAAGTTGTGACTGTGCTGTTTGTTCTGCTGGGACCAAATTGTAAATCCATCAGAGAAGGCAGATGGTGTAAGAGGCTCTGTAGTTCTATGTTAGGCAGGAAACCAAAGGATGAAAATACAGTGCACAAGAAAAGCTGAAGGCAATGCACAACTGGGTATGGCAGGGAGAAAACAAAATCTAGCTTGTGAGTGGAGGAGAGGTAGTTGATGAAGGACTGCAGAACTTCACTAACTTTCTTAAAGTTGACAAGGTAATATTGTTATTGTCTTTGTCTTTATTGAGGAAAAATATGAGTGAGTTTTGACTACAAGAACAAGGTTTGGCTCTTGAACTGCGCCTCTCCAATGTTTGTGTTGGGTGCATGTCATGTGACTATGCTGTTCTCACATGGGCCTGTCTGTAGCCCGCATCCCAGCTGTGAGTAGAAGTGAGCCAGAGGGATGTCTCAGTGAAAACATTCAATTTCCTAAAGGAAGACTCTAGGTATCCACCTGGAGAAGGTGTGCTGGTGGCCTCGAGTGGAGCTGTTTTGTGAAGGCTGAATAGACAGAAGAGAAAGGAATGGTTTCAGACACACTTCCCAGGTCTGTGCCTGAAGAGTTATTCTTATTTTGTAGCTCTAGGCAGTGCAGTATGTGGGGTTTATTGGATTGCCATTCTGAGTCACCTAATTCTCCTTCTTTAAATGATTACAGGCATCTGATTCTGTATTCTCAGCTAGCAGCTGGTTGTTAAATGCAAGATGACTCAGAGACACCTCCATCCTGTACTGGATGTAGCCAATGAGAAGAGCAGTCCTTGCCTTCTAGTCCCTGTGGGGAAGGTCAATAGTTCACCCATGCAATTCATTTCACAGCCCTGTAAAGCTCACCCCTTCTGGGCTTACTGTAGACTAAAAGCAGATATTAGTCTTAAATTAGCTTGGCCAAATTTGACCATTTAAGCAGTAGTATGGTTTTTACTGAGTTTGTATTTTTTATCAATAACATATTTCCATGGTAATAAAAGTTTTCTAAAAATCATACCTTGACTATGATCTGTATATTTACTTTAAATTTTGCAAACCTGAAGGACAAAGATATTTAAAATATTGTGACTAATATATTTTACTGAGGAATCCTCTGCAATTATGGCTTTTCTGCCAGGGATTCTACCAAGAACTTTCCAAGATTTGGCCCCAGTGCAGTAACAGTGAACTCTGGACCAGCAACAGCACCATTGCACACTCTGTGTTGGCGAGATTGAGCCCTTGCTTTATTTATATTGACTGATACCAAAATGATGTTTTCCATTGTTACTTTCTCCATGCAGTGAGAAATTAATCTCCCTGCCTATTTGCATCCACTAGCAATAAAGCCCCATTTTAATGAGAAAATGAATATTTCGACTTTACACTTTAGCCAGCAATGTATCATTTCCGGCAGCTGTGCTTTTTATTCACTCTGACTGAAACAGCTTCAAAGACAGCAGCCAGGATCCTCCCCTTATGTTCAGCTTTTCCATAGAAGGGAAAATGAAATATATATCTCTAAATATAAGACAGTACTATTTTGAGTACTTGCTTTTTCATGGGATTATGCCAATAAACAAAAGATAAGTACTCATTCCTACCTTTATTCTTTATGAGCCAAGGCACTCCTTCAGGAATATCAACTATTTCTTCGTACCTGTTTCTTCAAATTCACATTCTTCCTCTTTCCTTTTTATTTATCCTTCTTAGCTTCCTTTATGATGCAAAAAATAAATGTAAGCTCTATATTAGAGTTTTTTCAAAAACAGAAGTGGTATTTATCTGTTCTACAAAGTTTTAAAGCTAACGGTCCAACTCACAGGTAGAAAAACAACAGTGATTTGTATCTTTCTTTGTAAGCAACATCACCCAAAGGACATTATGCAACTCTGGTTTGATAGGGTTTTTCTCTTTTTCCTCAGGCATAATGACTCCAGAGAGGCCAAACATAACAATGATCAATTGGGCTGCTTTCTTTTCCATTCCAGTTTTACACAACAAAGGGATACGTTGATTTTATTTGTCATTTATTTATGCTTTATGCAAGCCTGGTTTGGAAAATATTGGCCTGTCCAGTAGGCACTTCTGCTATTGATGTCTCAGCATAAATGTGTTTTTCCCCTGTATGAGATTACAAGCTGAAGTCATGCGTGGTAGTACTGCACTGAAATAAGCAATAATATCGAGAGCTGTAGCCTTTTCTAGTTAAAGCTAGCGAGAATTTTGTTGCTGGGAGCTGGCTATAATGGGATACAAATCAGGAGTTGACATATTACTTGTTGACTTTGAGCCAAACCATGTGCACCAGTCCAGAACTGCAGTCTTGAAAAGGCCCATTCCTGCTTTTGTGTTAGACTGAAGTGCTGAGATGTTTTTCCAGGTGGATGCAGCTGGATCAGCGGCACCCACAAGCAATCACAGTGGGGCTACATCTGTCTAGTCAATCCAGTGTGTGGGACCTGAAAAGTCCCTGTCCAAGCCCTCCATCCTGCAGATAATATTGGGGTGAACTGCAGATTTTTGTGCTGGATTCCTTGCCAAAAGTGAAACTATGGTGTGAGATCCTGGATCTGAATCTTACTGAATTATTGATATGGGTTGGAACCAACTCACTGTGTGTGTGTGTGTGTGTGCATGCGGGGAAGGGCTGGGCCCAGACCTGCAGGTCCATGGTAAGGCCTGCACATCAGGCCTGTGCTGAGGGCACAGGGCAGAGCTGGAAGGCAAGGCCTGCTGCCCACGCAGAGCACAGGCAGAGTTGCAGGCCCTGCAACCAGGCTGTCAGTCAAGGCAGACCTACCTGGTAGCCCGGTCACACTATGCCCCTGCAGCCTGTGACTGGCTACAGCACACCTCACTCTGACCTGGAAGGCACTGACGGGATATCCTACCTGGGAGGGAAAACTGAACTCTATAAATACACGAGACTCCATATAGTCTCTCTCTTCTCCCTTGCCACCGGGCACCATGTGAATCATTGATCTTGTCGGTAACTATTCTCCTCTCCTTTCTCTCTCTCCTTCTCTCTTTCTTCTCTCTTTCTTTACCCTTTTTAATCTATTTTCTTTTATTCTTTTCCTTCTCTTGTGGGTAACTTAAAACCAATGAACTGTGTTGTACTAAAGCTGGTATATGGATTATTTTAGTGGGTGTTTCCTGTGGAATGGGTCCTTGTGCTCAGAGTTTTAGTGAAATGCTTTTTCTTTGTTGTATTTTACTCCTGTAAAAACCTTTTGCCAAAATATCTTATTTTTCTCACTAAATTAAAAAGAATTTCTCTTAGAGAAGAGTGTGTGATTCTTTCTCCGGATGCTAATTAGAGGTTATAACAAACAAAAAGGCTTTTAAAAAGTCTTAAATAAACATGTAACCGCTGGGCAGTTCATAGCTTAATCCGGAGTGCAACACATGGTTACCCTTGCCTTTAAGATACAGCAAAAGTAGAGGGTGGTGATGATCACTCTCTGTCTACTGGGTGTATTGTTAAATTATCTTTTCATCAAATGGACATCCCAAAGTTTAAGCTTTTTTGCCTGAACAAAGGAATTTAAGCCCCTTTTCCAAATATGTCATGTGAGTGCCCTAATCAGTAAGCTGGCAAACCAACGAACAGAGTAGTTAGAGCATTATGCTCGAAAGTGGAACACCTGCCTCTTATACCTTCTCCCAGGACTATAATATAAATAAGATGGTTGGATGAGTGAACCCAGTTAGGTTAATCAAAAGAGAGTTGAAAGGTACCTGTTCTTGGGAAATCCCCCTAGGCTGGATCTCTGGATAGACTGAAGCCTATGAACCAAGAGCAAGGCATCCTTGCCCCAGGATAGCAAGGAGTGTTTGAGACTGCCTCTTGTAATGCAAGCCTCAACAGTGGCTCCTGTTAAGTGGCTCAAGACATCTTCCTTCTCTGGGATTCATGCATCAGGAACAGTGTGGCCAGCAGGAGCAGGGAAGTGATCCTTCCCCTGTACTCTGCATTGGTGAGGCCACACCTTGAGTATTGTGTTCAGCTCTGGGCCCCTCAGTTCAGGAAGGACATTGAGGTGCTGGAGCGGGTCCAGAAAAGAGCAACGAGGCTGGTGAAGGGACTTGAGCACAAGTCCTATGAGGAGAGGCTGAGGGAGCTGGGGTTGTTTAGTCTGGAGAAGAGAAGGCTTAGAGGCGACCTCATCACTCTCTTCAACTACCTGAAGGGAGGTTATAGCCAGGCGGGGGTTGGTCTCTTCTCCCGGGCAACCAACAATAGGACAAGGGGACATGGGCTCAAGCTCTGCCAGGGGAGGTTTAGGTTAGATGTTAGGAAAAAATTCTTTACAGAGAGGGTTATCAGGCATTGGAACGGCCTACCCAGAGAGGTGGTGGATTCACCATCCCTGGAGGTTTTTAAAAAGAGATTGGACGTGGCCCTTAGTGCCATGATATAGTAATTGGAGTTGGATCAGGGGTTGGACTTGATGATCTTGGAGGTCTCTTCCAACCCTACCTATTCTATGATTCTATGATTCTATGATCTCCTCTGAGACCCATTTCCATAGGGAATTGGGAACCTTGATGTGATTCTTTGTTCTCCATAGATGCCAGAACAGTAAAAGCTGGGTATCAGAGTGATCAGTAATGTGATAGCAGGGCAGAAGGGTACCTGCACTTCTCTCACCCAATAGTGCCATCTGCTCACATGCATCTGCAGAGCCCCCTGACCATAACAGCAGTCACATCTTGTCCTGCAAAATCCTAAAACCCAAAACACCCTGGCTGATTCTATCCCTTTGTCCTCTCGCCCAAAACATACACGAATTTGCTGAGCTTTTTGTTGAGTTAAAATTCTTCATGTTAGTAGCACAGATCTCATTACCACATATTGGTCACAATATCCTCTTTATAGCTGCAGATATCTCTGGCATAAGTGACTTTTAATTGCCTTTATTCTCCATGGCAAATATGTGAAGGCTGGAGAAGTTTGAAATCGGTGTGCTGCTGATTCTTCCCCTCATTTCTTAAAAGTAGTCTCTAGCTCACAACAATAACAGTATGCATCAAGTATCTGAAAAGGGGACAATTGTGAGCATTTTGCCAATTATTGAAAAAAACCCCTCCAACATACAACCTACTGTTGATTATCTGAAAAATGAAGGTTTGTGTTTCGAGAATAGTTCAGTTCATTTAAGATACTTCTGACCCAGATTTTTACTCTACTGAATTGCTTCAAGTGAGTAATGCACAATCTATTTATAGGATCATTATTAAATTAGCACTTGCATGGTTTAAATCCCCTTGCAGTAGATTCACAAGGGAGACTCAGGCACTCTTGTCACCCAGTGGGAAGCAAGATTGTGTTAATGTTCACAGGACCAGTAGTTTGGACTAGTTTTCCGAAAGCAGTAACTGATTTTGAGACACAGATAGAGCTTGCTGTAAAGTGGAAACTCATCCGACCTTTTCGGACGCCTACTTTTGGTTGAGATGAAAAGTGTCCCTTTTCCACAATTCATTTTCCATGGCTGGCTTATTGAGCACTGTAGGTTTTCAACATTTGCTGTCACTTTATGTAAACCCCACTGCAGGGTACAAATAGGATCTGGGAAGATCATCACTAAGTATTGTGACAGAGTTGCTGTGTTGTGTCTCCAGTTTGACGAAGTTGGCAGTATTTGGTTGTGCCAGGGCATGTTCCAGTGATCATTTTGGTATATGCAGTTTTCTACCTTCTTTCAAATAAATAAGGTAATTGCTATAGCAGTCAACACTACAAACATCAAGGCGATCCAATTGAAAGGTCTGTGAAGACTGCCTCCCTTGGAAATGATAGGAGCTGGGTGTTTAACTTCTCAAAAAAAATTCAGCGAGGAAGACATTTTTTAAAAAGTCTAGCTAAAAGTGTTATTTTCAGATGTAAGCTAAGCATCTTGAAAATTTGCCAACTTTGACTTCAAAGGCAGAACCAAACAAAATTAAAGAGACAGCTGACACACACAGATTTGTCAAGCTAATTTCCGGGGGCAGTAGCCATAAGAAATGGAATTAGGATAGAGTGTAATAGCTCTTCCTTGGTTTTGTTTCCATTCTTCCTTCCACTCTACTTTTACTTATAAGCTGGAGCACGGTTTCAGGCAAGGCTACATTTCATCCATGCTTTGTGGCACTTGATGTCATGGGGTTCCAATCTTAATTAAAGTCTTCTCACTGAATCATCACTTATGAAAGTAATGGTCATACATAAAATACCAGTTTCTGAACAAGATATTTGCTATTCTAGCTTGAACTGTCATTTCAAATCCACTTTTTCTTTTTGTCTTGCTTGTCAATGTCACCTTTAGGTTTAAGTGCATTTTTCCTGCAACTATGAAGTGATTTCAGTGCATTAACACATTTTTCATATGAAACAGCACAAAAACCATATACAGAATAAGTCCCTTAGAAGAAATTACTGTATAGGTCAATATTGCTTTGGAACCTTTTTCAAGGATGTATCTAAACTCTTGAGGAAATGAATTAAAATAATTGTCCTCCAACTCTAACAGGACCCCAACTCTATCAAAAAGAATAAGGTCAGACTCAAGTATCCTGTGTTCCAGTTGCAATTTGAGTGTGCTGACTTATACTTATTTTTATAAATTATAAATATTATAAATATAATTATAAATTTATATGTATAATTATAAAATTTTAAGTTTTATTATTACTGATATTATCATTCATTGAAGTGCTAGAGTTGACACTTCAAATTAAAAATGCTGCTAAACTCAGTAAGAGTAGACAGAAAGGTTGTTAATGTAATGGACATAAACACTTAGAGGCAGCCACTTCTTTGCCATCATTACATCCCTAGACACTTTTATAAGGATGAACAAAAATAGTAATAATACTAGTATTTTAAAAATTAATATTATTGTTATAATAGCCACATTTTTTGATCATAAAATCCATTTCACTAACATAGAAGAACTTAGGGAAATATGTATATTCAAGGACATGTTTCTTTGAGTGCTAGGAAATTTTGAAGTGAAACAGATGAGAAAACAAATGTCAGGATGGATGGAAAACCCCCCATAATCTTCTACAATTCAGCTGCTTCACCATTGTCAAGTATGTATTCAGAGACATCAGATATTTGTTCCAGCACTGTCTTCTCCAAATGGCCAGGCTTTATTTAACAAGCCCAGGCGTAACTAACTTGGGTGAGGACCTTCCTCCCTGATCTGTGAACTCTTCCAAGGCCTGAAATGGGATATCTGTGACCCCATTTAAAGGGAACATATCTAATGCAGTTTACATTCAACAGAAGTCAAAGAGATAAAAATAGGGAAATGAGATGCAATTTTTCACCATAGAAATGCAATCACTCTTATAAAACCACATCCCAATGCATTTTAAAACTTCAGTTACGGGAATTCTGGTGTGAAATGTCTTTATAATGCTGGTAATCCTACTCTTCTGTCCAACAGCAGTCTCAGAAGAGGGTGCAGAGACAAGTCCAGAGTCTTGTCTTTGCCCCTGGGTACAGTAATGTTATTTCATGACAATAAGTAGTTTAAAAATACAGAAAAAGGGATCAAGTCAACACACCAAAGCAGTGTCCATTGTCATCAAAGATCAGCTCTCTGGCCCACTCGGACTGGAGCATCTGGAATCCCTTCTCACACTGGATGATGTTTCAGGAAATGCTAGCAAAAGGACACAGTAGAGATTGGGTGAGGATTACATGCCAAAAGCCAGAGCTAGAGTGCTACATCCAGCTCTGAGGTCCCCAGCAGAGGAAAGCCATTGACCTGTTGGAGCAAGTCCAGAGAAGGGCAACTAAGTTGATTAGAGGGATGGAGTACCTCTCCAGTGAGGAAAGGCTGAGAAAATTGTGGTTGTTCAGCCTGGAAAAGAAGACTTTGGGGTGACCTGGTTGTGGCCTTCCAGTAGTTGCAGGGAGATGGCAAGAAAGATAGAGAGGGACTATCTACAAGGTCATGTAGTGACAGGACAAAAGGGAATGGCTTCAAACTGAGAGGGCAGGTTTACATTTGATATCAGGGAAAAATTCCTTACTATGAGAGTGGTGAGGCATTAGAAGAGGTTGCCCAGATGTGGATGCCACATCTCTGGAGTGTTCAAGGACAGGTTGGATGGGGCTTTGAGCAACCTGATCTACTGAAAGGTGTCCCTGCCCACATCAGGAGGGTTGGAACTACATGATCTTTTAGGTTCCTTCCAACCCAGGCCATGATTCTGTGATTCTTTGATAATGGGTTCTCTGAAACCAAAACACTGTTTCTGGTAGACTGGCAGGGTGACTGCATGATCTATGTATATACAAAGGGACTAGTAAAATAAGCACACTTGGCTATCAAAATATTATGCAGTTATCTTCTGCAAAGGGCAGAAATGTTTTTTTTGTTGTTGTTTTTGTAATGACTTCATACCAAAATATTATTACATACATCAAAAAACATCCACAGGTACATGTTATGTTGTGAGTCAGGAGCATGTTAAATGCATTACGTTGTATTTATGAGAAGGAATGTTTTTGTAGAATGTGTGCTAAAGAGATGTTTTCTAATTATACTATGTCTCAAATGAAAAAATAAGGACACACATGATAACTGTAGCTAAATAATTACATCTGTAACATAAACTTAAAAAAGCCCAAAAGTCACAGATAGGACCCAGTTTTCACTGCTGAACCTACTGCTTTCTTGGTTTCCATCTCACCCTTAATGCTATCTAAATGCTGTTTCAGCTTATGAATTGAATTTTCTTTTAATTTGAGCAGATCATATATTCATTTGTCAACACTATCTTCACCAATCAATGCATTATGCCTGGCAGCTTCATCTCATCCTTAAAGATAACCTTGGATTATGTCATGACTTAATTCTGTATTGCCCCTACAGGGATAATGAATTCACATATGTAAGGGGATCATCAACAGTGGGGGTGGGATGCTGTTTTGAACATATCATTTCCATCTGCCACAGGATGATTCCATTTGCAACAATCGATCTCCTGGAGGAGGATTTCTCAGCTATGGTAAGCATATTGTAGGCACTGTGTGGCAGAGTGTGTTGTCTGACAGTAGAGGAAGAAGGAATCATATTACTTCTGCTGTCCCCAGAAAGTCAAGGCTTGGGGTATAGGCTTTCACTTCTTCACACTGAGGCTGGAGAAAGGAGCAAGGATGGGGTAAACAAGCTCTTCCTTCTCATTACAAGGTCAGCTCAGCAGGCCTGAAAGGAGAAACACATTCGTATGTTGGAATGGTACGGTGCAAGCACGAAGTTAATCCACTTCTTAAAAAGTTCAGCCTCAACGGTGACAAATTCTATTAGATGCTGAAGCAGGCACTTCTGTGAGATGACCTCTTTTAAACAGCTTTAGGATTATGCTTAATGGCTCCCAGAATAGGAATGAGCCCATATTTAATGTGTAAATAAAGGTGTGCATTTCATCAACTGTAAACAATAGTAAACACACATATCACAATGAAAAAATATGCACATCAGGCAACTTTACTTTGTGGAATGGAATTTGACAAGACAGAGTGCAGGTGGAAGTGGCGGTCTGAAAAATAAAATCTAGACACGATCCCAGTCTGGGGAAACTGGAATATTTTATTGAACACAAGAACACAATTTAAAGGCATCTGGGGCTGGACATGTTAATGAAGGGGACAACCTCTGTTAATTGGGGAGTTGCACAAATTTTTACTGCAGTTTCCAAATAGTTAATTTTTCTCCTATTAGGATTACATGAGGTATAGAGGCATTACAGGGGTTTAGACATGGTCTGATACAATCATCTCAAAAAGTCCTTTCTGATTTCTGCTGGAGCCAGGCTTAATCCATAAGGTAGAACTTTAACAGGTCTTGTGAGAAGGGTCCAGCTCCTTCAGATCACGAGGTTTTTGTCAGCCCTTGTTTCCCTTTTGCTGGAATCTGGGTTTAGGTTCCCACATGTGGAGGATTAAGAAAGTACTCTGCAGGGGTGCCCAGGGTGACCCAGGAACAGACACACACCAGTTTGATCACTGCAAGCCTTAGCTTGCCACAGGCATCAATCAACGAGGCAAAGTAGATCTTGCATATTACATTAGTTATCATATGCTAGCAAGACCAAATTATGTACAAGGCAAAAAGAATCACAGCAATATTTGAGCAACTTAGGGGTTAGGAGTATTTGCATCCCCTCCCAAAATTTGTGAGAATTGCATCTCTTCCTGTTCCCTGCTTAGTCATGAGAGGCAAAATACAGTGGTGAGTTTGCAAGAGCAGGACAGTATCTCTCTGAGTAGCCTGGAAGCTATTGAGTGGAGTTGTTCAAATTCCAGAGCAGCTGTGTACATATGTAGCTTAAAAGTCACGGGTTAAGTACAGGTCCAAGGAACTCACTGAGTCCTGCTATTTCTATCCTCAGTTCTGTGGAAAGCAAATATTCATTCAGCATGTTTGAAATAAAAAACTTTATTTGCTGTAAAAATGGGCCTCCACAGACTTATAGTCTGTTCCCTTGGTGCAACTGGCATCATACTGGCAGCTCCTCTGTCTACTCCACTCACATCAATTGTAACAGGAGATTCAGGTGCAATCCCAGTTCTGGTGAGATTCACATGTTCATGTAATGTGAGGAGGACAATATATTTCTATTTAATGTAAATTACTGATTATAGTGTGTTTCCATGTACATTTTCCAAGAAACATTCGGTTTTTTGTTTCTCAAGGTCCATCTTTGCTGTCCTATTTTGGTATATTGTGTTTCACTGTCCAGTATGCATTGTGTCACAGTGTAATCCTGTCAAATGTTATTAAGGATAAGCTATTATGGCAATTTGTGTCCTAATGCAGCTTGACAAGATGACATATCCAAAAAAATAAACATGATTCTTGCCAATGCCCACTGGTCATAATGACTTCAGGTGTACCTCCCTTAATTAATCACTAACTAATGATAGCTGCCTGATTAATGTACAGAAACAGGACACAGTTTGGGTACTGTGTATCTATATGACATACTTCAGGCTGGCATACAGACGTACAGAGATATTGCCTGCACACCATGCAGTTCTTATTAGATTATTCTTTTTCTGGTTCTTGCAGGTGGGCAAAAATGCAAATTCGCTGGACAGCTTTTTCTTTTTGAAACATATAAATCAACCTCAGTTCTTTAAAACTGCGTTATTCAAAAGAGTGTTCATAAATCTTGGAGATTTAATTTATTTCTCTAAAGATCTATATTTTATGAAACACTGTTAAATTTGCATCTGAGACCGTTATGGTTTCTATGAAAAGAGAATGGATAACAAATTGAATGAATAGACTCTCATTAAGCATAACATTACTCAACAAGAACCACTCTAAATCAATTAATCATAATGTAACAGGACTCTAATTTTCTGGCATTCTCAAAATCAAAGTAAGGATTTGCATCATTTTTCATCATAGAAAATGTGATTAATTTTGTTTACAGATGATGAGATACATAATTTTAGTTACAGTAATTATGTACTGGCTCCACCTTTTTTTTCTGGGAGCCTCTAAATTGAATACTAAGGTTGTCTAAAGAAGATTGTCTCACAACGTTGCTCTTCCACCTGTTACTCTCCTCCATACACACCTTTCATGACCATGTACGAAAACTATCAGAAAATCCAATTTATATGACATAGCATGATAGTGGAAGACATATCTGTAGTTTAAAATAAGGTTAGGTTCCACTTGCATTGCAGGGAAGTAGCATCATCCCTTCTATTTATCAGACTTCATGTGTGACTGTTATAAATGGACTTTTTATTTGAATATATTATTTTGTTAATCAGTGTGTTCCCCAAGTTGCTTGGTTTAGTCTTGTCTAAACCACCCAAATTCTTGACACCTTGATCTGTCAGCTAACATGACAACAAATTATTCAAGAACAGACAGATAAATTTCCCATGGAACATTAGTCATGGAATTGGAGGGGACCGCCTTGACACCAATGAAAGCATTTTACTCACATTAATTCACCCAGCAATGAATGTTAATTATTAGGATAGGTAGAAAGATGGTTCCTATTTACTGTCACATGGAAATAAATGTTTCTAAAGCCTATTTTGAAGGGAATTTTCTTCATGTTGTTTCACATTTCAATTAAATTAAAATTTTGAAGTGGAAAATAGGGAGTGGAAAGAGTTAAAGAAATAAAACATGAAAGCAATTAATTTCAAATTATATTAAAAACAAACAAACAAACAAACAAAACACAAAAGCCAGTTCTGCTTTTGACTAACCTAACTTATGGCATTCACTGCAATAAATAGAACATAGTGAACAACATAACCCACCAGTTTAAGGAAGTACCAAAAGCAGCTCTGAATCCTCTGATAAAAACATGATTCTAATGCACTAAGCATTTTAAACCCTTGAACTCTGGAAAATTTGGTTAGTGAAGCAGTTTCAATGCAAACCATGCCTGTCTTCCTGAATAAGTGGATCTCTCTATGCCAGCACAGCGATCTCTTCCATTAAAGAGATCAGGCTGTCCCTATTTGGAATTACAGCATAGTTGTAGAGAAAATTGTAGGGACAACGTATCAGTTCCATTATTCAGCGTTTGTATACTTCAGGGAATGTGACTGAAACATTTTTTACTTGTTTAAAGCAATCAGGAAAGACTATTTTTCTAGTCAGGTTAATACAATAATTCAATTTCCATATTTAAATAAAAATATTTTTCTGTCTCTTGCTAACTTTTGTTGACCTCTTCTATTATGGTGTTAGTTGTTTACTTGTTCCAAAACTCTAGTATTCCATTTCCCTTGTACTGTGAATGCGCATGTCCAGGGTCAATATTTGGTGCCTTTCAAGAGGGGATCTCTTACATCACAACCAGTTTCACTGATTATGTGCAATTTACAGAACATAAAGGTCATCCAGACTCTATTAGACTGGGCTATGACTCTATTATTATGAGCACTTATTTCTCTACCTCAAGAAGATAAAAACTAATGTCTTTTAGGCTTGAGAAAGTATGAAAGAAAGGCAGATGTGTACAGTAGGATAAATTAACCTGGGCACTTACAACGCTCTTCCTTCAGCACAAAGATCTTGATTTAGATCTTGAGGTAGATGGCCAATTACTTGCTGAATCAGGGTCAGAATGCTTATGCAGAAACCTTTACTAATTTGGTGGAGCAACAGTTCAGGGGAAATATGTCGCTAGCATTGGTACGTGTATGAAACTTTTAACAAAATGAATAGGGTAATTCCTGTATTTCCGATAGTGGGAGGTACCATGTTTTCATGCCTGTGGTCCACAGGCTATCAGTGGGCTTTTAAAACATTCACACACTTCCCCTCCACCTTTAATATTTCCAAAGCAGGACTGTTTGTGGGGCAGGCAAGTGTGGATATAAAAGGCATAGAGAGATTAGCTGCAGATCATCATCTGCTTGCTGCAGCTCTCAAGCTGTCTTCAAACTGCCAGGTTTGGTGGAAGGGGGAGCTAGGGGATTAAAAAGCCTCCTCACCCTCACTGGTCTCTAACTAGCTCCCATCAGCAGTGATGAGGTCACAATGCTGCTCCACATCACCTCAGTCAGAAAAATTAAAAAAGGAAGGCAGAGGAGACTGGATCAAGTGCAACTCTGACCATCGTTTGGTCAATAGGAGTTTGGTTGCAGAGTCCAAGGAAAATTTCTTCCCTAGAAAGACTGCTTAGATCATGTTCACTGCTCAGCTGATAACTCAGGATCCAGTGGTGTCTTATACTGATTAGCAGAAGATTTAGTTTCACCCTGATTAAAAGAGAGCAGATGAAGAAGGATGCTGAATAATCCTACAGACACTTATCAACTCTTAGGCAAACATTCCTTTTAATCTACTGTGGTGACCAACCCATGTACTCAATTTTGACTCCCTTGACAGTTTTTTTCTGAAGGGCTCTTCTCCATATGTCTCCAAGATTCCTGTTTTTAATAGTGACATTGCCCCAAGTGCAGACAGAAAACAAGCTTGCTGCTGAATCTATATTTATTTTATATATAGAATCTATATTTATTTACTTTTACCATCCAACCAGCTATGTTTTCTTTTGTATTTTTTTAATAAAAATATCCTGTAAATATGTTCTTAGTAATGACTAACTTGATTTTTAGGAATTCAAGTCATAAATTTAAACATTTAAAAAAATCTGTTTTGCTAGTGTAAAATAACTGTGTATTTTATTCCATTTAGTCATATGCAAATGTAATTAAAATATGTAGTGTCTTTCTCTTGATAGGAATATGACTCAGAAATGAGAAGGACCTGGGGGTCCTGGCGGACAGCAAGCTGTCCATGAGCCAGCAATGTGCCCTTGTGGCCAAGAAGGCCCATGGTATCATTGGGTGCATTAGGAAGAGCATCGGGAGCAACTCAAGGGAAATGATCCTGCACGTCTACTCAGCCCTGGTGATTCTGTATCTGGAATGCTGCACCCAGTTCTATACTCCCCAGTACAAGGGAGACAAAGAGGTTCTGGAGCAGGTCCAGCAGAGGGTGACAAAGATGATTAAGGGACTGGAGCATCCCTCTTTCAAGGACAGGCAGAGGGAGTTGGGTCTGTTAAGCTTTGAGAAGAGATGACTGAGAGGAGACTCCATGAATGTCTGTAAGTATCTGGAGGGAGGGTATCAAGAGGATGGATCCAGGGTCTTCTTGGTGATGTCAAGCAATAGGACAAGAGGCAATGGGCAGAAACTGATGCACAAGAAATTCCACCTGAACATGAGAAAGAACTTTATTGTGCATGTAAGTGAGCACTGAAACAGATTGCATAGAGAGTTTGTAGAGTCTCCCTTACTGGAGATGTTCAAGAACCATCTGGATGCAATCCTGTGCATCCTGTAGGATGACCTTATTTGAGCAGGGATGTTGGACCAGATGACCCACTGGGGTCCTTTCCAACCTCACTCATTCTGTGATTCTGTGATTTGCCATTTATGAATAACTGTTCAAAAGATTAACTCATTTCAAGTGTTGAATTTTCTGGGGTTCTTTTCAAGAAGTTGAACTCCAACACAGAATGGCATCCATGTGCGTTTACACATTTCCCATTCCTTAGTGGAACCACTCGCCATGAAAAAGTTGCTGAAATATGTCTGAGCTTATATACATAAGACAACTGCTTTCAAGGGTTCTAAAGGTAAATAGTAGTTTAAAGGAACACTTTATTAGACATAGAACTATTTCTTTGAAAAAGCAACGCACAACATACAAAAGTATGTGGACAGCTGCAATTGATGGAAACTACCAGCCAAACAGTTGTCTGTTCTCGTACAACATTAACATTTACGTAAATCTGGAGACTTTAAAGATTTCTATCAACATGTTCTAGAACATTTTTCTAGAAGTGAGCACATTGATAGATACAAGACTTCATATATTGTATGTGAGTATAATCAGAACAGTGGTATAGAGACATTTTTTCTAAGTAAAGTATACAAAAGTAAAGAGAAAAAACCCACAACAGATTGCACAACACAATTTTGAAAGAATTTCATTGAAGTACGTTTGACATTTAATTCTTGTCATCATGCTGATCTGTAAAGAGCAGTAGTTAGATTCAAATTTAGCACTCTTGTGCCTCTACTAGGTGCAGGTACATTTCCTGCATGTTTTAATAAAACTGTAGGAAGACTTCTGGCATAGTCCATAAGAGCTACTGAAAAGCTCCAGAGCATTTGGAAAAACATTCCTAATTTCTTCCATTTACAATAATTTCTATAGTTTTTCCTTTTTTGTTATCAGAAGAAACATAACACTAAGGAACACATCCAAGTAATGAATGTACACCCAAATTATAACACCAGAAAGAGCAATATTCACTGGCTCCATGCAGGAAATCTCACTGAGACAAACGTTCAAGTTGTTTGGTAGAGTGATTGGGTTTTGCTTGGATTTTTTCCTTCCTCTCCAACTTTCCACTAACAATGGATCTTTTTCTTCATTGCCTTCTTATTGAATTCCTTCCTAGTTTTTGTCACATAAGAATAGCTCGACCATATTCAGGATCCCCAATCACCTGGAGAGCTACGCCTGGAAAGGGAATAAAACTCAGCACTTTTCTTGAAGTCAGATAGAAAAACACACCATCATCTAAGTGCCTCAGACCCTTTTGGTTTTAAACTAGTGTGACCCCATAGTGGGTGCTATCATTACAATTCTCTCTCAGTGTTTTACAGGTGGGGAAAAATGTGAATAAGATTCTTCTGTGAAGTTTCTTCTCAGCTGGGGGTAATAGCAGTATAGCAGTATAGAACATTATAGAACATTACTGCATCACCCATGCTGTGCACCCCACAGTCAGGACCAATCCAAGTACACCTGGGGGCTTGAGGGAGACTTTCAACTGAAAAACTTCAGAGCTTTATCTAGCACAATTTCCCAAGTTCAGTAAAGCTCTTTATTAGGATCCTCCTCCCTGTTTGCTCCTCCTAAGATAGCAAAGCACATTTGCCAAGACAAGCTGCTGTTGGTTGGAGCACTGACACCAGCAAGGGTTGGCACAGCTGCCATGGCTGTGCAAGGCTCTGGGCCATGTCAGCAACAGCAGGGACCAAGGTCATCCACTGTTCAGCAGGGTCGAGCCAGGGGTCCAGCTGAACATCCCCAGCCAGGGGCTGCAGCCCACAGCAGGCTCTCCTTTCCGTGCTATGGGCCAGCTCAGTCAACATTTTCTTCCCCCTTCTCTCTTGTTAATTTAATAGAGAGGGTGACATTTTGGCTGAAAATCAATAGGTTTTACCATTGATTTCAATGTGGCAAGAATTTCATCCAAACCCTTCATGACTCACAGAAGACAATAACACAAAGAACACTGTGGAACAGAGAAAGGCATGAAGTTTGCCAGCAGCTTTGTTTATTATGTTTCAAGGCTTCATGATGTAGTCTTCCACCCACTTCTTTCTTAAATATTACTTTGGCTTTTGAAGGTTTTGTAACCTAAAATATAATAATTAAAATTCGTATGCAATTTCCAAGGCTGGTTTTCATTACCTAGGGAGTATTAATTTGTTTTTCCTCTTCATTGTGCAACAAAACACAGTTTTGTTTTTAAAAGGAGGATCAAACTGATATTGGAATATGCATATAAGTGTTGGCAGGCACTTCTTGAGGAGGGCTGTAGTCCATGAACTTGAACATCAAACAACAAACGTGCAGAGCTCACATGAACTTGAAGTTACCCTTTTATTTGCGATATCCATAAACATTTATGGTGCTTTGTTTTTAATACCAGTAAGTCTGTGTTGTTTCTTTAGGTCTTTTAATAGTGTCTATTTATATTGTGAAATCATGACAACTGTGTTGTCTTCCCATAAAGCCAAAGGCCAAGGATCTGCTACACAAAATACTAATACATGTGAAGAACTTCATTTATATGAATAATCAGATTGATTTTAACAGGGAGGTGTTTTTAGGGTTAGGCTCCCAATATTTTGACCTACTTCTTGAAATGTTCTGTGTATAGGAGACATTGACTTTCATATGGTGATAAAATGCTATGAACACACAAAAAATGCCCCTTCAAAAGATAGGAATATGTTTGGGTTATCGAGTTTTATCAGTTTCACTTTTACTTGTTAGCTTTCTTTTTCTGGACACAAGGAGTGTTGGAAAAGCATTTAGAAGAGAGAAAATAGAATTAGTGTTTTTGATTCTTGTAAGTTTGATGCATATAATATTCATCTCCCTTCCTTTGTGAGCCTGTGTGTAACCACATGTTTGGAGATAGAGTATTTTTTTGCCTTCATTTTCTGGTAAAGAATGATGGAATTAATTATTATTATAACACTAATGTATTGCATTTTATAATTTATATTTTATACAGATCACTGCTATGATGAAACAGACAAATGTGTATAAGAGAACACTTTCTAATCATAAGAACTGTAAAAATTCATGCTTTCTACAATAAATAATATGCTATTTTTAAGAGTATACCTAGTGCCTAGTGCACATGCTGTGAAAGTAAGTAAAAGAGACACACAAAATTCCATATATACAAGGCATACATAAACTTGTAGGTATTCAGGATAAGCCGCTTGCCTTATAAAGAGAATTTCCTAGTTGTTTGTTGGAATACTACAATGATCCTTGGTTCTTGTGAATAAACAAATCAAGTTTTTCCTGTTGTTTGCACAGATTCCAGCTGTGTTAGAATGCAATTCTTGCAAAAATTTGTCTCAGAAAATCATGTCAGGAACAAATAGCCTTTCTACTTTTTATTGAAATATATTCAAGGGTTCTCCATGTTGCATTCTGAACCTTTTCAAAATACATATTCTATGTCTTGACTTCTGCTGTTAAATTAGGGAGAGGTTTTACATATGTTTATTCCTCCTATAAAGGTGGGAAATTTTTGGAAAAGCACAAGTGTAAATGGAAATATATGAACATCAGAATTTTTTAAATTTTTTAAACATATATCAGTTATTTTCTTCATATTGTCTTAAGTAATAATGCCACAAAACTAGCAAAGGACCTGCAATCTAGGTGTCATAACCTTCCTGATAGTAAAAAGAACACTTCTTCCATTAACATGGAGTCATATGCATGGTCTGTGCAGTGACACGCAATGTCATTTAAGGTGTTCCATCATTCCCTGCTTGAGCACTCTTCTCTCATCTGATGAGGTACCCAGGGAAGAAACAATGATAGCCAAGGCATTAAAATGTAATCAAGATATGCAAATTCATACCTAAATGTGATTTGCTTGGAAACAGAAATTAATCTAGGCATGGTCAAATAAACTGTGTGTAATATGGATAATTAATCACCAAATTAGCAGTTGTAGTCGCATGAGAAGATTATGCAAATGAAAAAAAACCCTATCTACAGTCACAATTAGACTACTTAATACCAAACTCTAAACAAAAAAAACTCCTGGGAGCACCATAAAACAAGTGAGTCAAACTTAGTGGGTCATCCGCCAAATTTCACAGACTGATTTTCTAAGTGCTGTATTTTTCCTGGTTTACAGAAACTGGTTTATTTTCCCACTGACATACCAGACTCATTGAATAGCCTGCAACATTGAAGCACCACTAATGTTGTTTTACACAAGACTAAACGTCATACAGTCCAAATCAGCAGTTAAAAGAGGTGAGGACTAGAAGGTAAATCCTTGGCCCTGGGGCCCAGTCCGCATAACAGGATGTCTTCTGTGCATGTAGAAGATATCTGTGGCAACTTCAGTTGCTGCTTTGCACTTGTGTTTTAATAACAGATCAGTCAAGTCTCTTTTTACTTTATTTCTCTCAACACAGTATTTTTACAAACGTATTTGTAATATGTTCTGAAAATAATTGTTCTACCTTTTCTGAAAACCTAATCAAGGCATTTTCTTTCCACTGGTTAATCCAAACCAGTGACGCCAAGGATGCCCATGTGGACTAGACTGAGGTATGGTACTACCTGGCCCATGGCACCATATGGTCTCCCCTGAGTCTGTGCATTGCACTGAAACCATTGCCCAATCTAGAATACACAAAATATTGTACAGTTGAATCATAAGTGAACAGAGGTATTCAGCATTTGAAGCACAGCTTCCTTAAGACACCACAGTAGCTTAGATGTATTCATCTTAACACTGACTCAACCCAAAGTGAAATCTGTTGGCTTTTCTGAACACAAGTTTTAGACATTTTTAATGAAAAGATACTCGTCTTCATTTATGGTGAAAGCAATTGTTCAAATATCAAAATTGGCAAGGGTCCTGAATTTCCATCTCCTGTTGAACTCCACATCACTAGTTCCATGGGAACAGTCTGTTTTGGGAATTAATTTTGTACAATGCAGGCAAGAAATTCCTCAATGGATCCTGAGCTAAGAAAAGCAGAGCTTCTGACTTAAATCACTGGATACCTGTCAATATAAGCACTTATGGGTGGAAGATCCCTTTGAAAACACAGCATTGGGACGATATATCTTAAGGTAGTCTTGTCCTAAACTGCCACTGAGAGTGAATAGAAGTTGACTTTGTAAGAGTGGAATTTGCTGCTATTCTGAAATGTCTTTGTTGGTGTCCTGATGCTCTGGACCATGACTGGGTTCTAGTTGCCCTATGCGTGTTCAGAATAAACTGCACCACTCTTATTTAATTGCTTGTAGGAAAATATTGGACCTGATATCATATCTAGAAACTACTTTAATGGGAAATTGGATAGTGACAAAATGACGATGATTTATTTTTAATGGCAGATGCCTCATTAGCTATGATTTACTTAGATGACCTTCCCAGTGCTATGGTATTTACCTCCCTTCTGCACCCCACCTCCTCCAAAATCTTGTACACTCCAAAAAGAGCAGAAGTAAATACTGCTGACCGGGTGCCTGATCCTGCAGACCTTTACTCCTGTTGATTAGATTGATTAATTTCCATGGTCCTGCTCATGTCTGGAATTAGCACAAGAGAGACTTCTGAATCATTATTACAAATCTTTATGTATCCCTCATAGGATGCTTATTATCAAGTATCCTGAGGCAACAAAAGAAATTTTGCTCTTTTGGATTCATTTTTTTCACTTGACTTACTTGGATTTTCAGATCGGTGGTGAAAGTGACATTCTCTTTTGCCTGAAATGCATTGAATAATCTCCGTGGCTCTCACAGGAATTAAGAATGCCATGCTAGAGTCATTATTTAAAATGCATAGCTTTTACTATTACTGGATTTCTTCTTCCAAAGAAATCAGGTTAATGATTAGGTGTTTAAACTGAGCATCTAAGCAAGCAGCTCAGAGAGTAATATCCGGTCTCCATTAGGCAAGAAGAATAAAAACAAGAACAACAATAAAAATCCAGCATCTTTGTTTCAGGAGCTGGGCTAGCAGGCTCACAGGTAAGCAGAGGTGGAAAGGGTCGGCTCCTCTTCACTGATGTCCCAAGTCTCTCCAGAGTTATAAATTCCAGACACTTCAAATCAGAGAAATAGCAGCTTCCTCTGTCAAACTACATGGGGTTCTTCACAATCCACTTTTCAAAATAAGTCTAACTTTATTGGTATCCTTCACTATTTTTCCCCATTTATTGGTCTACCCTTTTAAGGGAATTAAAGTGAATTGATTTTCCTGGGTTCCTTATGTTGATTTCAGAGAGGTCACTGAGAGAGGGAATTCTTACTTAAATCAGCCTGTGCATTTGTTTTCAAAGCAAACATTGGGTTCAGCAACCCAATGAATTTCACAGCCTTCCATGAGGAAGCCAGCATTAAAGTAAGTCCTATAAAATTTTGATTGCAAAAGTAATCTAAGCAAAAAAATTGTAACATATATGAGGGAATCTCCTGTCTTAGCCCCAAATCTTATTTTGGCTTATTCGTGTTGGTGTCATTTTTATCAAGCAGTTCATTCCTATATCTTCATTTCCAGTTTCTTGTAGATAGATTTAGTTGGACATTTTCAAACCTCACTAAGAATACAAACCAGTCATCACAACATGAAAGAGGGACTTGGATCCCACCATGTTAACCTAAATCACCTTATTTATTTTATGTTCCTGGTCCCAGGGGCAGAATTCGGATCACTGTCCCAAATCACTGCAGGTTGCAGCAAACGCCACGCCACAGCTTTAGTTGTGGAAGCTTCAGGTTTTTCTGGCTTCACGCAGCCCCAGTGAGCACAACTGGTCACTGGGCACAGCAGCCAATGCATTATTAAACATGTTGTTTTTCCTGGAGTCCTGTTGGCTCTGAACACCGATGTACCTTAACCTCCTAATCTAGAGCTGGGTTTAGAGACAATCTGAGAATTTCTGCATGAGGAATATAGGCACAGCCTGGAGCTAAGTGGTGAGAAGAACGACGTGTCCTAAATCTTGTGACCTCTAGTGCACTTATAATGGCCAATCTTCGCGAACGAAGATTTTGGGAAAGGTCTTTTACCTTTCCAGCCTGCGCAATGGATTTTTTTAGGTGAGACACAGCATGCGCTGAACTGAGCCCACCCTTAAATCCTAAGGTTCATCTGCCGGGGCCAAGCAAGCTTGGACAATGGCAGTGAGGTCCTCAGGACGTAGGTTTGTTTAGAGTGACCTTCTCATAGATGGATGGCCTCACAGGGCTAACGAACTCCATCTGCCCGGGGGACTGGGATTCGAACCAGGGTCGCAGCAGTGAGAGTCCCGCATGCTAACTATTAGGCCACCAGGGGTCCCCTCTAGTGCACTTCTTGTTAAATACATCAACAAAGTGATTCTACCTATTTAAGCTCGTCTCCCAGACCTACTACTGAAAGTAGAATCATAAATACTTTCTTTTAAAAAATGAAATACAGATGATGTCTTCTCAAGTCAATTCTTGATGGTTAAATTCATGCAGCAGGACCAGGAAGCCAGGATCCCTTTTGTCCACTTCTGCCCTTATACACAAGGTTGCAAAGCTGTGCTCTCTCCTCATGGTTTCAGCAGATATGAACCCAATTCCCCATATCCCAGTGCTTTGAGTAGTAGAAATTATTACTATAACAGAGAACCAAACTCAGATTTTTTTCTACCTTGGGAAATGTTTGACCCATTATAAGAAGGATCAATGCACTCTAGGTCTAATAGAAAAATGACAAGGTTGTTTTCTATGGGACCTAATGGCCTCAGAAGGAGGTCTCTGAGCAATCTCAGTCAAATTCCTGAAAAGGACTTTTTGGATTTTGACTTAGGTAGGGTATAAAATGCTGGCTGCTCTCCAACTTTTTGACCAGGTGTCAAAACTTGCATGTCTTTTACTGAAATGTTTTCCTTTGAAAGTTTAGTTTTCAGTGTTTGGCTTCGCAGACAGCCTGTCAGATCTTGCCAAAGGACCCTTTCCAAGAATCTGAAAAAAAAACCTGGATAAAAAATGATTATTTGAAGGTATTTATGTCCTCAAAGCCCCACAGAAAAGGAATTTTTTAATTCAAGGTGTCTGAGAACACAGATCTACCTCTTTTATGGGGATTTGTGTCTATATTTATTTGCCAAAACCTGAGTTTCAGATCCCTTTTTTCCTGTGGAACCACTGATGATAATATCTCTTACTTTCCCTGAGGTACTGGTTTAACAGGTTTCACTGTTTATCAGCAGTCCTTTTTTCTCTGTTATTGCCTGGGGTTGCTCAGGACTCACCTTTGCCACTGAGGAAACACCCATGAAATGTGAGTGCCTCTCCCAAGCAGGAGCAGCACTTAGAGCAGAGCTGCGTTAATTTTCTGCAGGGGCAGCAGTCTTTGCCCATCACTATCCCCCCTGATAGTCTACCCCAAGATCTCTTGCCCCAACATTCATAGAAGAATGACTTTGCAGAAAGATTTTCTGCCTTTCTTGACTAAACCTAGCCAAGTTATTCAGAGCGCTGCAAAAGAAATCTACTGGCTTCTCCATATAGATCACTCTGTCCTTTTTTCCCCTAGCTGCTGTTTATTAAATCCTGTTGCACAAACAGTAGTTTCAAACAGAACTCCAATCCTTGCAGTTTTTCAGTTGCAATGGAAACAAAGAAAAGTTTGATATCATTATGCTATTTTGAGATCAAAGGTGTTGAAAGTATAATGCATATAGGAAAATGATCATTCCAATGTGCATTTTTTCCAAGGACTTTATGTTAAAAGCTGAAACTAAACATGAACTGTCCTCTGGTAATTTAATAATAAATAGATGTAAATATTCAAAATATTGAAAATAATCTTACCATTCTTTATCACTACAGAAAATGGAGCAATATATTTATGAAACACAGAAAAATGAAATGTCTGACAGCACTAGTTCTACGCTGCAAAAAAATCCGTCTGTATAATATAAAACCAGCCATGCCAGACTTGAAAGCCAAATTGGTTTGCAGAACATGGTGAACATTAACTGTTAACAATTTATTTTCTACCTAGAGCCACTTTTCTTGCACATGGCAAAACCATTAGTGAGCTGCCAAACGATATTTTCCAGTTAATTTCAATGTTGAAGAATCTAGACATGACAAATTTTGGGTTATCAATGAAATACAATGAAAACAACAACTCAAGGCTCTCATGTAATTTTTTCTTTCTGTGAACTCCATAATCTTGTCTAATTTGAATAATTATAAGCTTTACAGGGCTGACAAGGTTCACACAGGTAAATCACTGTGTTATCTGCTGCATTTGTTATCAGTTGAAGCCTTAAAGGCACTGAACTGAAAAGCAACTTTTTTGTCTATTCTTTCTTTCTGAAAATCATTAAGTTGTGCAGTTTTGTGCAAATATAATATTAAGGAAAATTGTTGTGAGGGAAAAGAACAAGAGATATCTACCACCACAAGTTAAAATTTCGTACCCAGAACATTCAGTAAAAGGTCTATTTGGCAATTTCTTCCAACTTGATCTTTATATTAAAAGCTAGGGTAATTCTTGAACATATCTTTATTAATTTGTCTCCCTCTCTCTCACAACATGGCTGTATGGATATAATTGCTTGTCTTACAAAGTCATCAAGCAGTTTTTTCTATCCTTTCAGCTGTATGTATTAGAAAACTCAATTTATTATATCAAAATATAACATCTTTCCATCCTCCAAAGATCCTTGAAGAGAATACAGAACTCAGCAACCAAAGGGCAGACTTCAGGATGAGTTTTTGATGGTGGGAATGACAAAATCAGCCTCAGATTCCCTGGAGCTCAACTGATTTGATGACTATTCTGATCTTTTGCATTACTGTAGTAGCTAAAACACATGATCATGTTTTAGGTTTTTTGTGCTGAACACTTGAAAAAATATAAGGGTGGGAACCTGGGGTATTTGCGCTATACACAAGAAAAGTCCCATTGAACAGAAGAATGTATCTGCAAAGCCCTGGGCAGAAATGCTGATGTTTGCATGCATATTTTCTCAAAACCTATCGAACCAGCGCAAAACTTCATTGAAACAGTGAGAGGACTCCCACTGACTTCAGAAGGCTGCAGCTTCTATATGTCCATATGCATGTTTCATTCAAACAAATCAAATCCATAGAGATCGGCACTTACCTCAGAGGTCCCTGAATGCATGTTGCTTAGCAGACTGGGCCCGGCAGCAATTTTGTTATACTCTGAATCCCCAAAAGGAAACCTCAGTTCCATCTCCAGCTACACACTACATTGAGCGGTGGGTCACGGCATGGGACTGGCTCCTTGGCTCTCTTTAGAGTTAAAATGGTTGTGAGAGGGCTTCCCACACCCAAGGATGTTAGTCAGAAAGGTCAAATTACAAATATTAACAGATCTGCCAAGGTCCTGTAATGTTTGTCCAATTGTCTTTTGCCAATTCTTATGTATTTTATTAGATCCTGCAAAAAAATCAATTGGGTCTAGGAGGCTCAGTTTGGAAACGGAAAAATCTTATCTCTAAATGATTCCTCTGGAACTTTTCAAGTGAAGTTATTCTTTGGAAAGAAAGTTTGACACTGAGCAGGCTGTGGGAAGAAATCCACCATTTCTGCAATTTTTATAACTTCTGGAGGAAGCCAGAAGTACCTACAGAGAGGATCTGTCCCCTCAGTTTGAGAGGGTACATAACAGAAAGCAAGCAAAACAGGCATATTTCAAGCTGGACAGTTCGTCCTCCTCAACCCCTAGCATATGTCAACCAACATCCTTCGAGTTTTGGGAAAAATTTGAAGATGAGGTAGTTGTTTTCACTTTAGACCTTATCCAAAACCTTACAGACATTTTCCACATCACAAAGAATAATTGTTATGGAAGTCTTATATTCACTTCAACAGATGTAGGACAGGACTTTATTTCTAGATCCAGATATTAATTTCTTTGTGTCTATATCATGTGGGTTCTTCTCAGATAGCAATGTTTTGGGCACGGAATGTGATACTTCAGATCAACCAGTCAGGAGGTGGACTTTCTGTATGTATCATTTAAAATTAGTCTATCAAGAACACTAAATGTATTTTCAGCATGCTAGGACTGTTCTTAAATAGAAAACTCAAATGTACTCATCAGGAATGACAGAATAAAAGAGAAGGAATGAAAGTCAATTGTCTCTCTGCCCAACTTCTCCCATGAGAGAGACAGTGCTTTTCCCTTGAATCGGCTTGCTCTCATGCCAACAATTTTTCAGTAGCTTCCTGCACTGCAATAGCCACTATTTTTCTCATTCAAATTCCAAGAGAAATCTTATTTTTACTTTTCTGAGAGGCTTGGCAAGGTGTTCCTTCCGTTGCCTGTTTCACCCTACAAACTATTCCTCCAACCTTGGCAAACTGAGATGCAGATTACCTTGCTTTTGGGCAGCTATTTGTGAACTGGGACACAAGAGAAAGAAAATGGGAGGTCATCTTTTGCCTAACTGTAGGACACTGCATGCTGTCTACAGCAGTACATACTGAACCAATCAATTTAAGTCATACAATCAAGACAGATTTATTGAAGGGCATTTTTTTTTGTGTGTGTGTGAAAGAATGAGGTGTCTGAAAATGCAAAGGACAGTGTTTTGTTTGTTATTTCTATTATTTCTCCTTATCATTTATATTATGATACTTGAATACCAAATATAGTAAGTATCACTGACAGCTTGATTCATTCTTATCCCCTTCTTTAGCACATGCTGGAGGTATAGAATACTGGTTTTGTCAGTCATTTTATTAAGTATGGACGCTCCTATTCATGGTCAACATAGTAAATTCCCGCTCTTCTTGTCAATGTATGAACATTCAAGACCCAAATGTCCCTTCCCAGTGTATGCTTCTATGGTAATAAGATAAAGCAATACAGCATTTGCTAATTAGAATCATAGGAAGGACTACTGGAGGTCATTTGTTCCAACCCTGCAGAAGGGCTTTACCATTAAACTGTATTCCTCAGGTTCTTGTCCTTTCAACTTAACTTATCACTGTAAGATTTTCCATTTTGCTTTCTTTCCCCATCAGATTGAAGAGACATAGACAAAGTCTCTGGAAATTTATTTGCGGATGTGTTAAGAACATGAATAGGATGGTCTCACATTTGCTAGGGGATATAAAGGTGTTTTCATATTCCCTTCCTCTAACAGTTTATTCAATAGCCTTCAGACACTCACTATCCCTTTCACTGCTGTCAACGTGTGGGTACAAGAGTGGGTATAGACATGGGACAAAGGAAATCTGTTTACAATTATTATACTCTTTTCTTCACAAACCTCTTCTGTTCTTGCAGTCTTTCTGATTTGCCATATGGGCAGGTTTAAATGGAAATGTAGTATTTTTAAACCTTCTTTCAGATAGGCTTACCTGCCATTTATTCCATCTTTCTATGGATAGCATTTTCATTTGAGGTTTTTCACCAATTCTTTCTTTCTAAAGTCCTCTGTGTTCCCATTCAATACTGGCAAGGATCTGATTCACTGTTTCTTATGATTTAAGTCATCTATGTTTCCTCTCTATCTTTCTGTTATGCTGGAATCAGTAGGAATATATGAGGGGTGTGTCTTACAGCAATCACCATAGACATACACCTCCAGAGTGACCTTTGCAACCTGATTTTTCTTTTTTTTAAGCTCCTATAGATGCAGAGATCGCCAAAAACCCAACTTAGGTTATGCAAGTGTTAAGACAGACTGGACATAAAACTCATGTATTTTAGCACTTTCAAATTTCAAAACACTTTGCACATTCTAAAATCTCTGCTTTTGGCACATCAAACATCAGGAATGCTGGGAAAGAGTTGTACCACTTGAGTGGTAGCAGATGGTGATGTTAAGTTTGCAGATCATACTGAGCTAGCAGTACGCCTGGTGCCAGAAACACAGCAAAAGCAATACAGATCCAGCAGAGACAGTTCTGTTATCAGCTCGGCAGGTGAGTCATTGTATGACTGAGACAGACCCAAGCAATGATTTCATTTATTCACATCTCAGTTCTTCTAAAACAAACAAACAAAAAACTTAGGAATGAGAATTTTTTGCAGCAACCCACTGAAGCCAGTCGAGTTATTTGCGTGTTAAATTTTTAACTATCAGCATGTATATTCTCTTGATCAAAACTATGTGCTTTCATTTTTGGAAGGGGCAGCTAATTGTGATATGTTGGATGCTTTTAGAGCATGAATTTGTAAGAAGACCATGATCCAAAGAGTTGAGTACAATTTCCATCTTTTCCTCATATTTACCTTTAGCCTTTGATTTCTTCAACTTTTCAACTATAAATGTAGACACAGACCTAGACTTATTTGCCTCCTTTAAGAAGGAAAAAACTGGAAACTAAGGATACATCAGTATATTTTTTCCTATATCACTCAGAACTATTTTAGTTTTAAAGGTCACAGTCCACCAACACTCATATAACCTCTCTACTCACTTAACTGTAAGCTGTTAGCTAGTAATGTAAGTAGAGAGAAAGTGCTGGAAAAAAGTGCAGACGTCTGAACCTAGCCTGCACATGCAGAGCACAAGGCTTTGGTCTTGCAGCCCTGCATTTCAACCCTCATATTTGTATATATCCATATGGAAATCAGCCTCTGCATCAATGTGAGTCAGACACACATTGGCTTAACAGACACTGTTTCAATTCTATTATAGGTATTCCAGCTTCCATGCTATATATGATATGAAGCAGCCTCCCTTCATTGCAGGTATAGGGGGAAAATAAAAACTATGTACAGATAAACTCCCTGACTTGAATGATGCATTATGTTTTCCTGAAATGCTACCATTATTGATGGCATACATACGGAAAAGTATCTCAGAATTACGTCTCTCCAGAGAGTGTCTTGATTTTTGCACTGTGAAAAATAGGAATATTGCAGAAATCCCAATTAAATACAGCGTACAACTGCTGAACAACAATGGGACCAGAAGTTATTAAATCAGGAAAAAAAAAATACCAGAAGAAAAAACAAAAAATCTAAACAATTGATGTTGCAATTTGCCCTTGGTCAAAGCTATTGCTTGACTAGCATCCCAGAAAATATTATCGTGACTTCCATTTGAAACTGCTCCAGACCTTTGAATACTAGATGCATTCACTGCAGAAAGGTATTAGTGTGCAGAACACAGGTGAGAGGTTAAAGGTTATGATAATTTGTCATATAGTTAATATCATTGTGAATTGAAACCGAAAGAGACTTTTGTCCAAATTTCCTTTTATAGTGAAACCTCTGAATTCTATCAAGTACTAAATGGAATTTCTGTGCCTCTTCTTATTGAATGCAAACCATCACATCTATTTCCGGAACTATTTTAATATTGTCAAAAGTGCTAAAGCAATATTGTTGTGGAAAGCAACCAACTAATAGAAGCATAGAGTACTCAGAGTCAAGATTCAGTTCTCAAATCCTTAGGAACATAAGCACCGAAACAGTCAGAGCTCTGCTCCTATGGTGATGATGTAAGCTGTGAAAAAATTTGCATGGTCTTTTGTAGCAAACTTATCAGTGACTACAAACATGAGCAATTTTACTCTTATTCCTGCTATTCTCCTATACTCCTGGTATACTCCATCACTTTAAGCCACAGACTGTTTAAATGAAAACAGTATATCACATAAAAAATAATAGAAAAACCAAATGTCTTCATCTCAATAATGTAAACTGAATCAACAGTGCAAACAAAATTGGAATTGAGAGAACAGTTGGAACACTATAATGTTGGTATTGCAAAGCATTTCTTTAGCAGAACTGCAGACTTCAGTTAAAGTCAGTAAAATAAAAGGAAGATGGTTACCCAAAGCTCTATAAAAATCAAGCAATATGAACTTCATCATTTTGGCAGGTGAGTGGAAAGAGGAGAAGCTCAGGCATAAGCATGCTGAACATATTTGAAGGAATGTTCACATGTAAAAGCAGAAACAGGAAAAATTTTGTGTCTATTTTCCTCAAAAAATAATGTACTGGATGTTTTAAATAGCCTTGTATGTTCTGAAATCCTATAGAAAGAGAACTTGATGTATTTTTTCTTTTATTTTCTAGACATCATACTTAAAATAGTCTCTTCTCCTCCAACCCTGTGTCTTATAAGATATTTATATTCATTGTATTTATTTTTTTTTCGAATGCCTTTGAATTTCATCGATGTGAACTCTTAAAGATAATACTTGGTTGTTGAAATGCTGTTTTGGTAATTTTCTGAAGTTAATCTCATCACGATATTCAATCTGAAAAATCTAACTGTCCTAGACATTATTTCTTTCTTAATTCTGGCCTATATGAGGATAAATGTTCTCTTTAAGATTCGGAATAAAATGCAATATTCCATAAAACATTTGTATTTAAACCTGCACATGGTTCTCAGTTTGACTCTCTGGCAATGGCAGATTTCTCTTCTACAAGGGTCCCAATGGTTATTAGTTTACTTGTTTGTGTTAAAGTTATCACTGTTGGTCATACGTTTGACACCACATTCTGACTTAATTACAATGCCCTCTGTTTTTCTTATTGTCTTGCTTACATTGATGATCACAATTAAGCCTTATTATAATGGTTTACAGAAATGTTTCATTATGAAGACCGGAAAAAGTAACATTAAATACCTCACCCTTCCCTGGCTCATAAGTTGCTTGTGCTCTTTCCTCTGTAAGCGGTGGGCCTACATTTTCTCTTGTCATTTCATAAAACCTACAATCAAGGGAAACACATTTTGCACATATACTTGAAAGCAGTATCATGGCTAGGTTTCGCGAACGAAGATTTGGGAAGGGCTCTACCCACGTTTCTTGCAAGCGCATTGGTGGCTAAAAAGGCCAATACGAGAAAGGCAAGTCCGGTTGCAAAAGACACAGCAGAAAGACTCAGATGGTATATTCCGCAAGGCTCAATTCTTTCTGTGTTGTCTTTTCTCCTTAAGAGTGATCCTGCGTGCTTTCTCAAAAGCATC
The DNA here is from genome assembly GCF_003984885.1 of Neopelma chrysocephalum. Lineage (NCBI taxonomy): Eukaryota > Metazoa > Chordata > Aves > Passeriformes > Pipridae > Neopelma > Neopelma chrysocephalum. Next base: position 11,297,566 of record NW_020897714.1, read on the forward strand.
AGCAGCGCTATAAATGGACTGTCTCCAGGCCTCCCGATTAGAGGCCAGAGTAGACCAGTTATGGTGATCAATATGACCAAGGCTGAGTTGTTGCTTCAGGGAGTCCTTGTATCTTTTCTTCGGAGCTCCTCTCTTGCGGCAGCCAGTGGCAAGTTCACCATAGAGCAGGATCTTAGGGAGGCGGTGGTCCTTCATCCTAGAGACGTGCCCTGCCCAGCGCAGTTGCGTTCTCAGTAACATGGCCTCAATACTCGTAATTGCTGCCTGTTCGAGAACAGATGTATTGGTCACATAATCTGACCAGTGGATGTTAAGGATTGTACGGAGGCAGCGTTGATGGAAGCGTTCTAGGAGACGCAGGTGGTGGCGGTAGATGACCCATGATTCGGAACCATATAAAAGAGTAGACAGCACTATGGCTCTGTAAACACTGATCTTGGTGCTTTTCTTCAAGTGTTTATTACGCCATACTCGTTTATGGAGTTTTCCAAAAGCACTATAAGCCTTCGCTAACCTATTGTCTATCTCCCCATCAATCTTACCATCTGAGGAGATGAGGCTGCCTAGGTAATTAAACTGTTGGACTGAATTGAGTTCTGACTGGCCGATGGTGATGTGGGGATGGTGGGGGACTTCCTGGGGTGCAGGCTGATGGAGAACTTCTGTCTTCTTTAAGCTGACTTCCAGCCCAAAGAGCTCAGCAGCCTCTGCAAAGCAGGATGTTAAACGCTGCAGAGCTGCTTCTGTGTGGGCAACAAGGGCGGCGTCATCAGCATAGAGCAGCTCCCAGACAAGATGGTTTAGGGTCTTAGTATGGGCCTTCAGTCGCCTTAGGTTGAATAGGCTTCCATCAGTACGATATCGAATGTAGATACCGTCCTGATCATCGAGGTCTGCCGAGGCCCTTTGGAGCATCATACTGAAAAAGACTGTGAATAGGGTAGGAGCGAGAACGCAGCCTTGTTTCACACCATTCTTTATTAGAAAGGGCTCAGAAAGTGTGTTGCCATATCTGACTTGGCCGTGCTGATCCTCATGAAGTGAGATGATCATTTGAAGGAACTTGGGGGGACAACCTAAACGTTCCAAAATCTGCCAAAGACCTTTTCTGCTCACAGTATCGAAAGCCTTGGTGAGGTCGACAAAGGTTACATAGAGACCTTTGTTCTGTTCCCTACACTTCTCTTGCAGTTGTCTGAGAACAAATATCATGTCTGTGGTGCTCCTGTTGGCTCTGAAGCCACACTGACTTTCAGGTAGAATTTCTTCTGCTATAGCGGGTATTAGTCTGTTCAGGAGTATTCTTGCCAAGATTTTGCCAGCAATGGAGAGCAGAGTAATACCACGGTAATTTGAGCAGTCTGATTTAGTACCTTTCTTCTTATACAAGGTGATGATGACTGCATCACGAAGGTCTGATGGTAGTTCGCCTAGTTCCCAACAGCGCACCACAAGCTCATGAAATTTAGCATGGAGTGCAAGGCCCCCATGTTTCCAGATTTCAGGTGGAATTCCATCAACCCCAGCTACCTTGCCAATTTGGGACCCCTGATGGCCTAGTGGTTAGCATGCAGGACTCTCACTGCTGCGACCCTGGTTCGAATCCCAGTCCCCCGGGCAGATGGAGCCCGTTAGCCCTGTAAGGCCATCCATCTATGAGAAGGTCACTCTAAACAAACCTACATCCTGAGGACCTCACTGCCATTGTCCAAGCTTGCTTGGCCCCGGCAGATGAACCTTAGGATTAAAGGGTGGGCTCAGTTCAGCGCATGCTGTGTCTCACCTAAAAAATCCATTGTGCAGGCTGGAAAGGTAAAAGACCTTTCCCAAAATCTTCTTGAAAGCAGTATATGCTTTAGACATATATACATACAATGCTCACCTCAATTTTCAAATGCTTCCTGAAAATCCTGGGCTTAAAATTTGAAAAGCAAAAGCATAAGTCAGATTCTATTAGCAATGAAAATCTAAAAAAAGCTAATCATAAAAGAATGACTGTCTTGTCAGAGAATCTTCTTGTTATATGTTATTGCAAAGTCTAAAATTCACAACTTGGAATTTAATTCAATATTCAGTCTCAAGTAGAAATGGTACCCTGCTAAAATATTAATCCCCAGTAAATAGTGTGCTACAAACAGAATACAAATCTGGGAAAAAGAAATCCAGTAACAACTGACATAATAGCCACATGTAGGTCAGGAACTGGAAATGCAGAGATTTTGTATTACATTTAGTCTGCTGTAATAATCCCTTCTCAGATGTGAAATTCATCTAAATTCTTTTTCCAAAGTAATGAATTTTGCTTAAAATAGAAAAATATATATGTAGGAGAAGGGTTCTAAAGATAGAACTAATAATATTTCAACACATTTATTTATCAGAAATGTAATTTGTGTCTTTTGGGGGCATTAGATGTTAAAAATATTCATTAATTAAAGAGGGCTCTTTTTCTGAAAACCATCTGGCTGTTCTTTTCCAGGCTGCCAATGAAGTCATGCTACAGAAATGGTGATATGACAGTTATTTCTTTGCCAAGACATGATACCCTCAAAATTAGATATTATAGCTTCACTGAGAAGTTCAGTCAGTGCGAAAGAGGTTTATTTCAATATTTTGGATGTTTTCCCCACATTTTTCTACTTACTTCTTTAAAAACAAGCAGAATATTAAACTTTTCCAAATGCATCCACAAATGTTTTAGATTTTATGTATATAGAAGTACCCCTGCATTTGTGACTACTCCTGCTTGTACAAACCATGTCACAAAGCAAACAAGAATGATGAAGCTGCTGACTTCAGTCCCACTGAGGCAGCCTGCATGGAAGAACTGCAATTCAAGAGTAGCTTTTAATACTTAAAATGTGTTTGGTTATGAGAAACAGCCAGAAGCCAGCTTGCAAACTAAGGAGAAATGTCTGTTGAGCAGCTCTCTTTGCCCCTTTCCATATACTTTGCAAGGAATAGGTTCCCTGAGATGTTTCAAGATAATATTTTTTTATTTTGAAGAGTTTACTGTGAAGTCTGTTACACACTGTTTCATCTGACAGCATGAAGATGAATTTCAGTGATGCATCTAAGACTTGTTTTCTTGAACTTCATGATCATGGCATGTATCATATGAACATGTGGAGCTGCCTCCTCTTCTTATTCTCAAGTCATTTCTACTGATGTTAAGAAACAAACAGCAAAGATTAGCTTCAAGAAAGAGGTAAGGGTTTGAAATATTGATTATGATTATACTTAGCTCCTTAAATTATAAAGCAGGCACACTTATATCTCAGTGTTATAGGTTTGTTTATTTCCACTTGTTTTGCTTTTAATTGTGAAAGTTTTTTCCACTAAAGTGCTTTTCTGATTGACGTAAGAAGTATCTTTTTTCCTGAGCAAGCTAACTGGTTTTACTGCTGAGTAATTCACATAAAATTTTATTAAGCCTTTGACCTGATGTCCCAATTGTTTCTTGGCACAGGAGGAGCTTAGGCCACTTTGTTTCCTAGGAAACTAACAAGAAAGTCCCTGTTACTGTTCCAAAGAATTTAAATTTCCTGGCTATCATGCTATGGTAGCCATATCATTTTCTGTTGCTTATTCCTTTCATACAAGTGAGAAAAGAAAATCCACTATAATTAGTTCTCAGAGAAAAGATGGGCATTTTTACTTCTAAGCTTTATTTAACATCCCAAGAAATTCTGTGTGATTTTCCTGGTTGTATGGATAAAGCAACTTGCTATGCTTTTCTTTACAATGTTTCTTTACAAAGTACCTTTACCCATTGAAACATATATCTGGTATTTTACTAAGTTAATGACATAGTTGAATCAGTAGACATTAGTTAAGACTTGATATTCAAATCATCCAAATGGTTCACTTCTTGAAACCTGTGTAATGTAGTATTTTCTGAGGTCAAATTATTCTGTGCTGCATTCTGTGAACTTCTGAGAAGGTTACTCTGTCGTATCTCATGCTTCAGGTGAATGAAAAAGGAACTAAGTAGATTAATAACAACAGTAGATTGCAGTGTATTTTCTGTGAACTTGCTATAAAACCACAGCTAGAGCAGGCAGCACTACTGAATTCTGTACATACCTTCAGTTGAATTTAGCTTTCTAGCGTCAAAATAACAGAGAGAATTTTTCTTGAGTATCAGATCAATTGAATAATTTATACTTTTTATATGAAGAGAATAGAATTAAAGCAATTTGAAAATACTTTATTCTGGATTTCTTTTTTATGCCAGTCAATTGGCAATACTCACCATAAAAAAAACCAAGAACAAAAACAAAAAACAAACTAACCAAAACAAAAACAAACAAACAAACCCAAACAAAACAAACAAACAAGCAAACAAAACTATTCAAAGTTTTCATGTCTTTAAGACAGTCATCTAGCTCGAATTTTTCATCATGTTTGTGTTCAATTGGTCATACCGGGTAGCTTTAAACAGCTACTATTCATCAACTGAATTTTGTTGTATGGTTGCATGTCCCTTAATTAGATTTATATCAACTGTTTATACATGCACACAGTCAGAGGAAAAAGTTCTACTAGACAGAGAAGTAAAGCAATTGCCAGTAAAAATGCATTTTAAAACCATTGCATTTTAATGAGTTTCAATTACGGCAACAAATCAGAAAAATTAACATCAGTGAATACTGCTCAGATGAACTTTGATCTCTTCAAGCAGATCACATTCCTTTGATTAAAGGATGTAAGAGAAGGCTTTAACATCTGGCTCTGTTGAAATAATTCGCCAAAACTTTATTGGCTCAAATGGGCCAGGATTTCTTGTTTTCATGTCAGAAAAAAAAACAAACCAAACAACAA
>NW_020897714.1:11302399-11379057 GCF_003984885.1 Neopelma chrysocephalum
GAAGGATTCACATTTCAGTGCCATTTTCTATTAATTTAATTTTATTATGCCTGTCCTACCCTTTTTACAACAAAGGAATCTTTAATGTTTCAATGCTACTAAATCTAAAAAAAAAAAAAAAGAGATTCTTAGTTTAATTTTAGCCTCTGTAAGTAGTTTTGGTTTTAAGCACTACTTCACAGCTACTGACTGAGTACATTTCATCTTCCACACAGACTGAAGCCAGTGAAATGACATACCTAGCATTTGTAAAGTCAATTAAATACGGTAAGTATACGGCAGTATATAAAAATAGAATAACTATTGCCCTCTCATTTCCCTAGTTCTATGTTTGTAAAAAGATTGTAGGAGATGGAAGGAGGGAAAGTTGGAGCTCAGATAATTTTAAAGAAGGAAAGAAACAGCACAGACATTGTCTGCTCTTAGTGAGATGCAGAAAGTTAAGAATTCGTACTCTCTTAGGCAATGCAGTTCCAGAGGTGAGGGATTGAAAAACTCTCAGATCTGCTTTGAATGTTCTCAGGAGGCTTGTACAGAAACAAAACCCCAGTGTTTCACATTTATTTAGTTAAGCCTCCCTTCTTGTCAGAGATGAACTTGAGATGAAATCCTGGCCTGAGTGAAGTCAGTGAAACATTTCCTGACAACTGCGTGCAACAGTGACACAGTATATGCAACACACCCTCTCTGCTGCTTTCCTCCCTTTATCTTCAGCACTATCACAGTGTCAATATTTTCTTCTCTTTAATGACTGTAACTTCCTGGTAGAAGTTGTATAACAGTATTTCTGCAAAACCATTCTATAATAAAATGTAATATGCAGGTTCCAAGACCAAGGTCTCAAAGAGTCTCTATTAGGAGATGTGGAAATATATTGTTACCTTAACAAGACCTTACTTGAATAAGAGGAAAAGACCAGTTATGGTGGCCCATCTAACCTGCTGTGCTACTATGTTTAAATTTGCACAAAAGCAGCTTAAATTTGAGAGGGATTTGGACAAGAAATGTCCTGAAGGCTAAAGCGTCTGTGTATTATTGGTGTAAAAGAAGGGGAAGAGGAGATGCTAATGATGGTTTGAAGGCATACTGGAATATTGGAAATGTGAGAGACCACATTTCCCTAAATTCCGCTTTCTATTGGGATTGGGAAAAGAAGTTATTTGTTTCAAAAAATGCTATATCTAACTGTCCTGTTTCTCAGGCAAAGCACCCTGCTTTCTGCAGCTCCCACATTAATAACTGGAACCTGCTCAAACCAAAAACCCTTTTCTCTCGAATAAGAATGTATTCACTTTGATTGAAATATTACTGGTTAGAGGGGCAATCTAAGACTAAGGTTAAAGGCAATCAATCTGTGAATCACCTGACCTGTCCTTTCTTTGTGATATCTGGGTTGGGGTTTTACTATCTGCAAAATAGTTTGAGGGGTTTTTGTGTTTGTTGTTTTGGTTCTTTACTTGTTTTTCTTTTCATGGTCACATTTCACTTTAAATATGCTAGCAGTGTTCAGATTAAAGTTCTTGTCCACTCCAATGGTTTCATTATGCATGTGATGGTCATGTAACATCTGAAGTCCAACACACATATGCTAATAGATATTAGGCTATAACTCTTGTATCAGTCAAAACATTAGGAAAGAATTAAAGTTTTCAGTTCCCAGAGGGGATCCCAGAATACTGTTAGGCCACTCACAGCCTGTCGCTATATGATATGCTAAAGATTAAGGAAAACTCAAAATTCAGGCTTTCCCAGTTAAGGCAGGCTACTTTGTGAAACAGTAACTTCTTTCTTTCTATGAAAAAATAATTAAATATATGGCCTTAATCTTAGACAGATGAAGGGCTATTGTACGAAGCCGCCAAATATTCATCAGAATGAGGGCAAAATGTGGTATTTCCCATCCAGTTAGCTGAACAGCATCAGGGAAGAGAGTTTAAAATCAATAGATGGCAATTGCTTCACTCTGCTATCATCTTCTGCCTTATTTTACTTTGTCTTCCTGTTTCAGTTAGCTACCCTGTAGGAACACAATAACCTGCTATCACCCCATGAAATTACCCTTTTTTCTCTCTAACATAAAAGTGAGAAGTGGTGATACATGACTGCTGTCCTGCCAAAGGCAATGCTAGAGACTGAAATGAGCATAAAGCAGAAATTTTCAATGAAGAAAAAATCAAATAGCTCTGGAAGAGACATCCAAGGTCTGTATTCTACCCACTTGAACTGTGGCAAGTTCATCTGTATCTAAGGTATCATCATCCCCAACAAGAAGGAATCTACAATGCTGGCAGGCTAATGTATCTTTAGTGCAAATGGGTTCAGTGCATTTAAGCAATCAGCAGTCACATCCCTATTTACCCTGTCAGCCCTATTAATATGAGCACTGATCAGCTGAAAAATCATTTGTAGCAAATGTCCAGTAAGACATTCAAAATATGTCAAAGAACCCATACTTTGCCAAAATTTCTTGCCTTTCCACTGTTCTCCACTCCTGGTCACTACTGCTGTGAGGCTGGAGCTGGCATTATATTGATTCACCGTGTATGTTGTTACTCCTAGTCAATGGAGCCTCTACTGAACAGACCTTGATGCATGGCAGGAGATCTGTATGGACCATACAGACTGTGATGCAAGGCAGTAAATTAGTGTGGGTTTGCCTGTCTGCAGTCCCAAGGTATTTATGAGTGTTTCATCTCCAAAGAAACTTTAACCTGTTTCCTTTCTTTTCATCCATGATGTGAAAGCTTACTCCTGCAAGGAAGTTACTACTTCATTGACATAAAGTTGACTCAATTTCCCCTGGAAATTAAGCTCTTAGGAAAGTCAATTATGAAAATATATTTGCTTATTTTACTCCCAAAGAGTGACATGTAATATCTAGGAAGCCTGGTAGAAATTAAACTTGGATTATCAAAAATCTTAATTTTTTAAAAAAATTGTCATTGTCTTGACTTTGTTCTGCTGAAATCAGCAGTAAAGATCATACTAGCCAGAGTGGGGACAGAGCTAAGCAAGCCCTTACCACTCCTGGAAATCCCATTTGCAACTGTTAGCACCCTGGAACAACAGTAGACAGAAACCAGCCACAGAACAATGGGTTGGGAAGGAGAACACTTTGGGAGCTGGAAGCCGGAACTGAGGCCTCCTTTTCCACCACCAAAAAAAAAAAAAAAAAAAAAATTTAAAAAAAGAAAAGTTCTTCACATCTGTAGCAGAAAAATCTTTCCTGTAAGAAAAATACCAGAGTGCATATTCAGGCAGAAAGCTCTCTGAGTTCAGCCGTGATCTGATTCATTACAAACTGATTATGAGCTTCAGGATTTTACCTGTTGATCCTGATCAGCCTGTTTAGGTAATACACAAAGCTGCATTATTGGGGTGTTTGAATCCCAAGCAGAAAGGCAAATAATCTTCTCTCTGAAACAGTTTATTTCATATGCCTGTAAGTTTCCATGGGTGCATTTACTTTAAACAGTATTATAATTAAATTCTGTACATAACAATATTCTCCAAGACAGCTAATATTTTGTATGAAATCTATTGCACCTGATACCTTTGTATTTCCCTACATTAGAATCCCTTACATTCCTCACATTAGAATCCCTTGTGAAGGGTCTATGCTATGGTACATTCAACCCGTTTGTTTTCTGCTGAAGCTTGTTAAGGGCAGAACTTGGCTTGTTTGTCTGCCAATATCTTTTGCCCCTGGACTGGAATATCTGACAAAAAAATCTTGTATTTATGACAAGAGAAGGAAAAAGACACATTTCTTTCCCTGACCCTGTGTTTGAATAACAGCTTAAACAAAGAATTTGTGGCAGAAAGTTAAGAGATCCTCTGATAGAGAATTGTCAGCTATTGGCAGTGCAGGACTGTTTCTATAGGGGAGAAAAAAATCTCTGGGCACTAATAAATCCTATATATTGAACTATTCTTTTTAACTTCCACTAACATTTTTCAGTCACCCAAGGTTTCCCTGGTGGGATTTTTACTTCTTTCTCTCTAATTTTTTTTGTTTAGTTGTTCTTTAAGCATACATTTTTCTTAGGGGGAATTAATTCCTATGATCCCATTTCAAATTCAAATCAGTTGTTTTATGTTACTTTATGCCTTATTTATGGTAAATGGCATATCTTAATTGTGATTGTGCAGTCAGTCATTTTAAATTGAATTGAGTGCATTGCTCACTGCCAGGTTTACCAGGCTTCACAAACTCTGAGAGTTGTGGCAGAAAGCCTGGATCAGCTATCTATACAGTTGGGTGGGCTTAGGTTCAGGTCTTGGCAGGGTATATTTTCACACCAAAATATGCTGATTGCCCAAATATGTTGGCTTTTAGCCTAGTTCTGTCCCACACAAAGGAACTCGGAACTCAGGCCATTGGCAGCTCAGAAACTCATGAAATAGCAAATGGAAAACAAACAGATTGTTATTTAAATACAATGCCAAGAAAGAACCCGAAACAGCAGTATATCCACTTCTGCACAAATAGTACAAGGAATCTAGGAAAGAGGATGTATGGCTTCCGATAAAAGCCCTGGTTGGAGAAACCTTGGGTACAATTGGGTACAATCAACAGAACAGTATGTTGTGAAAGTTGGAAGGAACTGTACCAGGGGCAGCTTAGTACTATATGCTAAGGAGAGCTTAAAGTCAAATCAAATTACTGCCCTGGATGTTTTGATGGAGTCTATATGGGTTCATTTCTGTGGAACACCAAATCTGTACGGATCGAAATCTGGGCCTCAGCAGGGAGAACATAGTGCTGGGTCTATACCATCGACAGCCCAGTCAGGACATCAGCACTGATTGCAATATTCAGAGGCAGATCTGGTCAAAGAGCCAGCAAGGGCAGGAAAAAACTTTATTGGATTACTTCAGTTACCCCCATCCTAAGTGAGCAAATGTTACAGGGCAGCATGAAGCAGAGTTGAAACATTTAGGTGCTCTCCATGATTGCTGATTGAGTGCTCAACAGTAAGTAGCATTCGTAACTTGATGCCAAGCTGTGTCCCAGATCACGGTCTGAAATCTGGCTTTAGAAGTGCTGCTTTGTAACAGTGGGCATGAGGTTCACAGGTAACTATCCCAATGTGCTTCTCTACAGATCCACCATACCCACACTCATTTTCAAAGACAACCATGTCAAGATGAGGGAGTTTGTTCAAAAGAAACAAAGAGGAACAGCTCTAAGAGTATATCTTACTGGGCAGTACTAGAAGGACATGACCCTGTCCAAAGGAAAAACAGAGCAGTACTTGAAAGGGAGATCTAGAGCTGCTTCCACAGAGGCAATAGCTAAGGACCTTTCACAGCTGGCTTAGAGGAGAAGTCATGGAATAAATTAAAGCATATGTGGCACTGAGGGAATAGAGAGAGGCTGACTGTTCATCCTCCCTCCCAGTCAAGGACTACTAATGCTTAAACAGATCTAGAAGAAACCAGGTTTGAAGTGAACAAAAGGATGTGGCTCTTCAGGCAACTGAGAGCCATTCTGTCAACTGCCTCACCATAGGGTTTTGTGGTTGCAAAAATTTCAACATAGTTCAAGAGGAGACAAGTCTTGGAAGAGAGAGATTTTTGTGGAATACCAAAAATATAAATCATAGTAGGCCCAGGAAATCTTAGTTGAAAGCATCTGGAGATGGGAAAACTGTTAAGGAGAAATATCTTATAAGTATGCTCTATTCTTAGTCTTCCCTAAATATTTGATCATGGTTACTCTTTTATTCCCCTTATGTGACTAATACATCTGTTCTAGAACAAGCAGCAATCACAAGTATTGAGGCCATGTTGCTGAGGACTCAGCTGTGTTGGGCAGGGCACGTCTCAAGGATGAAGCACCACCGCCTCCCTAAGATCTTGCTTTATGGTGAACTTGCCACCAGCTGCCGCAAGAGAGGAGCCCCAAAGAAAAGATACAAGGACTCCCCGAAACAACATCTCAGCCTTGGTCATATTGATCACCATAACTGGTCTACTCTGGCCTCCAATCGGGAGGCCTGGAGACACACCATCTATAACGCTGCTGCTTCCTTTGAGAATGCACGCAGGATCACTCTCGAGGAGAAAAGGCAACACAGAAAGAATCGTGTCTTGCCAATACCACCTAAGGAGTCTTTCTGCTGTGCCTTTTGCAACCGGACGTGTCTATCTCGTATTGGCCTTTTTAGCCAACAACGTGCTTGTAGCAAATGTGGGTAGAGCCTAGAACCCTTCCCAAATCTTCGTTTGCAAAACCTAGCCATGATGACTCTTTTATCCCCCCAGATACTTGTATGGTGCAAGGGAAATCATAACTTAGTTTGGGGAGGCTCAAGGGAGGACCATCAAGTTGCAGGGAGAGCTTATCTTGTCCTATTTTATCAGGGAACGGTTATTATTAGAGACAGAATAGTGGGCTAGACAAAGGAGAGTTCGCCATATCTGTATTGCCCCAAACCAGCACAGCAATCTATTTTCCAAGCCCAAAGGGAGACTGCTGACAAACAAGTTTAACCCTGCAAGTATTAGAGAGCAAATATACTGAGTCACTTGCCCCTGTGGCTGCTATCTGAGACCTAGTCACAGTTGTCAGAGGCACTTTGGGATACCTGAGAGCACTGGTCAGCTCTTCACTCATCAAGCCCAGGTTCTTGACACCTGAATGCTAAAAAGGCAGAGAAATGGGCAAGATAATAAAAGAGATGAAATTTATATATTTTTACAGGAAAAAAAGTCATTTTGATGAGTCGCCAGTTGTCATGGGATAGAGAAGCAGGAGAAAAATGCCAACCAGCTGTATATAAGTCACTGGGCAGACCTTCAGAAAGCAGAGTTTCTTCAGCTTTAGCAAAGTGTCAATCTCTGAATTCAGGGCAATAACATCAAAGACATTGGTAGTCCCACAAGAATAATTTTTCAGCTGGAGTAGGAAATGTGAAGACTGCTTCATGCTATGTTTCAAGCCAACTTGTGTTTTTAAAAAAATTATGTATAGGTTATCTTAGATTTTCCTTGAATTGACATACATAAGTATATATTGTCTTACATATCTGTCTGCCTTTGAATAGAAGTAAACTTCATAACGCAGGTGGGTCCCAGTCTTTCTCTTTGCTTGTAGTATTTTTGACTGACCATATTAATATAGTCAGCACTAATTTGCATGCAACCTTAGAATCTTAGTATGTTTTAAAAAGGATGAAATCAATAATGTTGTGTAGGAATTAAGTTTTTGGCTACAGATTTAGGGCATCAGTGTCCATAACACAGTGTTTTATATTAATCTTTACAATTCTAAAGAAGTTTATCATTTTCTATTAAGCTTAATAAGAGAGGCCAAAAGTACATAGAAAAGCTCTTTCTTCTTTCAAATAGAAACCTGTTGTGCTTTTCTGCAAGGGATTATTTTACTCTGTTTTCAAATATCAGACCACACACTAATTTTCTTTCTTAAAAAATCTTACATTGCATGGCCAATGAAACAAACACTGAAAATGAGTATCTGCTGCTTGTATATTTTACTTAACTGTTTTGTAAGAAAGTAGCCTATGTAAAAGCTTGACCCTTCCAATTATTTCAAAGATTCAATGGACTAGTTGTATCTGATGTTTATGTACTTCTAAGAGCTTGTTTCTTTAGTAAGTGAGTCATCATTAAAAGTTACAGAAGCATTCAGCAATGAGGTGCAGTATGTTCTCTTGCTAATTATGTCACGAACACAATTATCAAACTCAGTGAATGAACACATTTTCATTCCCCTTTATGAGAAAGAAAACATCAGTATCTGGCCATACTTCATAATGTTATCTGTAGGGTTCTATTTTTTTAATTTTTAGTCCATGTTGCTGTAAGTAGAAAGACCAATTATTATAAGTAATGCATGTCAATAATTGAACCTCTCAAGAAAAATACTTCTTAATTACTCTATGCCTGAGCTGAAGAGAAGACAAAGAAAAAAACTCTAAATCTCTTTTATGGTACTTTCATCCGATGAAAGGAAATCCCTAGAAAGACTATGACCACAAATTGTCTACAATCTTTACACTCCTAGCCTTCTTGGAAGCACTGGTAAAACTCACTATAAACTCAATTATGTTCCTACCAAAATTCTGTGACAGCAAATATGCAATTCAGTTGGTAATGGTCAAAGTTATACTGATTTGGTTTATCTTTATTTTTAAAGCAAACTGAATAAACAAAAGATGCTATCTTTTCCATGCGTTCCAAAGAAAAAACACATTTAGTTTTTAGTATACTTTCGTATAGCTCACTAGGATGAAACGAAATCCTGTGGAAGTACATGGAAGAGATTTCACTAACTCCAAAGAATTTGGATTAAGTTTGTGGTTTGGCATCATTAATGTAAATGTCAAAAAGATTTTCAGCCATGAATAACATGATAAAACAAATGGATGTAGACTGAAAAGACAAATTTGTAAGGTCCAGATACTCTCCCAGTTACTCACTCTAATTAGAACCTTGTTGCTGCATAGACACATTCACTTCTTCAAGACTATTCAAGCTGTTTACAGTACTCCACAGCAACAAAGGCAGAAAATCTCTAAATAAAATTAGCCTGGAGAAAAGAACCTGCATTTTTGCCTTTATCAAATTAAGTTTCTGTAAACATTGGTATGAACAGCATTTTGTTTTCATGGCTGCCAGCAGGAAGACAGAGTCTGAGGAATAATCTTTTGGCTGGGCTGTCCTGTGACCATTTTACATAGGCAAATTTTGCACTACATGAAAGAATGTGTAAATAATATCTATTTTTATTTAATAGATATTCTTTCAAGGACAGAAAGGTGCATTCAGGGCTAAACTACTAGACTTTTTTTCATCAAACTGCAGTCAACACAAATATTAAAATACATATTAGTTAGTGAGGAAAATGCTGTCCTTTAGATACATGCACTTGTAATGAACTGAGATTCAAAACGAAATATTTTTTTCAAATTATAAATTCAACATTTTATTTCCAAATTATCTAAGCATAATATTTATGATTAAAAACCAAACCAACAAACCAAACAAATAAAAAACTAAAAAAAACCCAGGAAAACTAAGGAGACATTTTGTGGCTGAAGCAAGTTGTAAAACTCAATCCACCTCAATCTCTTTAAAATAACAATAAAAAGGAAAAATGCAGCCAAGGATTTTTACTGCTACTTAATTCCCACAACCGGCTTGAAAGCACTTTACTCTAGAAACCCAGAGGACTAGATAGGATTTAAGAGACTTAGTGCCACTTTCAAAATTTGGCTCACAAACACCTGCTCTGCCACTGAGGTTTGGTTACAAATGTGTGTTTCTCTGTGCATGTATACAGAGTCCAGAGGGATTTTTAGGGATCCATAAGCTGGCTCTGTCAGAGCTTGTACATTGTCTTGGGCCAATGCTGTGCTGTGAAGAGGCACCACAGGATTGGGAGCACTGCCAAGGCACACTCCTGGCCTCAGCAGCATTTGGTAGTAAAGGCACAAGGAGTACAGCACAGTCACACTGCTCCTAGCTGGACACCAGTGGATACCAGCCTGGGGACGTTACACTGAATGGGGTAGAGTGGAAACTAGGCGACATTTTTGGGGTGGTGATGAGGGATCTGTACTAGAACACATGAGGCTTATGCTGGCCATTTTCTTTTCTGAATTTTCCTACACAGGTTTCCTAAAGATTTGGTTCTTTCCTAGCCTTGGCAATGCTGAGCAGCCCAGGAGCTAAGGGCTTTTCTAATTTACAGACCTTATGTACCTTCACCTAAAGTGTGCAGTTCAGTAGCCGTTTTCAGAACATATCTAATGGAACAGACCCTACACTAATACACATTTTTTCTTGAATTATGTTAAGAAAAAAAAGAAATTAAGGGAAAAAAAAAGCTACCCTAACTTTCCTCATAATGACCAAATAAGGATTCATTTTCTGTGTGACATAACATCTGCCTCTTTTTGTAGAAAAATGACAATTATATGGCTTTTCCTTTGACTCATCCTGGCTAGACGATGGTGGTTTGCAATGAAAGTGGTGTTTATGTATTTATTTTCACTCAGAAAACAGAGTGATGCTACGTCTGAGAGAACTACTTTTAGTTTGCTGTTTGTGCTTTTGTTTCTTTTGTTGTCTGTGTCATCCTTTATCTGTCACACCAGCTCACCACTTTAGTCATTTATTATTCTTAGGACCTTTTTTCCTCAACAAAATATGTTTTTCATCTCTGATGGACTGTTTTACCAGAATGTTTCTGTGTAACAGATACATGCAAAAAGCATATTTTATGAAGTCATCTTAATATACCCTTCATAATTTAAAAAGCTACAAGTTTTGTTTTGATTTTAATTTATATAATTGAGATGTCTCCTTCTTTTTTTTAGTGATGCAAATAAATCCAATGAAAAAAGTAGTAATAAGGTAATTTTTTTTCTTCAAGTGTTGAAAATACCAGTAACCAAAATATTAAAACATAACTTAATTTCTTTAAGCCATCTAAGTTTTACAATAGTTTAGACCACTTAGTGGGAAAAAACCATGTATTTGCTGAAACATTTAATACATATTATATAAAGATGTTCACTTGTGTATGCTCTGTTTATATATATATGTATGTATATGCTGAAAATCCTGTCTGTGTAAGTGCATATGCATATGTGTGTCTATACTGTCGTTCTGGATGAGCATAGTTTGGCAAATTTTGAAACTGTTTGAAAAACATAAATTGCAGTTCATATACATAAATCCATCACACGAGATGTGTCTTTTATCTGATTTTAGCAGATTCTGAGCTGCATATTGTTTTTCTTAGAAAGAATTTTCTGGTATTTTCTTGTCTTCAAAACACAGGCTCCTATTCTGGTTGCACACCCATGTTAGTTCAACTCTGGAAAAAGTTATTGAAATAAAAGCATTTTCTGCTTAATTTTAAATAGGACTTTTTCCAGCCACAGATTTTTAGGGCATACACTCATGCCCATATACTCCTGAGTTTTTTTCTTATTTTAATTTTTTTAATAAGGGTATAAATGCACAGAAAAAATATACAAACACAAATATATGAAAAGAAATATGTTTTTCTATTACAAGCAATTGGACTTTCCTCATAAGAAATGGTTTGGAAATATTACTCAGCTGCTTTTGAAATGTATTGATTAAATTATGTATTGTCAACACATTCTGAGGAATATATGCAAGTTACCAAATGCTTGTTTAGTTACTAGAAAATCTCATTAGCAGAGAAATAAAATAGCCCATAAGTGAATCTCATTATTTCTCTCCCTCCTTCTGCCATGCCAATAACATTCAGAATTTCAAATTACATATTCTGATGAGAGTCACGCAGCAGGTGTGTGTGTGATGGGACTACTTCTGTTGGATGTTGATTACTCTCTGTGTAACATGAAAAGCTTCCTATTCCCACTGCTTTATGCAATATATCAATGGTAATGGATTCATAATCATTATCAAGCTTGATAGAGGCTTGACTACTGTGACAGATGTCTTCTCAATTTTCCTGTTCCGTATGTTCTTTTCCCTCTGGAACAATGCTTACATAAAATTCCAGTATTAATATATCTCTTTTATGTTGTTTTGTATCAATCATTCACTGCAGGGATCAATCTTTTAATTCAGATGAATAGGTAATTACAACAAAATGCCAAACACATCAGCAGAAATTCAGCAACTGTCGAGCAAACCATAGTGACCAGAATTATTTGTCTGTGTTAAAGATAGACCAGGGATATTATTGCACGTTTATGCACCTGAATAGTGTTTCCATTGGCAACAGTAATACTTATCTGGTATACTTGTGTGAGGAAAAAACAATAAGCAAATCCATTCTCTTTCCTGCTTATCGTGAGATTAATGCAAATGAGTGTGCAATACTGCTGACCAAGTGCTGTCCTGCATTAACCGTGGTAAATTTCTGTAAATGTATAAAACAATAAAAGTGCTCAATCATCCTCTAAGTCTTTCAGTGAAAAAGAAAAGAAACTAAACTCCATGTTTCTTTTGACAGCAAAGTTTTTCTTCCCTGAAGAGTTTATTTCCATGTATTTTCCATGTTGGTCATTTGATAAAGAATTTCCAGAAAACTGCTGTGATGAAAAAACAGATGTATTCTACTTAAAAAAGATTCTTTAAATTCCTGAGTTTGATATTTTCCCTCTTTCTTCACTTTGAGTTCTGTCCTTCGTGATAAGCTAGATAGATTCTTAAGAGATCATAAGGATTTCAGATCACCCATCTCAGCTTACAGTGTTGATGCACCCAGACACCAACATTTGTGTGCTTGGCATATATCCACATACACTTTCCCCCCAAATTATTCCACACTTGTTTAGCTGTAGCCTAAGACTTTTTTACTCTAACAAACGGTTCTCTCCGCTGAGAACCTCCTGTGACCTGTGCGGAGTCTGAACTTTTCTCTTATTCCTGCCCTCTTGGAGCGTGCTACAGAAAACTTCTCTGCCTTGGGACAAAAAAGGGGCTTTTTGTTAACATCAGAGTATTTTAAACTAAAAGAAAAGTAATGAGAGAGAGAGGCCAGGTATCTTTTCTAGGTGAACTCATGTGTTTCTGCCATTTTCATACAATAATTGAATCACAGGAAAGTAGGATCCCAAGAGGGATATACTGCGTTCTTCTACTAAAAGACAGAACCAGCTATACACATTCTGACATATAGTGATCTGACAAGTTAAAAACTTCTACTAGTGACATACCCACAACCTCTTTGTTCATCTCTTCAAGCACTTCATTATCTTTTGTGTAAGGTTTTCTAACACCTAAATAGCATTTCTTATTGAAATTTGAAGTCACCCTTTCCTATTTTTTACCAATCCTGTACATGGATAAATATTTATCTTCCTCTTCGGAAAAAATGTTTATATGCTTCATCTGGTCTTTTCCCCTATGCCCTGACTAAGCCTTTGTAGACTTTAGTCTACAAAGAAGCGATTATTATCTGGAAAGTAATAAAAGTGTTGAATGAAATTAAATCTGGTTCCTAAGGTTTTCTATAGAATACTTATTTCCTTTTATGCCCTTGAATATTTCCATAAGTAACTAATCTCCAGATATGCATATGCAGATAGGTTTTTACCTTCCTTACATTAGTTTCTTCAAGACTGAGTTCCGGGTTTGCTCTGGAGCATGCATTTAAAACAACTGCCTTCAAATATTTGACTGATTGTCCCAGGATCTTCCCTGGGAACTGAAATCAAGCTGGTTAGTCTTTATTTCTTGACTCTTTTTAAAGTAACACAATATATTTTTCTTTATATAATCTTTCAGCACCTTGTCATTCACCCTCAATTTTCAAAGACAGTAGCTCTGCAATTGCTTCAGACAGTGCTTCCAACATCCTATATGAAATTGATTTGGTCCAACTAACTTGAAAACTCCTAAATTATATGTGGACTCCTTAACCTGGTTTTACCTTATTTTTCCCATCATTTGCCTCTACCTATCTACTTTATGCACCAGTTCACTGAATTTTTTGTAAGGGAAATTTAGATCATACATTATAGAAGTCTCTGTTCCTTGTTTCTAAATCATATGTACAAACCAGGATACATGCCAAGAGAATTCCCAAACCAGTCAGGGAGCTGTCTAGTGAATATAAATAGCTCCAGGGCTAGGCAGTCCTGGTAGAAAGGCAGATGTGGCTCATAGGCTGGGGATTACTTGGATTCTAAGTGCCTGAACCAAGATTTAAGCAGTCTTAATCCCTATACTTGCTTCCTTCAGAAAGTCAACTTTTCATTAAAAAAAATTAAATTAAAGAAAAAATTTTACCAATGATCTACACATAAGCATCTCCTTTTTAGAAACTGAGCAATACCAGGGACTGAGAAGATAAAATTAAAGTGAAAAATTATGACAACTCTGCACTTGGAATGAATACAGGATGTTTACTGATGGTGTTTTAATAGCATTAGATCAAATATGCTGATATTTCTAGATAACTTCAAAACTGGAGAGGCTTTACACACTCAGGAAGGCTGGGCTTAGAAGTGATCATGGCCCTGAGGATTTTCAAGTAAGCAGATGATGTTTGCTATCAACAAATGCTAAGGCAATGCAGAGAATTAAAAAAGTACAAAAGGAGAAAACAGAAAAATGACAATGAATCCATTTTGTGAAATCAGATTTGTTTTCCATTTTTCAACTTTCCTAAGTTTGCTCTTTCAGACCACATGGAGCTGTGACCAGAGAGGGCTCAGCATTTATTGTTTTCCATTGATTTGAAGGAGCTCAGACTGTCAAAGAACTGGGGGCAAAGTAATTTTCTTCCTGGACCTGGATTCAGCTTTGAACAGGGAAAAAGAGATCTGGACATGGGTTTCAGCTCACAGAGACCTGGGTCATGCCCAGAGAAACTGTTGGAGAACAGAAGAAGGAGCAGGGGCCAAGTTGCAACACCTGCATATGGCAGAGATCTGCAGAGGAGTGTCCAGCTCCGGAAGCTGAACCCTCTCCTGGTGCTCACTGAGTGGTCAAAAACTTCCTGGAGCCACTTGAACCATGTGACAGGTCTACTGTCACTTTAACCTGCTCACTTCTCTTCTTTTGTTTCCCTCAGCAAAGTTTGAGAATTATATTGGGAAATACCCATGTAGGAACTTTTAAGATCTAACCTATGAAAACATTTGATTTATCAAGTATAATAAAAATAGTATGTATATAAGGTCGAGTCAAGATCAAAATCCCTCTGTATTTGCTACTGTTCAAAGCACAATGGGTCAAATTCAGCACAGAAGCAACCCTAAAAGCTGGCCTCTTTTACATGTTGAACTGGGATTTGTAAAATGGAGTTGGGCCAATATTAGCAGGTCAGAAAGCAGCAAATCAAGTGCCTACTAGGTTGAACCTACTGAGCATGTATGATAGCTGATGGGCAGTCCAGACTGGACTCCTGGGCTACCAAGGATGGATCTGTCATTTTAGGAAGTGGAACATTATTTTCAAATTTAATTCAAGATGTTTAAAGGACTACACAGAGACTGCTAGGAGGCTTTTCTTCCCCGTAACAAGAACCCATCACAAGAGGGACTGTGCATCTGCACAGCTTTCCTCCCCATGCCTTCCCAAAAAGTCAAAGTGGCTCTTTACAAGAGGAGAGTTGGTGACATCCCCTCCAGCAGTGACAAACTGACCACTCAAGCACAAACAATCATGATGTTATCCACCCTGGGAATGCCTGATTTCCACAAGGAAGGTTTGTGTTTATACCACCCATCTGAGTCTTGTGCATATGTATATAAACACAAGGGTACAAGTTGTGACACAGTTTTCACTTATTTATTGGAATTACAAGCCATATACTTAATTAGAAATAAATTTTTAAGAAATCAAATTAATTTCAAGGAACATCATGTCCTTATTAATACAATCAGACTTTAGTTCCTCCTTGACTGTAAGAGAGTGTGTGCTATTCATTTTAGATTTTCTCTTCATGTTTCATAATCAGTAAATCATGCTTCATTAAGCAATCACTGGCATATTCAAAAGGAGTCTGGAGACATAGACCAGACTTTAATGTTTGAATTGAGAAACTATTTTGTTTTGTTATTTAATCTAAAGTAAGACTGAAAAAAATGTATTGAGTATAATTGTCAAGCCATCACAAACCTTCCAGTTTTGCCTGCTATCAGGCACAAAAGGTGATCAGTGAACTTTTTTACAATGCATCTAAATTAAACTGTAATAAAACTACTGGTTTAGAATGAGGGAAAATCCAGAATGATCTAGTGATGAAGAGACTGTCATATATGTTGGAAATATGGAAATGTAGGCTTCCCTGAAGGCACACCACTATTAATGGAGAATGTAACTGTGGGCACAGGTTGCTTCTTTGTTCTGATTAGCAGCCTCAACAACTGTCTATAATTAGGGCCCTAACAATGAAAGACACTTTAAAAAGTAAAGGAAATAAGATTCTATGCCATAATTACATTAAACGGTTTTAACAAGCCCATGACTGAAGTTTTTGTACTTTTCTAAGATATAGTAAATTTGTTGGCATGAGCCATTTAGAATTTATTTAAAAAAAAAAAAAGAAAAAAGAAAAAGAAAGAGAAGCTTCTGTGGTTATAATGCTCCACTCTACAGTGCTTGAAAATTGAGGCTTTAGGTTGTAATTCATGGTGCTGCATCTAGTGCCTATGGCTATAGTTCCATATTGGAATATCTCTGCTGGCAAAGCTGGTTTGAAAGGTTCCCATTCTGAGGGTTAGGTTCCCACCACCACCCACATGAGTTTTCCCTTCTCTCAGTTGTGTTGATTATTTGTGAAGGCATGCCACAAAATGGTATGAGGGATCAAGCAGTAGCACAGCCCTGCACAGACCTGTACATGCCCAACTGCAGGGATGAGCTTGTTAAGGAAAGTAAGGGATTAAGAGAATTAGGGAGTGTGGGACCTTCTTTAACCAGGATTGACCCTAGTGACAGTGGCAGGGGACACTGCACAAGTAGCAAACACCTGTTGAAGGGGGAGTGGGGGAAGAATTGATGTATGATTTCGGAGTAAGGAATGAATTTTTTTTTTCTCAGAGCCTTATTTTTGGAGCGTTCAGCTCCCTGATGTGGTTCTCAGCACAGCAAGAGTGGTAATGGCTTGGGTGAGCAAACAGTACACCCTGATGTGTAGGGAGGAATCCCTTAAACAAATACTACTGCCGATTGTTTTGTATGTGGAAACCGCAGGGTAGGCCCCCTGTGGGAAGCAGTCAGTGGAGCTGACTGCCTGAGGCAAACCACCAGGAACCAGCAGCATCACTCTGCAGCCCACCCATCAGGACATGTGTCAGAGAGAACCCAGGGCTGATCCTCCACCGAGGTCTTCTGTTCTCTGTGAGTCACTGAGGGTAAGGGTATAGTGGATTGCTCTCCTGAACTCACTTGTCCAAATCCTGCCTGTGTCATATTTTAGTGCGGGGGAGAGGGTTGGGTCTGTCTAGCTATTACCAATTTTTGAGGTATTGCCTCACTAACACAAGCTGTAAAAGTGGGTTTCTAACACAATAGGTGGGTGTTCATATTATTATGGTGCTTAATCACAGTTTACATGACAGTTTATTGCACTTGGAACTATTATATCAGATCCATAATTTAAAAGTGCCATATGTTTAGAATTATTAAATTGGCATTTCATTAAGGCAAGGGATAAGGTGTGAGAGTTTTTTTTCCTTATTTATTTGTCATTTAAAAAAATATTTAGGCAAAAAAACCTAAAGCACTACTCAAAAAAAAAAAAAAAGAAAAAAAAGACAAAATAAGCATCAAAAAGAAAACAACCAACCCTAGAAACCTCCATTACAAAATACCCTTAAATTTTAGACCTTTATTCTTCAAGCACCTCACCATGACAAAAAATAAAAGTAATCAAGCTCTTCACTCTCATCTATACACACATCCACCCCTTAGAAGAAAACAAATCTACTAAAAATTCAACATCATATCATTCACCACGGTTTTACCAAAAACTTGCAGTACAGTATTCTTACCTAATGAGCAATGTACATGACGACACATTCGCTGCTTCTTCAGGATCACTCTCACAGAACAGAATCTCACAAGCAGCTGGAAATATCAGCCTTGTAGTAGTTTTCAGAATTTGCTAATAGTCTTGGGAAACTGAAACAAGACGATCCTTATATCCCACAACTCAGCAAGCCTGTTCTGCATAGCAAACTACTTAAGTACACACTTACCTTTATATATATTTAATATATACATCTATAACATAGATGTATATATTATAAACATATGTAATATATACATGCACACAGATATAGATAAATAGATATATAAAAGGATTTTTTCCTTTCCAAGTCATGGGACTTTTCATTCTAGATGCACTGAGTCAAGATCTAAGAGATGACAGAGAAAAAGCTGAACCCAAAAGACTCGATTGTTGAATTTTCCGGAGTCAGATCTTGCAACCAAAATTCTTTAAATAATTCTGGCAGCAGTGCATATGGATTGTCTCCTCAATGCACCAAATTTCTGCATGAATTTTCACAAATTGGATTCCTTGGGCTTCTTTTATAGAGCCTCTGACTTGCACTGCAGTTTAAGGTTTTCTTGCATTAATACATTCAACAACATTTTTAAGCTATTTAAATCCAGATTAATTTTTTCTTGATCCTTAATTATATCCTTTCAAAACAAATTTCCATCTGTTCTTTAAAGTTTCCATCATCTTATTTTGGAAAGAGACATAAAAAAATGCAGTGTATTTCCTTGATAATTAAATAAAATAAAATACAACTCCACTTTATAAAATCTACCCTTTTCCCAGTTTTAGAGGAGCCATATTTCTTCCATTCTTGACAAGTAGATAGGCAAGGCATTTTTATCTTTATGAGACTCCTTTTTTCACAAAAGATGAATAAGAACTTTTCTCACACTCCTGGATTTAGACACTTAGCCCTTTTTTTGACTGGACCTAAATCCAAAACAAAAAAATATCTACATGCAATCAGCAGAATCTTCCAAGATTCATTTTAGTTAATACACATGCTTCTATCTTCCCTTTTGAATATATGTTTAAAAATAGGTTTACTGTGTAAAAAAATAGGAATCTGGAAGCTAATATTTTTTTCACACTATGGTCACTAAACTACTTATTTTCTTTTTTGATTGCTATAAGCTCCCTACAAAGTGGTAAAGTAATTCTGACAGACTACATATTTACTTATGTAAGTTAAAGCAATGAGATTTAGGTCTTTCAGTGACAAGGGTGAGATAATATTGCCTTCCATGAAAAATGTCTTGAAAGACACACTTGTTCTTAGGTGTTTTCCAATTTATTTTTAAAACTGAAATTAAAATCATGGAATCATAGAATCACAAAATGGCTTGGGTTGGAAGTGACCTTTAAAGGTTATGTAGTTCCACACCCCCCCAAAAATGAGCAGGGTCATCTTCAACTAGATTAGGTTTCCAAGAGGCCCTTCCAAACTGACTGTGAACTTTTCCAGGGATGGGGCATCTACCAGATTTCTGGGTAACCTGTTCCAGTGTTTGGGAACAATGTAAAAAAAACTTTATCCCTTATAACTAGTCTGTATCTACCTTCTTTCAATTAAAAGCCATTCTACCCTGTCGTATTACTACATGGCTTGTACAAAGTCCCTCTCCAGCTCCCTCATAGGTCCCTTTTAGGTACTGGAAGGTGCTATAAGGTCTCCCTGGCACCTTCTCTTTTCCAGGTCAAACAGCCCCAACTCTCTCAGCATGTCTTCATAGGAGATTTGTTCCATCCCTCTGATCATCTTTGTGACATCCCTCTGGACTCACTCCAATAGGTCTTGCTTACACTGAGGAGCCCAGATCTGGATGCAGTCTGCCAGGTAGAGTCTCACCAGGGTGAAGCAGAGAGGCAGAATCACCTCCCTCAACCTAATATCCATGCTGCTTTTATAATAAAGTAATTTCCTACAAGACATGGTTCTAAAGAAACCTGTAGGAGCTGGGGAGGGAGTAACCAATGCAGTAAAGCTTAAGGGTTAAGGGCAAACGTACATGTAGAAATGCTTGGGAGCAAACTTACATGCTCCAACATAGTTCAATTCAGTTCAGTCTCACATTACATTCAACGAGCTTTAAGTGAACATTGTACTGACTTAATGCATTGGCTTTCAATATTGGAGTGGTCATTGTGGGAAAAATATTCAGGATCTCCAATCTGTTGTCTGCTGTAGACTGACACAGTACTGATTAACAGAGGGCATAGCACACAGGGTACTGAGCAGCATCAGTTTCCTTTCTTATTTCAGTGAGGTCTTAATTCAGTTGCCCACTGACAATAATCAAGGATTAACATTTCCAGCTGTTGTAACCTAGAGGGCATAGCATTGATCTGCACAGTGGGTAAAGTCTTATTTTACTGCCAAGTAGGGAATGTTTTGGAAAGGTGCCCATCTATTATTCCCCTTACAGGAGACAAGCATGGAAAGTCTAGAGCCCAGGGAGAGGTAGATTCAGCGTCTGCAGTGTACTGTGAGTGATGTCTTATTTATCATGTCTGTAAGAATTCATATTTCCATGGTAATAGTGAAAAATAGTATCTCCCATATTTCCCAAACTTTTAATACAAAATTTGGAAGGCAAAGAAATTCCGGAAAAAGAACTATCAAACCTCAATGAAAGAGAAAATAATGATAATTAGTATTTCCCAACTATCTGCTGTGATTGTCAGGCACATTGTTCTATCCAAAGTACAGATTACAGTGCTTAAATGATAGCTTGTCCAATTCCAAAAATACATGTAGACTATGATAAATATTTGGCAGAAATCCAGACAAATCTCATGTGGATATACTATGACCAATCATGAAATTGCATTTCCTGCCAAAAATGTCCATACATGCTGAAAGTCATTTATTTAATGGTGAATAGATTTTTTTTTTTAGTTCCATTCTAAGATATAGGAAATTACTGTAAACAAAACCTTTATGCCTCTGTTTGCCTGGTGTTCAAATCAAAGTTAGATCTGAAAACACAGCAGATGCAATTCCACTAAACCTTACTCTGTTACAGGGTTCCAAATCAATGCATATAGTGGCTGGCTCACAAGATAGAGGTATAGGTCAGTAAATTTACAGCTCAGAGTGAAATAGGAAGTATTTTGTAACGGTCTTTGAAAAATTATAGAATTTGATGCACAATTAAAGGCAGAAAATACACAGGGCTAGATCTTCATCAGATGTAAACAAACATTTCTCAGAGGAGCTATACTGCATTCCCTAAGTTTTCTGGCTTTTGTTTTATTTTTAAGTTGAGTTGTCAAGAGAATCCTTCCTCAAACATTCTCAAGTATTCAAAAAACTATCTCATTGTGTGATGGTCACCTTCATGAAAATCTCCTACGCTTCAAAATTTACAAAAACTTGATGGTGAGTATGTCACAGACCATGGCTGTACTGCCATACAGTGCCAGTATGCCATTATTGTTTAATAAAGCAGGGTGTATGGAAACTCAGTGTAAATCATCTGGTAAATGCAAGGAATAGTGAGGTGATAAAGGTTGCTGATGGCAAAGTTATTCAGAATAATCAAATCTATAGTGAGTTGTGAAGAGCTGCAGAAAGCTTTCACATTACTACAGAGACAGGGTGATAAAATTGCAAATGAAATTCAATGTTGATAAAAGCCAAGTGCTGAGGAAAAAATAACCCTAACTATATTTTCTAGTGGTACTCTACCTCACTAATACCAGCTGTCACTTTTTCAGAGATGATCTAATTGACACAAATTTAACTAAATTCTGAGCAATTGGTCTGTGCTTGTCTTTATTTTTGAAAGCTGATGTTTTTCTTTCAGATCTAAAATCTTTTGTGTCCAAGAGCTTGTTTTTTTATTTTTCAAACCACACAAGTTTTCTAATGAAAGATATTCTGCTTACAGATCTCATCCCACTAAACTGCATATGCATAATGAACTCTTCTCATTGTATCCCCTGAAGACATCCTTGTTTTGTCTAGACCCAATCAAGAGCCACTAATGAAATTCGTATATTAACGGTATGTACATGTTTGCATAAAATATGGCTGTAAATCTGAATATTTTTGTAAAATATAACATCTCATGTACTGCAAATATTCACACAGATTTATGAAGTGAGTTCCCAGCTGAAAAGAACATTTTTTCTCCATAAGTTAAGAATTTAGGTCTTTTGCTGAGAGGAGGAGATATTCTGGAGAAGGAGAGCAGGTTTAATAGTGCAGCAAAAGGCAGAACAAACTGTCTCTTGAGTAAGCCATAGCTAGTGGGTGCTTCTGCAGGACACAAATTCACAATATATTATTTCAGAACATCCCAAGAATAAGAATATACAGTGCCATGTCAGCCACACAAGCCACTTAAAGGGCTGAAAATAAAAGAGGTATCTATGGAAAAAAGTCTACTATGTGCCAAAAATACTCTACAACCTCCAGCAATAACAGTGGGAAGTATAATTGAACCCAAATAGTCCCAACAAAGCTTATGACAACTCTAAATTTTATTTTACTACATTCATGAAAGTGATGTTGATGTCATTGTGAATAGTTCTCTGAAAGTGCCAGTTCAGTGCTCAGAAGCAGTCAGAAAGGCAAATAAAATATGATGAACTATTGGGAAAAGAGCAGAGGACAGAACAGAGAGCACTGTTAAGCCACTGCATAAATATCTGATGTGCCTATCACTTGAACACTACACTGTTCTGTTTATGCCATCTTTGATGACACTATTTAAATATGGGGAAAGTTGCCCAGGATGATGAGGTATGTGGAACTGCTACCATTTTAGAAGCAATGAGAATTCACTGCAGAAATGTCTGAGGGAGATAAGGATGCACTGTAGACAAATCCATGGAGGAAAGATGGACGCAGACTCCATGAGAAATCCTTAAATCATTAACTGCAGGAAGCACTCACCTCGGTTCACTCATTTCCCAAGCACTGGAAATGGGCTCCGAGGCTCAACATGTTGCAGTTAAGTTTTTCCCATGCTAGCACAGCTCCATACCAGTACATTCACACAGAGGGGAGATGGGGAGGTTTGCTCTCATTTACTAGGGGAAAATTTGAACTCTAGAGTGCTGGAGAGTATTTCTGGATCTATTTCCAGGGTGCTCCAAGAAAGAGAGGTCTAAGCCTGAGATGTGATGGTCCAAGATGTGCCTTTAGTGCATCACTCTGGTTAGGCAAGTCTTCTTTGTGGGTGAGTTTAGGACAAGTTTTGTTCCCCCTGGCTTTTTCAAATAGAAAAGGCTCTCATGACTCTTGGACAGTTTTGGTGCCCTGGTGGGACATCTCACCTCATGACTGAAGGTTAATTCCAGTAGAAGGATTTCAGGAATGTAAACAAGGAGATGAGCACTAGAAACAGACGTATCCCAGCTGCAATAACCACTGCCCTAGGAGTGGCCTAGGAATGAAGAACACTTTTATCATTCCTAGGAAACCATCAAGTCTTATTAGCTTACCAGAAGAAATACCAATCAGCAGATGTCTGTTTCAAGTACAGTATATTCCTGAGAAGAAACTATGCTTCTTTTTCACGTTAGCCCAACAAAGTGCTAGTCTTCTCTACAGTCATTGCTAATGTATGCTCTTTGTTCTTCCCAAAAGTGTGTGGTGCTGGGGAGAATGATTTATATATGCATTTCCTCACACTTTGTGGACTAAAATAGCCCTATTATGCATCATTAATAGATAACTCCTGGGACACAGGAATAGTAGATTAGCCCCTGACTGAAAAAAAAAAGAAAGAAGTACACATTGTCTCAAAAATATTGACACTGAATTTTATGGTTGGGTAATATAGATAAATCACATGTAAGATAACTTTCACAGAGGTCTGAACTCTGTGATTTACACTGTCCTGCTGGAGGTGTTTGAAATGAAACTATAAAAAAATAAACAAAAACAAACAAACAAACAAAAAAAAAGGCCTCAAAACAAAACAAAAAACCACCACAGCAGTAATTAAAGCCTTAAAGGTTTATGGGTTGAACACCATAAAGAGTTCATTCATGAAATTCCTGGCACTCACAAAACAGTCAAACTGTAGTCTCTGAAAATACTTTACATTTTACACTTTTCTTGTTACAATTTTCCCCGGGAAATGTATGTTTTTCCCTTTGTTCTCTTGAGGGGAAAAGGAAGATAAGACAGTCAAGTTATATGATATAGGTATGCTAGAAGCATGGATAAAGGACTAAGTTGTTCCTACTCACGTTGCTGCTGCGATCTGGCCTATATAAGGTGTAGATTGTGAATCCAAGCAGAGACCTAGTTTTGCTTTGTGTGCACGCAGTGGTGTGTTCACCAGACCACTGAGACTATAATATATTTTACTTTTTTAAGTATACTGTTCTGGTTTTTTTTCTCTTCTAAGATGGAATTACAATAAACTAATGCCCTGGTTTTTTAAATTAGAAAATGGAATAGTTTAAACGGTATAAAATGCTTAGTCTGTGCTAAGATACTTAAGGAGGTCACATTTGCCTGTGCTTAGTCTCTCACACTCACATGCACACATCCACACACATCTTACAAGGATTCAAGAGGAAAATAAATATTTTTAATTGTATTGCCAGACAGCAGGAACAACATCCTGTCTTTTAGACGGAGGTAAGTTCCATGGGAGTACTGTGATTGAATGGGAGAGAGCTGCCCTTTGTTATGTCTACACAGATTTGCCTTTAAGCAAGGCTGAAGTCTGACTTGGCATGCAACCAGCCACTTCAGGGTTGCATCCAAACTTTTGCTCTTTTCCTGTTAGGCAGATCAACTAGTGGGCAGTTCCTGCCATTGGCAGGGTCATGTCTGGGTGAGGAAAATGTGAGTCACCAGATCAGCCTGGCACATGTCCTGCTGATGCAGGACCAAGAGCATGACTCCAGAGGTGAACAAGTGGTTTCTGTGCCAGCCTGACCTGGACCACCTACCAGGGCTCGAGGGTAGTGGACATGCTCCAGCTCTGGACTGGGAGCTGTGTGCTGCCCATGTGGCAGATGATGGTGTGTGTTTCACAAGAACTGCTCCAGCCCAGTCCTCTGGGAATGCAACAGCTCAGGAGTGCAAGTTCTACAGACTTTTTCACAAGCCTTGCAAAGAGCTTTTGCAAGCTCTAACAGGAACTAAACCATTCTGTCTTCTGTCCATGATTCTTCCACAGTCAGACTTCCTTCAGAGTTTGAAATAACTTGAGATTACATCCTGCTCTGAACATTCCACAGCGAAACAACAGAACAGCAGAAAACCTTTGATGGGAACCATAGGGCCACCACTCTCAAGACTGAACCTATGGTGCCTGGTCAGAGGTGTACAGCTAAAGATTCATTTGCATAAAGTTTTTGCTCAAATTTAGAAAATTTAGGTAAATTGTAATTCTCGAACTACTGACTTCAAGTAATTAAACTCTTGATCTTAAATTAACTATTTCTGATTAAATGTGATCCATTATTATGGCTGTGCCAAGTATAAGTTTCAAAATAAGTATACCGTAACATCCCGAAAGTTCATGGACAACTAAGAATCTTGTTATTACTTAGGAGAAAATTTTTGTCATTTTCCCCTTCACATTTAATAACTGAATATATTCCCTTTAAAACAATTTCTTTGGTGATAAATTAGGTAATAAATTTATCTGGTTATTTGACAGATTTTTATCTATTATTTTTTTAATAAAGAACAGGTAGATATTTCATTCCATCCCATCTCTTTTTCTGTTATTATGGTGGAATCATTCTCTATGATGATGGTTTAACTACAGGTGTAATGTCACAATAATACTCATAATGCTACTTTTTTTTTTCTGGAAAAGTATAAATTTTTATTTTAAGTAGAACAACAGTCTTCTTTTGCATCAACACCTTCACATTGTAGCCAGAAGAGCACAATAATCTTCTTCTCCAGACTAAAAAAAGAATTGCTGACTTTTATAATTTTTGTGTATTGCAACTGCCCAGCCCTTCCAAAAATATGCTATGAGACACATTGTGAGTCTTGAAAACCTTCATTAAAATCTCTATAAAGAAGCAATGCTTAGAAAGAAAAACTCTTCAAAACAAATTGCTTTGGGGGGGCTAAATCAAATACCCATGGAAGTTCATGAGGTCAACTGTTGCGGAGTTCAGCGGGCTCTGAGTCATGGGACACAGGCCACTGTTTCACAAATGAATAAATGGGGAAGTACTAAAATGCATTGAGTATGTCCTTCTAGAGCAGGCTGAGGTTTGCTTTCAGATGTATCAGCCAGGTAGAACATTAGGGAAGAACCCTCACGTTCCACTCACATCCCTTGTTTTAGGACACCATCCTCAGTTGTTATTAAATATACAGCTTTTAAATGCAAGCTGATGAACAGTCAAACTGTGACATTTAGCCTCAGGCTTAAAATTGTGACTCTGCCCTTCTCAGAACAGCTGATGAAGTCCCTTCCCCACATCTTCAAACCGTGAAGCATGGATGAAATGGTAACTTCCTGCCATCTGGCTGCACTTTTTCCTATTCAGATTTCCAAATAAAGCAGAATTAAATGCATTTTTTGCTTTTTCTTGGGTTTTATTTGGATAATAACACCTAAAGCAAGAACCTGAGAAATAAGCACATTATTAATCAATTTTGCTTGTCACGGAGATCTTTCTCCAGGTATGTGCTGTAATGTTTCTACTGCTGTGTTGAATGAGACAGTAAAGAGGAGGAAGGAGTTTGTCTTTGCTATTATCGACTTCCCTCATCTAGAGCTAAAACTACAGGAGCTGACAGGAGAAATCTTTAGAGCCGTCATTAGGCAAATGATGATAGTTATTAAATCTGCTGATTGTCCAGTCTCACAAACTAGATCTGAAGACTACCTGCAACTGACCAAATTTTGGAGAGAAAGGGGGGAGATAAGCAATAGGGTATTTGGGGAGAGACTATCATCTTTTAATTAGACTAATTAGAAAACTTCTAAAAAGGAGATAATTTGTCAGAATGCTCTTTTTAGAGAGCAGGTGGAAAGATGTGGAAAAGACTTACCAGATTTGTTCAAAAGATGAAAAAAACCACAGATTTCCAGAAAATAGCATATGTGCTAAAGAGAAAATGTTTATTTCCTTGCAGACTTAATCACAAGGAATAAAAGATTGTTGGAAAACTAGGGGTAGAGTAAAGACTAACACTTTAGCATTTTTCTTCAAAGTTATATACAGGACCCTTGACAAAGTCTGCAGTCTGCTTCAACTGTAATGTTGTATCCCTGGAACTGGAATATTCATCACAAGAGAGCTGTTGGAAAGAGTGCTCTGAAGTTGAGAAGAATTTCACAGGCAGGTGAAAGTTTATTAAAAGGTCTAAAAGTACCCTGGAAACAAGCAAAAGCAACTAAGGAAGCTCAAAACTAAAGAAAAGGCAGAGAAAGGAAGAGAGCTGCAGCCTACTCAAGTTCAATAATGGTTTGAAGGTGCATGGGTCCCATGTGGTGGGCATCTCACCTCAGTATTGTCCCACTGTGGATTTTTATCTTTGGGTTCCAAATGAAGTATTTGCAATTCAGTTCTTGTATCTAACCTACTGTTCATGTAGATATACGGATATTTTTTTATCTCAATAGTTAGCATAGCAAAGCACATGAATGTTCCCATTTAGAGCAATAACTCTATTTGCTTAAATTCTTTATTTGGCAGTGTTTATTAACCCAATTTAGCAGCACTTGGTGAGGACTATGAAACTCTTTCCCCTGTCATGAATGGATAGTGATTTGGGTCTGCTAAAGGTAACCACTTATGCTTGCCAGTCAGTTATGGGAAATAAGCACCATACTTTTATGAGAAGGAAGTACAATTATGCCATATCAAGAAACCATGCCCCTCAGGCTTTCAATATTCTTCCCAATGAATTAAGTCTTATAATTACCACCTCTACCTGTGAGAGCTTGCTTATATTGCATGGGTAAGACTCAGAATTTAATATGTCTCTTTAAAAAAGCAATAACAACAACAACAAACAAACCTCTGTAAACAGCCTGTGGCTTAGAAATGATGCTGTATTCCTGACACTATTACCTCACATGCAAATATTTCTCTCTCCTTTACCTTATTTTTTTCTTGGTTTAATCAGCTGGTAACATGAATATGTAGCTGATCTAACACAAATAGCTCAGCTATCCCTATAGACATGTCTCATCACAGCTTCTTAGGTAAAAGAATCAGAAGGGGATAAAAAACAAAGGATTTGCTCCTTTCCTTCATCTGGAAAGACTGAATAGAAGACTGAGAAACTTTCCTAGTGTTCAACCATGACACCCTTCTGCCCAGTTGCTTTAGGCTCACAATATTTTCCCTCACTATCTGAAAGAGATGTTGTAACAATTATAAACTCCTTTCAGAAGAGCTACTCTTATGAACAAAGCATCATTTGCACAAACAGGTAAGGTATAGAGAGTAAGAGTAATTACTGGATCCTTATTATAACCATATGGATGTTATGGTTCTGGTATTCCCTTCATGGGTTCAAGAGTATCATGCAACTGTGACCTTGCTTGTTCTGTCCCTGGCTTGTCCCACATTCATCCAAGAAAGTGGATTAATACAACTGTGCAGCATTTGCCATTTAGTTCCTGCAGGATTGGTTCAGTAAACAACGTGAATTTATCAGAGGAAAGAATTAACAACTACTCTTTTCTCTTTTTATGTAGTAACTATAGAAATTGGTTTTGGCACCTCTGGGTTGTGATGAGAAGACAAAAAGTCTGAGAGAAATCCAATGACCCTAAATTTAAGAAATAATTTGAATAGCATAGAGGATGAGGTCTAGATTCAAAAAATCATGAAAGTAGACTGAAGAATACCTGTTCATAGGGGAGGATTTTCTGTACTCTGGGGCAGGAATTTTGTAAAAAATTAATGTGCAGCAATGATTGCCATAGGAAAAATTTGATATTGCATTAAACAGTAAATTACTATCTAGCTGCCACTTTTTGAGCAAACATTGCTTGACCTTGTAATGTTTGATTTTTTAGAATATCTTTCTCATTCTCTACTACTGATCTGGAAAGGCCATTCATTCTGAAAAAAAGAATCGCAAAAGCATTAGAAGGCTCTTTTTCAGAAAAATATGTTTCCTATTGTGGGACTTAAATAAAATAAAGATTGTTTTTTGCTGATCTTCACTCACTGCAATTTAAAATTTTAAAAAGTCGGAAAATAAATTGTAGGGATAATTTGTCTTCCTCCTAGATAAGTGTCCTGTCATAGATTTATTTTTATCTCTTGGATAGGTTTTATCATTTTTACAAGGTTACTAGCACTAACTCAACTTTCTGCTTCAGTATTAGTCTTTCACAATATTGGCTGAACCACAGTTTCAACAGCTAATCATATGGTGTCTTGTGAAATACCTTCATAGATAGTTGGAGTTTATAAAAAAATCTTTGAAAACCATGGAAAGTTAGAGGTTTCCATAATATAAGTATTTTTCTTTCCCTTGCTAGCATATCCTATGTTTAGGAAACGTAGATCTCATGAGCAATGATTTAAGAGAGTTTTTTTGTTTTAGGAAACAACGTAGGATTTGGTATCCTTTTCTAACAATGATTTCTAGCAAGTTTGTAGCCTAAAAATATTTTTCACAATTACATTACTTATTTTATATTATTTATTACTTTAATGAAAATATTTAATTATACCTAAGCGGTTGTTTCAACAGTCAAAGTGCCTGTGGCTCATGTAGTTCATCCTTTGTTAGCAATGCTTCATGCAACTTACTTACTACTTGAGAATTAGTGCAGAATACACGGGAAAGATTTTGCAGTCTCTCCTTGATAAGGAAGCCCATGCTCAGCTCAGGCAATCCCAGGGAAGCGTGCTCCCTCCACCACAGTCCTGAGGGAAGATCAGACACCTAAAGGTCCTGTTCATTTGCTAGATGCTAAATTCCTTTCTCAGTACTTATGTCTGAAACAGCAGCAAGCTTCCAAGGGTTTCCCCTTTTTGAGTACATGAGGTGATGAGCTGAGAGGTGAGGGATCTGTTTCTTAGTCTGTGTTAGGAAGGGCAATAGAAATACCACAGTTCAGTGTCTCACCCATTTACTTGCAATTTCTGATACTAGTTTTGTCTAAACTGTATTTCTTTATTTGATCTTGCTCTCTTACAAGAAAGCCTGTTATACAGAATCCATAGCTATTTGCCAGTGAAAACATCATAAAATCCCTTCCAAGTGTGCAAAAAGGAGGTGCTGGAAGCTATGGGAGGGGTAAAGGTGGACACAGACAAAACATAGGATTAAGCCTTTTCTTACCATAATTTATAATTCCACTGACATCACTGTGTTAGCAGCGCGACAACACTGTTCCACTTTCCACAGAGCCAGCTTGGCTTTTACCGGGCTCCAGGTCCACCAGGAAAAAAATTTTAAAGACAACTAAGCAGAACAAAATACATCCCATGAATCCTCACGGCCAAATCTGCAGCACTGTGCCCCCATCCATGGTGATGGTGAGTGAAGGAAGCTAGGAGGGCTGACACCAGGGCCCCAGCAGTGGGGTGGGAGGACGAGATGCAACTCTGCCAAGAGCAGGCTAGGCTGCAGCTCAATGCCAAGGGGCATCCCTGTGCCCTGATTCTTCAGTCTCCCCAGAAAGACTGGGTACTGGCATCCCCATCAGATGGGCAAAAAGCACATAAGGAGCTTTCTAATGTCACCTCCTTTCTTACTGCAGCATTCAGCATGCCTCACTCCTAACTGAGCCTGGGCACAACTTTAACCTAATCAGATTATCTTTACAATGAGGCACAAGTAAGCAGGTGACCTCTGCTTCCAGAGTTTTGCAAGGTACTCATTTTTGGAAGGAAAAATGTGTTTTAATGGAAGGGGTTTTTTCCTAACCTCACCCTGAGAGGCAGGGTGTTACATTCCTGTAACAAAAACAGGTATTCTTAGCTACAGTCTAACCCACTTGAAAAGCTCTGGTCCATTGCCCCAGTGAGAGGGCTGTATTGAAAACTGCAATAAGAAAACCTTACAGTTTAAGCATTTTCACCCTTGGGACTTAAACTTCCATTTAGGTTTTTATTTGCGACAACCCCAGAGAGCCTACGATGTCAGTGCCTGAAGAAATGAGGCTTGAGAGATGATTATAGTTTGACATGGAACAAGAGCTGTTATGAATCGGTAGACAGATGCCAAAAACTGAGTCAGATAAAGGTACCTACTTTGCACTTGCAAGATAGCACAACGCCTTCTGCTGTGTTGCAATCTTTTAATCTCTGTCAGCACATTTTGTACTACAAAATAAGTGTGGATCATGCATATGGATATATGGGAAATATTTATTTTAAGTAGACTACAAGCTGCCATACATACACATAAAATGTAATTTAAAAGTGCACCATAAAAGAACAACTTGAGGATTACAGAAGCTTAGCAGTATTGAACTGTCACATGCTAAAAATATCTTCCCATCTTGGTCTAGATGACTTTATGAATTAATTGTGCAGGCACCAAAACATAACCTAAATACTAGTAATGTCACTTCTTTTTTTTTTCTTTTCTTTTTCTCTGAACCAGTTCCTGTACATTTATTCAGATGTAGAATTTATCCATCTAGAGGTCGCAAGACAAGACATAGCCAAGGATAAGTTAAACAAGGAGAAAATCTGTGAAAGGGAATATGTTCTGTATAGGTAACCTCATAGGCTGAGGGGAAGAGAAGGCCTACAGAGGCTGCAGAGGAGTCTCTTCATTTGTGACTTCGTTGCAAGTGCGCTTAGTCAAAGGCCTGTCTCTGGGACTGGGAAAACATCCCACAGGCAGGACGCTGTGCCCAGGGGTGTTTCATGAGCACCGCTGTTAACTCAGCCCTCGGTGATACAGAAGCATGCGAGAGTCATGGGCTTGCACAGGGCACTTAATGGTGCCAGATTTCTGAAGATACCTCATGCTGTTATGGGTGTTAAGATGTTAGGACATGCACATTTCACTCATCAACAGTTTCCATTTGTGAGTGACTACGTATTCTGCACTCCTTTGCTTCTTAGATGTCAGGGTAAGGGGGTTGCAAGAAGTAGAGTGCTTCACAAGGGCCAGAGAAACACGTCCATAAGATGTTACTGCTTCCTGCTCACCCATAACAGAAGATAAGTGGGGATTAGTTACACTCTAAATCTAGGAAATGCCAGAATAAATTAATTCCGGGAATCCTTAATCTGAAGTGGGATTTTTCTTGCCTAACTTGCAGTGTCTTTCTCATCATCTGGACACCCTTTCTGGTTTCTAGCAAGAAATAGGCATTTCCAAAGCATAGTGCATTCTCTCCTCATAGACTGATCTAAAATAGGTCAGATAAATTGCCTTTTAGAAATGCCTGTTTCTCTCCAATGACTGTAAAGGGAGTCTAGGCAATTAACTCAGACTGTGCTGTAAACTTCTAAATGAGGAGTGAGGAATCTCACCCCTCTATCTACAGGGCAATTGCCACAATGGACAGATCTTCACTTCCATCACCTCTCTTCTCCCAGAAAAATTC
Organism: Neopelma chrysocephalum; assembly: GCF_003984885.1. Lineage (NCBI taxonomy): Eukaryota > Metazoa > Chordata > Aves > Passeriformes > Pipridae > Neopelma > Neopelma chrysocephalum. The sequence continues at coordinate 11,334,383 of NW_020897714.1, forward strand.
AGGCGTGACTGTGCTGGATTAAAAACAATGGCTGAAGTGAGATTCCCAGATCTCACTTTTCATTCCACAACCTTAAATTCTTCTGAACTCTCACTTCAGATACATGCAGCTTTTTCTGTATGTGGCCCTTACAATCTCTGCAAACCAGGACTTCCCTGTACAAATAAGACCGATGTCAGTCTAGTCTGGTGCATCATGGCCTTTGTTTCACTAAATATCCATACAGTAAATTACATTCCTTTGGAACCAAATGTGGCAAAAAATGTTACTAATATGGATGGGCTTGTTTGATCCGTATGGTAGCACTTTATTGTGGTTTTGATCAAAAGATTTGCAAGCAAGAGTTCATCCTGCAAGACCAACTATGTATATACTAGGGAAAAAAAAAATTCAATGCAAACATTGGAGGTTTTTTGTACCATTGTCAGTTCAGACCACTTTATCAAATTCTTACTCCTCAGTTGCAAAAAAAAAGACAGATTTCTAACAGGGTAGGGTGGGTGCTGCAAAACACTTCATTACAGAGTTCAGAGCTAGCAAAGCATTGACATCATCTGCATCACATCTCTGGTGATACACATGATCCAACTTAAGGTGTCAATGCAGTAAATGATTTGATTAATAGTGTTTAATTTTAAAAACACAAATAATTTTCTATGTTTAATAGGGATACTTAGGAAGGATGTGAAAAAATGCTTTATTGGGTTGGCATCTGTATTTCCATAAGGAAAGTTTAAAAAAAAATAATTGCAGAAGAGAACCTAGAAACCTGGATATGAGAAATTACTCTAGGGAAGGTTAAGCTCTAGCTAAGCAATGGAAATTCATGGAAAAAGGCATCACATAATGACCTACACTTGGCACTGTGTGACACACATTGCATAGCAGACAGATAATGTATGGATCTAATCAGAGATACTGTAGGGGAGAAAAACTACTAGCTGATACTCAGAGATTGTTAGAAAGGACTAGCTCCACTGGTATGACTCACAATAATCAATTAATTACCCATCTCTGCATAACTGTATAAACAACAGGTCTGTGTGCAGATACTGGAGCGTAAAGGAATAGCAGCAGGAACAGAGGACGAGACTAGATTTTGTGCAGAACACACCAGGAAAGTAACATGAAAGTCACAAGAGATGCAGAATAGTAAAAATAGACGTAGCAGATGCTATTGCCTAGGAGAAGGACAGAACTATTACCAGAACTGGACAACAGATACCACGGGAACCAGGGGAGCACCTTTGCTCTCTGCAGGGAGATGCTTTTTGTCACGCTTGCTTGCAGAATTATTTGCAGTCAAGTGGATACTAATCATTAATTTTACAATGCCTGTTCATGTCAAAATTTCTCCTACTTGACATCAGCATGGATTTGCAAATCCACTTATTTTTGGTCCTGCTCCCTATGGATTCAGAGGAACTTCTCAGGAAGGTAAAACTAGGAAACTGCACGTTTCCAGAATGGAGTGCTCCAAACATATTTTACCACATTTATTTATCTGTCACATGCATGTTTCAGCCTCTGTCACTTGCACTGCATGATCAGAACAGCAATATCACTTCAGTTTTCAGAATACAATTATTTGCAATGTTTAACACAGACCACCTACATAAGGTCAAGCCACATCCTCTCATGTTGATAGATGTGATGTTGACAAATCAAACATTTTCAAACACTGTCAGAAAGAAGGAATTACTCTGATGAAATAGCATAATATGTAAAAAGAATACCTTTGGGTTTTTTTCTGGATGTTAGTGCTTGTGACCTTTCAGAATGCCCATGTATTGCTTTTGAGGCTCTCACTATACCCAAAATGCACAGAAAAATACTCAGGTGTATGTGGGTTTGTGAGTGTCTCCTGGATCTGATGCCTGGCCACTATTAACTAAGGAGAGCTGTGAGAAACAGCAAGATTGGCAGCATTACTCTGGATAAACTAGGTGACAACATATGCTTCTGTCTTTCAGCAATGCTGATACAGTTCTGGTGGTAGGTATGTAGGACTGTGATATTGTTACTGGAGCATGGGAGTACTCAGCTGAAAGTTGGGCTGTAGCCCTGGGTATGTATTTCTTGGTGGGAGTGCTATTGCGAGTATCCAGGCCACTCACGATCCCCTATAGCTGCCTCTGTTGTGCCATGAACATGGGATCAGGGTGAGAAACAGGCTTTGCCACATGGCCAGGCAAACATTACCCTGGCAGAATGGAGAGGAGGGGGCATCCAGAGGGACAAGGAAGGGCTGGGAATCAGAAAGTGAGGGTTTCTTAAAAAGGTTTCTAAATCCCTTTCTGTCTGACCTGACAGAAGGGATTTAGGGCTTATTCCCGATGTCACTGAATGAAAAAGGCAGCCCTAAAACTTGGTCCAGTGCTAATTGAAACCAATTAAATTTAGCAAACTTAGTGCATTATGGATTGTGTTCTCCAAATGGTTGAACCTTTTTCTTTTGAGTAACTTGAGAAATTGTCTTTCTGAGGTCCAACATAAAACAATGAAAGAAAAGTACTCATGTCACAGCTGTTCTGTTTTCTAGAGTCATTCCTTTTTCTCTTAGTTTGTCATCAGCTACTTTTGGTGTGAAATTAAAGAGAAGCCTGTAAACAGCTGCTCATGCATGCGCTATGCAGTTGGTATTTCCCCCAGACTGTGTCCAAACCATATTTTTTTGCCCTCCCCTCTCACCCCCACAAGAAAACCCCAAACAAACAAACAAAAAAATCCAAATAGAACAACAATAAGAAAAAGTGTGATGTTTTTCAGGAGAAGAAAAAATAGATCCTGAAAAGATCAGGTGTTTGCTCAGGCTCTGCTCCAACACAATATTAAAACCCTTTTAAAGTCAAGTGCATCCAAAAAGCCTGTTCCTCTTGATATCTGGACCTTGTAATGGAAATTCTAACAGAGCTGTGACTATTACTAGTGCATTTAATACATTAGGAGCTCAATTTTGAATGCCTTGAGCACTTAGCCCCCCTCTAAAGTGGATCGGAGCTGCAGTGGTGTAACATAGCAGGGGTAGTCCCATAGTCTTTGTGACCTTTTGTGAGCATTTGAAACAGATTGCATTTAATGATTTGAAAATGTCAAGGCCCATTTCAGGCAAAAAGAAAGAAATCAAATTGAGTTTCTGGACTGTGTAAGCTTTTGAAATGAGTCCACGGACATCCTCAGACATAGGACACAGGGTTGAAATATCATGGAGGCTGAATACATTATATTTCAGAATCAGGTCTCAGAGACAGCAATTTCAAATCCAGGCCTGCAGAATAATAATGTTACAGCACATGCCTGCCATAATTTGCTTTTTAGCTTATTCTGAATGACCTCAGCACAACCGAGTAATTCATCAGTGCATAAAGCATGCAGGGACTGGATTTGTGAATTATGCATGAAGGATAATTTTGCTCTGATGTTCTGTGCAGTGTATACTGGAAAGCTGTACTCATACCCCATGATAACTGGGTGTTGGTTTGTGGAATATATGGGGTCTTGTGTTATTTGAAAGCATGGGCAACTCTGATATGACGATAGTAGGGAAACTGCATCAACAGTATAAATAAATGATGGCTTTAAAATATGAATTATGCCATAAATAAATGATCCCTGCTTCCTCACAGTCTGCCTCTGCAGAAAGCTAGTTAACTGAATGTGTTATTCACTATCCACATAAAGCCTGACCAAACAAGGTTATTTACTTCACTGACACGGACACGTTCACCAAGGAGTGCGAACTTGTCATATAATCAGTAATAAAATAATGACATAATTTGTCTGGCTGGTTCTGGCATGCCTAAGCTTCGAAGGAAGCTCTCCTGGGATTTTAAATAAAGGTGCAGAATTAGACTTTTGAAGAAGGAATCCAAGTTAATCATCATAATTAAAAACAGTAATGAGAAGTAATTTATGATGCATTATATAGTAATCACATAATAGGATGTTGAAATGAAGCTAAAGTTGCAGGCATATATTGGTTGATGTGAGAGTCTATTAACTTCATGAACACTAGCAATGAAGGCAATAGAAAATACAGGAAATGTAGAATTAATGAACCACTTCTTTAACAAGTTAAAGCTTGACCATTGCACTTGTAGAGCTGATCGAAGAATATAACTACTGTAAGAGTTATCTTTAAAAGTTCCCAAATATTTTTATTTTAAGAATTTTTTAGGAAATTTTATCTTTCCAGTATTTTAAAACTATATGAAGATGCTACTTGATTTAGCAGATTTCTGGCTTTTGTTGATTTGTCTTACATTTTTCCTTTTCTCAATTCCACCCTGGAAAGCAAGATGATTCATACAGAGAAGGAAAAACTCTATATTTTTCTATATCTGATTGATAACTGCATTTAGAAATGGAAGAAGCTCATTTCAGACTAAAAACATTCTTTTTTTCACAAAAGCAGCAACAGACTTTGTGTAATTCTGACCTTTTGGTTATATCTTGTAAGAAAAAAATTCTGTTCCCTTTTCCTGTCATATTTCAGCTCACTATCTTAGCCTAAGAATTAGTAATGCCAATTCTGAGGGTTAAACATCTGCGTAAATTTTAAGAAGTGGAAAACATGTCAATTTTAGCTGTAAACAAGTTGGGGTTTTAACCATTCGACTGCTATTTTCATTCACCTATTCTGTTTAAAGGCAAATGATCCATTCTTTTTTGAAAAAAAATTATAGCTTTAATCTGCTGTGTAGTTTATTCCCAAAATTTTAGTCACAGATATTTATTGGGAAAAAAAATACAGACTCCCAGTTTATATGGTGATGGGATAACTGCCAAAGGTAAATTTAATTCATGAGGGAATACATAGAGATGTTGGAAAAAAAACAAGAACAGAAACCAGAGGCACTCCCCAGGATGCCACTCCCAAACCTGCAAGGTCCAGGAAAAAATATCCATGGGATGTGTACCAGTCCATGATGACAACTGCCAGAAATAGCTCATTGCTCATGTGCTACCCCCAGGAACACAAGTAACCTGATACTTCAAATACAGCCATTTCCCAAGAGCTATGTTGAAGTCACTCATTGCAGGAATCACTGCTGGATGGTCATCCTGCCCACGAAGGTCACTCCAGACCAAGATAAACATTTTAGTACTATAGTGGTGAGGCAGATGGTCCTATACTGCTGTCACTTTGGACTGGCAGGAAAGGAATTGCAGTGAGAAAAGGAGACACGGAGATCATCTCCCACAAACATCCACATCAACAATTGCTGGCTGTGGTGGTGACTTCCTGAATGGAGACCAGAGATAGTAGTTATTGCATTGTTTTAACCATCACCACCCAAATAACTGGCCAAATCTTTTAACAAATGCCAGATTCTTGCCTGCTTTTGGTTATTTAAGGCAAAGTAAGTCCAATCATTTCACTTTTCTGAGTTACTGGCTCTGGGGTAGGATTTGTTTTCCCCCTATGTGGAAACCACGAGGGTAGTGTGAGCTAACTGCCCGACTTCCACCCTGTAGTCAATGAACAAACATCGGCGTATCCAGAAACTGAGCCCTCCCACTTATATTAAACATCTGTGATCAGCTAGAGGTACCCTTATCAACTTAGACCTAATGTCTAAGGTTTCATTCCTGTAGATAGGCTGGCTAAATTCCCACCCTTAAAATCCATGCTGGATTTTGAAAACAAACAATCAAACAAAACCCAGAATTAAAGGAAACAAACTCCACAGTTGATTGTGAGTCCTTGCAAATATTCGTGTATCTTCTTTGTTCGCTGGGCTATTATACTCTGAGAAAAATTCTAGGAATTATTTTGTGATGTAAAAGTTAATAAATACTTTTAAAAAATAGGTATGACAGAAATAATTTTTTGAGTCCCATGCTGCTCAGCTGGGCTCTGAAAGAGTGTTGGTTATTGTACAGAGGGTCCTCTAGCAAGGACTGACATTAGCCTTTTACTACCCCTGTGCAGAGAAGTCAAGCAGTCTCCTCTTTCCCCCTACAGCCAAGGATAGAGCTATCGTTTGGGTGCAAACACAGAGGAGGCTGCTGCTTCTGATGCTGAAAATGAACCGTGACGTATGTTGGCAAGATGAAATTCTGCTCTAATTCCCCCATGCTCTAGTTAGGCCTATGAGAGCAGTCTGTGATTGCTCTTCCTAAAGAGATTATGCGAGCAGCTGTGCATTGTGTTCCTGTCTGATCTCCATCTTCATAATATTTCTATCAGTCGCCACTGGAGTGCAGAAGTCCCCAGCTCGCACGACCCTCGGCACACCAGCCCCTCCATCATTTAAATTCAGAGGTGGTAACAGTGTTTTGAAAAATCAATAGATTTTAATAGGTATTTCCTGAAGTTATTAAGTATGAAACAGGACTGAGTCATCCACCTATTGTTTATATCTGCTGTCAATATTGCTTGTTTTGTTTGTTGGCAAGTTTTTTTATTTAAACTAAAGCAGATGTGACAGTTGTTTGCAGACTTCTTAAAGCAGTGCTCACTGCCTCTTTTGTTGCCTGCATAGGAAGGCTGCAACAAACACTTCACATTGCACCACACATCAGTTGCTGCCATTGTTACTAATGAAATACTAATGCTCTGATAATGCAGTTGTAAGTCTAATTTACCTCTTAGATTTCAATATTATTCTCCAAATAAAATAATATTCTGAGAAACCAGTTCCACTGAGCCATGACAATTTACTCCAGTCTGCCCCACACCCTACTCTTGAGGTAGAATTGGACTAGAAAAAAGGAGTTGTCTGGCTGATATAAGCATACTCAGTAGCCTTTGTCAAAACAGTTTTTATTCTCATATGATGCAAACCTCAGGCATTATTACAGGGTTTCATAGAACAGATGTTCTTGAATTTGCATAATGACTGACAGACTGCCTTTTCTTTATGAAAGGTCACTAAAAACCAGTGCTACTGTTCAGTCAGTCCTGCCTTCATTAAGCAATTTCAGGACAAAACTGCTTTGTCTTCACGTACTCTTTTCATGACCACTGCTTTACATACTTTAATCAGACAAAATTGAGGCCAAATCATTGGTTTATGTCACACCACATGGCGGTCTAGCTTCCCCTAATTCCTAAACATCACGCACTCTGGTATGATTGTTGAAATAACAGGATCAAATCCTGAGCTGCTGTAAGACAGAGTAACTCCAGTGAGACTGGTGAAGCTCCATTGCTTGATGTTGTCTAGGAGAAGCAACTTTTCAAAAGAACATCACAAAACTGCGTGCTTCCCCTCAGTTTTAATTCACTGCTTTATTTATTGTGTGGGCTTTTTTTCAGCAATAAAATTAAATTGACACAACATTTCTACATAGAAACAGTATTTCTCATAAAGTTGATTCCTACTGAACAGCATGTATCCCCATGCATAAGCAAGCTGCGCTTTTATTGTGATTTATATGTGCACATCAAATAGCTGATGGGAAAGTTTTAAATCTTCTACATCTAATATCTCAATGACAGAAAAATTCCACCATGGAGATCCCCAAAGAGAAGTGTATGTTTGCCTTCAAGGCAAAAACTGAACTTCGTGTTGTAGTCAGCATGCAGCTGGAGCATCATTGAGAAAGCTGATAAATGTAAAAGTCCTCACAGAAAGGTAAAACTAAGATAATGCAGTACTGTCAAGTCACGTTGAGATGCCTAAGACAGGGGTAAGAACCCCTTTTCTAAATAGAAAATGCAAATAACACAATTTCAGGCTATAAAATCCATCAAATGGCCACATAATGGAAGGTGAAGGACAAAGTTTTTTTTTTTGGTGGCATAGTGTTAATTTTCAGTGAGATATATAGTTTTCCACTACGTCTTCTTTTCCCCTTAATTGCATACTAGCGCACTCCCCCAGCTAGATGATGATGTTAGAAATTATCACTTGCCTGTATTTCAGGTTATTCTAATACAACTGAAAGAACTAATGGCCTCCACAGGTGCAACTGATCATGGACACAGAACAAAGAACGTGCTACCAGAACTAGCACTCTTGACAGAAGTTGACAGTTAGAGTAGATTTGGTCCTTGAGCTGCTGGACAGTAATTTGGAGGGAACTCTGTTTTAAGTGGAAGAATGGAAAATTACTGATAAAAGAATGAATCCAAGCATGTTTTTCCACTTTCCTTCCCTTGACAATCCAGCTTGGCTGAGGTGAGAGGAGTAGTACAGGCTGAAGTAGACACTGTCCCTCAGGGTACACAGACACAAAACAGCTTCTTTTGTTTTCTTTGAAGACCTGGTCCCACCAGGCCATGAGGAGCCTGGACATGCCTCTACTTCATGTCAGCCATCATAGTTCTGCTGATCCCATCTGGGAAAGCCAGGGACATTTTAGGGAATGCAGCTGGGTCACCCTATGTGTGGAAGGAGAGAGTACACACATGTCCCTTCCAAATGTAACTCTGGACAGGAGGAAGTTCAAATAACTTGGCTGGCTTATTTCTTGGCCAGCGGTAAAAATTGTGGCATGGTTATGCATTAGCCATTTTCAAGAGGACTTGAAAAACATGTTCTTTTGTCAAAAGTCATATTTCCTAATTTAACATCCCTTTTGATAGATCTTTATTTCTTGGACATGAGAGTTCACACCACTGAGGCTCTTCTCCGAATTACTCTTTTCTTGCCCTTCTACAGCCATTTTTTTCTCCTTACCGTCTACCTCTATTCTAACAAGGCTCCAAGCACTTTTCTAATTCAGTTCCAGATATAGATGATGAATCGCACTGAAGACTAAAGCTCTGCCTGGTTTAAGCCTAAATTCCTGAAAAGGTCCCCCTTTTGTTGTCTTGGTAAAAGATCAGGCTGTAGCAGCAGCTACTCAACCATAGAAAATATTAATAATATAAATTACTTAGACTTGGGCTATGACAAAGATAGGTAAAGATATATCTATTTACAAGAAAATTCCCAAAGTTCTTTACTTCATGCAATATGTATCTTGCTTAAGAATATATAAATGCACATTAGGCCAACCAACTTTGTACTCATTTAGCAGAATTTTAATCGGATGCTATATAAAACTCTTTACAGTTTTGCAGTCATTTAAGGATAATTTACATGGCTCATAAATGTTTGATTGTTCATTCCTTACAGCAAGTACAGGTTGCACTTGTTCTTCAAGTACAAGTTGAGTTTGTTTGTGCTACTAATAAAATAGATTCCATTAACAGATCATTGGTTTGCATGATAACATAGGAGGTGGAAAACCTCAGGATTTTCTGGTTTCTGATTTTAAAGGCTGATACAGTAGATGGGAAACTGAAATTAACTTCAAAGTTTAAATTAAATTATCATTGTCTATTAGATGATGAGTTAGTTTTCTTCCAGTATCTATTTCCTGTTTTTTCTTCGCTAATAATAGGGTCTTACAAAGTACAAGATAGGAAGCCTGTGACTCCCAGTCCTCTTCACAGATAAAATATTTCATTATGCCATGTTTGCAAGTAGTATCTTCTGGTTGGTCAGCCAATATTGTTAGAAAAAATACATGTTTCAAGATTCGGCTTGTCTGTGTTCATTTCTTTAAAACTGTTTCAGTTGACCTTGCAGTAAATATTATCTGTGTTTAAAAATTTTATCTTGCTTACAGTCTGAAACCCTCATGGTTGCTGTAATAAAACAGACATCTCATTTCAGAAATAGAACAAAGATAGGAATGAAGCCTTTTTATTGATTAACTTTGGTGAAAAAATAAGATACCTTTCTGGTTTAGTGATGTCATTCACATTTACCTCTAATGAGTAGGTTGTTCTCAAAACATATGCATAATCCTGTAATAAGACAGTGTATTCGCAGGAAGTGGAAAGTTGTCATTTTCTTTTGTGTTAAAGAAAGCTGAAAGCCATAGTACAGCAAGGAAATTATGCCTCTTTACTAGGATCATAATTTTCTTTTGTTACTGGGTTTTAAAACCACAAAATATTCCTGAAACATGAGCATTTGACAACAGAGGAGATAAAAAGCCAACTCTAGATTACTATGCCATAAGAAAACTGTGCTTATATTATCCTGCTGAATTTTTTCCTATCAGAGAATTTTATTGTTTTTTGCCAGGAGTCTGCATGCGTTCTGTCATTCCCATTCATGTCTTCCTTCTTTTGATGTCGGAAATTTGACTCTATGCTAAATTTTAGGCTGCAGATGCTCAATTATGAGTGCCAGAATAATTCTGTAGAATCTAAAAACTTCACTGTCCACTGGCAGTAGAAAATGCAAATGAAAACAATTATTTATATAGTCATCATAGGACAGATAATCTCACAAGTTTAATCCCTGTAGGGTAAATATGAGATTAATTAGCCAGGCTACAAGTTTGAAGGATATCAGCTGACTGTAGGCTCCCATTTCAGCAACTGAATTTGTGCCTGTTTTCAACAATGTTGATGTCCCTTTGAAATCTAACCCCTATAAACTTTCTTAAATATGAGTTTCAGAAAATTTATTTTAGACACACCTGTGAAAAGTCTTGGCATTTGATCATACTGCATGTTAAGATGACTTAGGTGATGAAGACTCTTGTCTTCTACAGCTACTATAAATGAGATTTACTATTTTAAATCTGACAAAACAAATCTCTTTTCATCATCTCTCAAAAGCTGACTAGCTGCCCTGGGATAGGAATGGTATGAGAATGTAGTTGAAGCAAGGCTTTTTGCCAGTAGCTGTGGAGTCTGGGCAAGACAGATAGAGATTTGGCATAAACCTGAAATTTGTCACTGACCTGTACTGAGATTTGAAGAACAGGAAGCTATACAACAGGCTTGCCCGCTTACTCATACCTGAGGCAGGTATTCAGTCAGGAAACAAAGTTGTCATATCTTAAAATTACAGTCAGAGAGGTACAAAAATCATTTTGCATCATGATGAAGGGAGACAGAAAGAGGGAGAGATTCCACTGGAAATGCCATGCCACCTCATTAAGATGAGATGTTTTGCCGTAATAGGTAAACAGGGCAATACTGGGGGTAGCGGTAGGTACCTGTGACTAGGAAGAAAGAGTGAAATGGTATCAGCATACAGTAAGAGAATTCTAGAAATATCCAGGTCTAACCAAAAGCACTTCCTGAAGAAACTTATGAACATGATCCCAGGACTGGAATGTTTCACTTCAGAGTTTTTACATGAAAAATTAAAAGAATGTGTAACTTCCATTTCCATGTGCATGGATGTGTTTTTTCAGGCACTTGAAAAAAAATACAGAAAATATTTGGGGTTTTAGGCACATTTCAAAAAACTTGTAACATAAAAAGTTAAAACATTATTTCTATCACGAATGCAAACTTAAAGCGATGCACATAGTAAGAAGCATTTGTCAGATAATTTGATATTTGTATAAAAGGTAATTTTAGGATTTGTTTGATAGTTGAAACATTATGGATATTAAAAACTTGGTACTCTGAGTATTTCAGATTGAGAAATAAGTATACCTGGCAACTTCTTTGTTTATTTGAGAAAAAAAACCCCCAATGTTCTTAAATAAACAGAAATGTCAGACTAACTGCCTATGCAAAAATTAAGCTTAACTGAGCCTGAATATGCACAGCAAAAGAGACCATAAAAACCTTAGCAGCCAGTGTGGTAAGGTTTCATTCATTAACTGTAAAGGCTTTTTGTTAATTTTTTACCCAGTTTACAAGTTGTTTAAAATCTAAAAGTGTCACCACAAATAAAATCACGAACATGTGCTTCATCTTCAAAAGGAAAGTCTTCCTGAGGCTTTTCAGGTAATTTAAACAGAAAGATGCACAAACAACAAGTTTTTGTCTTCTTTGAAGGAGCCTAGATTGTGAAAAGTAGAGAGAAAAAAATGTTGAGAGTCCATCTTTCTCACCTTTCTCTTTCACATTTCACCTTGTCATATTTCCAATACATGTCCATAAACCCTCTTTTGAGATATACTAATTCTCCCGAAGGATGCTTCAATACATTGGTCAGACCTTAAGACTTTTTTTTGTCCAGTCCATGCTCAGTGACAAATAGCAAGTGAAGAATACAGAATCAGAATTGACAATGCTGAGAATGGCCATCATGTCACATTTTGTCCATATGCTGCTTCCCTGTAACTGTTTCAACTGCTGTCCTTGGGGGGTGGGATTTTCTGTTTGCCTAGCACCTGAAGGTTAACATGTGCTGACTTGTTCTAAAGTTTGAATACAGCCCTGTTAACTAAAATGACTTTAAAGAAAAACATCTGCCATCTTGGTTTCTTAAAACAAATTTTTTAAAGAAACGCAAAGCAAACAAACAAAAAAAAAAAACAGACAAAAATCAACATGGAAATGAAGAAGGGCTTGCTCAAATCTTGCTGGCAGACAACTCAAAATAGAGAAGTGAAAAATGTTAACACTAGAGCTGAGCAAGCTGAAGAGTGCACATCTTCCACTGAACCCTGGGGTAGAATTGGGCATGAAGAGACAGATACTGTGTCACTTGCTAACATAGCTTTGAATTATTAATCACTTTACCTGTCTTGGTGCATCTTGAGCCTGCAGTTAGTGCAAAAGGGAAACACCCATCTCTTTCCCCCAGCCTTTTGCAAAACTGAAAGCAGTAGGGAAGAAACAATTTCCAATAATAGCAAGCACCCTCCACATAAGCATGACAAAAAAAGACTCTCTGTGTGTGAAATGAGAAGGGCGTCTGAAGCTCAGGATTGGTTTTCACTGTTGTCAAGCATTCTTTCAGCTAGACATGCTCTCCTGACCCACACTGCGTAATGGATTTTCCGGTTCCTGGTGTATATGTATAGGCTAAGTCTAGAACTTCTTGCTTTTATGGTTCTTTCAGCAGACCAACAGAATCCAGGTAAAAGTCATGTATTTTTAACAGCTTCTAGATGGGTCACTGTGCAGGTCTGATTCCCATCATGAGACTAATCAGGTCATGCACTAAGAGCCTGCAATCAGTAATCTGCAGAAGGTGGAGTAATGTTATGCTAACGGGGACAGTTATGGTGAAATCACTGAATATCTGTGATAAGAATGTTCATCTTTAATGGATAACATGATACCACATGACTCTCTCTATTGTTATTTGAATATGAAATCTCCTATGAAGAAAGAATCACTATACAGTTACAGTGGCATAAATGATCCCTTTGGGGGTTTGTTGTGTTCCTTTGCCCATGTAACATATTCCCTTGTGAGCAGAGTGTGCTGCTCTGGCAGTTTCAGCCCTAGGTCTTGCTCTGTCAGGGACACTTCGACTTTTCCTCTATCTTTTCCGTTAGGTTTCTCATTCTCTACCCTACCTGTGGAACAGGCTTTTAGGCAACTGTTTTGTTTCATATTGAGTCATTATATCATACTTTAAAGATGGATAGATATTTCCTTTTATCATGCTTCACAAAATGTGAGATGGTGTTCCACACAAAAAATTATTACCATCTTTTAAAACAAGAAAATTAATAGCAAGATAACTATAGAAAAAGCTGTGGAAATGCATCAGGTAAGCGATTTTAAATATAATGTTATTGATCAATTGGAGTTTGAGGTATTAAATAGCAAAACTGAAATGTCTGTTCATGTCCTAGTCTTAAATGTTGTCATTTATCAAAACAAAACCAAAAAGTGTTACAAACAACAAATGGGGGAGTGATTATTCTATAGATGTATCAAGGGGCTTGCAACATAACTAATTTAAATGCCAGTAAAACCAGCATTTTCATGAATAATTTTGTTTCATAAAAACATGCAGAAACCTTGCAGCCATTTTGTTAAGTGAAAAAGGTAAAATCTTCTGCTAGGTACTGCTGGATTATTACTACACTGCAAAAACCATGCAAACAAGCAGCAATCTGTTCCTGGGCAATGTATTATACTCCATATACGCCAGAGATGCACGTCTGTCTGTAGAGACAGATGCGCACATTGGATTTGCAGACATGATGGTGCATTAAGTAATTTTTCTAGAGTGACAGCAACAAAGCAGATCACTATTCTGTTAATCACAGAGCCAGAAGGTCTGCAACTATGGTATTCAGTTATATTCAGTTTTTGTTCTTTCTTAAAAAGTTCTCCAAAATAAAATGACTGAAAAAAATGGCAAGAAGCCAAAAGATCACACACTGAGCAGGAATAGGGGAAAAAACCCGCAACGACAACAACAAAGCAGAACTAAAAAGAGTGCAACAGATAATATATTCAAGTATGCACAAGTGCAAGTAGTCCATACATTACAGCATGGAACAAGCAGCTATAGGAATTGTTTCCATTATGGTAAATCCTCTGAGAGCCCTCTTGCCACGTATTGCCAGTGGCCATCAGCACTTCTGGATTCAGACTCACAGTTGTAGAGAAAGGAGCAACATATCTTCTTAAATATGGAGGGTCACAACTTTCTTGTGACCAATCATATAAGACAAGTGCCACAAAAGACCTAAGAACTTAAGTCTAGGATCAAAATCAAAGTTCTCAAAGCCTTCATTAAGTTGCTGCCAGTTTTCAGAACATTTAAATACCCGCATCTCAGAAGTCTGCACCACTAATGCACTTTGAAAGTATTTATGCTTCTATTACTAAGGGTTCTGTACTCATTCATGCAAGTCCAACAAAGTTCCAATGTTTAATCATCTGAGTTAGTAGACATACTCATATCCTCAAACAATGACTCAGGCAATTCATACCCCTAAATCAGGATCCTGAGAGGATGTAGGCATATTTCAAAAAATGCAAAATAAATTTAAGATTTGTCCCTGTCCTCAGAATTTCTTACTCACACAGTCTGTCTCTTGAATGTTGTGGATTCCTCCCTGAGACACTTTGGCTTTTCTACAGGCAAGCTGCACTCTGCTCAAGGGCTGAGTGGCTCACGGTTTTGAGGCCAGTTTTAGGCAACAACAGGCCAGAATAAATGCCTAATTCCCTGACAGAAGCAGGACATGACATAAATAAAGCAGATCTTGTGTCAGCAGGGAGTGGGAAAAAAAAAACCCGAGGAATAGACATGACACATGCAGAAAAATACAAAGTCAGTATCAGGGCTCAGGCAAGAATCCAAAGGGCTTCGGGGTTCAAGTCTTATAACTGCACAGGCAGTGCAATTATATCTTGGTGGCCAGTATTAAAATAAAACATTTTGTTGAGGAAATGGATTACTACAGGGAACAAAAAAAAAGGTTGAGAGGAAGTCTCCGCTCTGTGGAATTACAATATCATTCTGGTTCAGTCCTCCAAAACTACTCAGTCCCTAACACCAATTCTGAAGAGCGTAAGGATCAATACTGGACATGTAATCATTAAGAAATCATCCCTTTGTACTTTTACAGGACTAGCAGATAGTCTTTGCAATCTGCGTCTTCAAATTAGTACAGGTAGTTGCCTAGTTAATGAAAGTTAGAGTGAGTTTCATCTTGATACTTTTTATCTTGCCAAAAATCTGGCTATTAAACAATAATGAGTTCTCTCGACATTGGAAACTATCTTTATGCTCTAGCTAGATCCTGCTGGCATTAGTTAGTGTTACTCTGCTGACTTACTGGAGCTTTATCAATTTAATCAAAAACAAAATTTGGTCTGTTAGTTTAGAAACAGAAACAGTATCTCCTGATAACGCCTATATATGTGTGATTTGGTAAAGGGTTGAGTCAGTTTACCTGAAATTAGTTGTGTATTTGTTGTGTACTCTACATACTGGAATCTAAAAAGTGCATGAAAATATTTACATAAAGACATTATTCTATTATTTAAGTCAAAAAAGATATTTAATTAATTAATATAAGATACACAAATATGAATGCCAGAGTTAAGCAGAAGACACAGAACATGAATGAGAAAAGAGAAGTCTGTCCTTATATACGTAAATTCAGAGAATATATTTGAAGATCATAGCTTTCACACCTTTTGAAGTTTTTTTCTCGCTTTAAAAAATGTGCTGTGATATACAAAGAATAAATAGGTCATAATGGTGCCTAGAGATGAGCTTTGACACTGCAATCTCAACGACAGAAGCACACAAATATAACTTTAGTAAATAGAAGCTTATGTTTCTGCTGACCTACCTGAGGGATCCACTTATTGTGAGTTTTCTTCATTTGGAACTTTTGTGATGTAGACAAATCAGAATTTGCTTTAGCTTTATTTTTTGTATTTTTTATATTTTGCTTTAATTTAGCTTAGGTAGCTAAACTGAAAATTAAAAGTTTTCAATATTAGCAGTTAGAACACATATAATTTTAGGAAATATGAGTGACTCTGCTGAAGGAAAATATGTTGGGGAAATATCCTCACTTTCAACTGGTTGCTGTTGCCTTGCAAACTCTATTTCTCTGGGACTCAAAAGCCATACTGAATTGCATTTTAATGAGGTATTTCACTTCTTATTTGGATCCTGCTGTAGGCAAGTGAAAGAATACGTCATAATGGATGTATTTGAAATTATTTAACTGTGAAATAGAATGCACTTGAGACACTTTAGAAAAGATTAACAGATTCAAAACATTTTGAAAGGGAAAATGTTCTCAATTAATGAGCTTCCAGTATGCCATGAGTGATGAAATACAGCTGTTCTGTAAAGTGAGGTTAAATACTACAAGGCAGAAGAGACAGAAAAGGCAGTAACCCACTCAGCAGAATAAGAGGGAAGAGGGGTAGAACTGCTACATCTTTACCTTTATAACATCCCCTCTGAAGCTAAGATCCTCTTTACATTTGCTGCCATATGTGTTTCAGAAATCGACATTCACAGTCCATAGAAAAATGTGAATTTTAACATAGGAAACATGAATATTTAATTCTAATTTCTCATGTTTTTTTCAAGAACACTTGACAATTATTTCACAAGATGGATTTTTCCCTAAGTGAAAACAAAAGACTGCAACAGCTGAATATATCTGATAAGACAACTGCTGACAGAAGTGTTCAGAGATTCTCAGACTGCTGCACAGAGATGTTAGACGTGTTATTTTTCAGTTGTGATTCTGGATTCACTTTAAAGGCAATTTGCAACATGTAAGTACCAAGGCTTACATAGTTGCATACTTTACTCATGTGTGCAGGTACATATACGGAGTAAGACATACTCCAAAACCTTTAGAAACCTCCCGAGAAAGTATATTTTGGTACAGTAAGATGTGGTTAAGGATGAGCGACAAGTCTGCAATTCCTTGACCTGACTCACTGTCTCATTGTTCCATATGGTCCAGCAATGTGAGGTTGGCATAAAATCATTTGTAGGGGAAAACACCTTTGCAGAGAAGATACTGCCCTTACAAAAGGCACTGTAGGAGACCCTCCTGCTTGAAACTGAACAGCCCTAGGCACCTACGACCCCACTTTTGCCATTTACCAGTTCTCTAAAATATATTTGTTGTGGTAATTCTATTAAAGACAGTTCTGTGTCAACATTTAGAGGTGTAGGGAAAATGTGAACTGAAAATCCATCTCCTCTGGTGAGACACCAAGAGAGGTTAAAGAACATAGGAGCTGAATAAACAGGCTCCATTTTGATGTAGTGTTAAAAAACACGCCTGGAATTACGGGCTAGATTTTTGGCCTAGGCTTTCTTCAGCTTAAGAATGGCACTAATGGGCTATAAAACTATATTAAAGCTGATTTAGATGAAGCACTTCTATAACAAACTTCTCTTTGAGTTAACGTGAGTAGAAATAGACCTTCCTTCAGTTCTTTCTTTCTGAAGCCATGTGGCATAAGAAGGGACCAGGGAGTGACCTGGGAGTTCACCTAAATGCCAAGGTGGACTAGCACTGCTGAGGAGGTAGGTCAGCAGAGGTTCTTTGCTGCTCCTAAAAAGGCATGCTGTTTATAAAGTTCATGAATTTCATTACTGTCTTGTTCTGGGACCTTTGAGGTATTTAATTACAAAACATCCTTAGTGAGTTAAAGTCAATATGGTCCGTAGTCATCACCTCCCCACTCCATATAATACATAAATAAGGGCGGAAACAACAATTGCAGTGATCCAGCTTGATCTTCTGCCTAATGCAGGCTGAAGGACTCCCTTGATGACTTAACATCTCTATGAGCTTTTCACCATAAAACTGCAAAACTACATCAGGCCTCCATTTGGCCCAATATATTGTTATTTATTTCTATTAATATCATATCTGGAAATTGCAAGTGAGATAGGATGTCAGGCAAAGTACAAAAGGGCTTGAGTCATTTCACCTAACTTTATCTGTCTACAGTTTAATATTTGATTTAAAGTGTTCTCATCAGGAAGAGGTAGTGAGAATAATGTCCAGAGAGCAGTTAATATTATTCCAGTCTTAGACAAGGAAGATAAATCATCCTCTGAAAGTCTCTCTCTCTCTCTTTCTGTCTATAAAATGCACAGGGAATCTGGAAAACTAACTGAAATGAGATTTCTCACTGGAAGGCTAATATATGATGAAGTGAGTCTCATCTCATTGCCTACAAAAACTTACAGTCTAAATGAAGTAGACCGCAGATAGGAAAGACAGTAATTATACAGAGATGAAAAGTGGTGTACCTAGAATAAGATGATTGCTTTCCCAGGTGATTCTTCCCAGAAGACTATAATCTTTTGGCCTCTTCATCAGGTTTTGTCAAAGAATGTCCAACAAACGCAGAAAAAAGAATACTTACGTTTGTCACCTGCACAACTAGGTAATAGGATGAACAGTCAGTTTTCACAAACATTTTTACACAATTTTCAAATATAGCTTGTTATTTTCCTGGTAAAATAGGTGGAACTGAATGAAGTATAGTAACTTGCTCAGTTTACTGCAGTGATGTTAAACCTTTACTATTACTATGTGGGATTTTCAAAGTAATCTCCAAAATTATTTCCAAAAGGCAGTTCCAGTTACATTGGAGATGATGGGAAAAGACTTAATTATTCCTCCTGGCTATCTGCTTTCTCACAGAATAATTAAGTATAAAAATACAGATTTTCACTGCATGTGATAATTTCAGTTTCAAGGCTTCACCTAGTGTTTATTGAATTTAAATTAAAAAAATTAAAAGCCTCAAATTTATTTCAGTGACCCTTAAAAGATGCGACTCTGTGAATCTCAAAATTTAATCATTGTGGTTTTTTATATGAACTTAGTCACAAAACTTAGGGGGGCAAATTTCTTAAACTGGCTCTTAAGACACAATTAGTCACTGAAATAAAACCTAATTAAAAAAAAAAAGACATGAAACAGCTTCTCCCTATCATGTCAAATAAAACCTTTGGCAGACAATACTGATTTCTTTGTAGAATTCTAGAGAAATCTAATACTGTTGCTGGATGTGTCATCAAGCTACTTTTTCAGGATTGATAAATAGAAGATTAAAAAAGAAGTGCTGAGAAGTATTCATACAAACATCAGAAATCCAAAATAGCTTTATTCATCCATGAAGGTATCGTATGAGACAGAACAGATACTCCAGTAAACATGTGTGCTGAAGACATAACTTCATTAATAAAAACAAGCAACTTGCAAACAAAGGTACAGAAACCTTATTGAATGAATGATAATACTGTATAAAACAATTGTGTGTCCTTGTCTGGAATACTATGTTCAACAAAAGAAGCTGTAGCAGAAATAGTTGGACTTGTGAGGAATATGAATGAGCAAAGTTGCTGAAAACATAGAATTTTGGTACATGAGAAAATAAAGATAAACAAAAAAGCCCACAAACACACAGCTACTCACTGAAAATAAAAATCACTTTCTGACTTACATAAAATAGGTGTTTGCTCCAGCTGTACTTATATTGCTACAACCTTTGACTTCTTTAAATTGTTTAGCCATGTAATTCATGTAAGACTTCTTATAAGAAAAAGAATTTTAATAAAACTACATAAACAAAAAAAATTGAGCAAATGTGATTGAATATCAACGTTTTAGTTTTTATCAGCAACGTAGCTTCAACAAGTTGTTTAAGAACTGTCTGCATAGTTCATAGTTTACAGGTAGTGTTGTCCAACTCTTTTTGGTTTTAGAGCTCTGGCCCTGACTGAGAGCTTACTTAGTCATTTCTAGTACAATACTGAGTGCACGTGACAGGTCTCGGAGAGCACATAGCCAGCAAACTCATTAAGGAGTATGAAATCAGATCATTTCAGTGATGTTCTGATGGTGAGCACATAAAATAGTGCAATGTGTTTGAGCTTACGCTGATTTGCTAATATTGGTTAAATAAGTATCTGGACATGGAAATATCAGCATTCATTGCCTTCACCAAGCTACATCCCAGGGGTAGTTTAGAGGATGTCAGTAGCAGAGAGGAATCCATTACAGTTTTTTACAATGTCCCTTCCCTCAGCAACCTGTGACTCACAGCTCTTGTTTTGATTTTCTCCTTCACAGCAGCCAATTTAGAGATAGGCAACCTCTGACCCAAATAAAAGCAACTATTTCTAGCTGTTTGATGGCATTTAGCTAGAACCTTATTCTGTTTCCCTCAGGCAAGAAGTCTCTCAGCTCTGTAGTAAACACTGGTGCTTCTCCTCTGAACTCTTCAGCTCTTGCGTACCTGCCCTGGAGCTACCAGCGGGATCCCGGGCTTCCTCCTCCAGCGTCTGATGGAGACAGGCCGTGACACAGCTGTGGGGGCAGCAACATGCCTGCAGAGTATGAAGCAGGACAGTTTGGTGGCAGAATCCAGAAACCTCCTCAGACTGCGTGAGAGGCTGTTGCTGGACACCTCTCTTCCAGTGTAGGTCTTGCCTTTCCAACACTGGGGTGCAGCCACCCACTAAGAGCTGAGCTACAAGAGCACAGCCTGAGGCAGTACCTTGCCAAGACAGGCTGTGCTATGATCCCAATGACATATCGATGGAACAGTCCACGGTTAAGACAGATATCTGCTGGGATGTGGATGATTCTTATCCTTACATACATATTACATGTATATATCGTGTGAATGTTTATATATGCATAGCTATGCATACACATATATGCATACAAGCTAAAAAACGGAGTTTGTGCAGAATAGTTCTGTTTTCAACCTCATCTCACAAATCATCAAAAAGTGGGTTAGGAGAGTTTAGAAATTGCTACAACATGAAGGGTTTGGTGGAGGTTTTTTTCAGAGGATGGTGATTCAGTATTTCACCTAGAAATTTTTAGAGCAAAATAAAACCTACTAAACTTTTATTTCATTCAAAAACTAGGGATAAAACTCCAATGCTTTAGATCAAACAAAATCTCCTCAAAAAAAATGCAGGGCAGCTCTCCCTTATTACAGGACCTGGAACACTTTGTGAACTCAGAGGAAAAGCTGGAAGGAAAACAACTCTCCCAGAAGGATTCACAGCCTATAATGTTCACAATATACTGCTTAGCTAGTTGGGAACTGGGCTTCTCCCTCAGTTAAAGAGAGCTAATAGCCTGAGCTGGGCAAAGTATGAAGTTCCTGTTGAATCCTGAACCTCAGGGGATGAGTTGGACCTCTGTAAGATGTGAGCTACAAAGAAGGGATAGCTCTTCACCTGATACAAGCACTACTGGTTCTGTAGCACTCACATTACTGTTTCAACAATATCTGAGGGCCAGACATCTATTAATCTTGGAGTTGGAGCACTGCCTGTTATTATCTACTGCCAGCTTTATTTGCTGTCAGGTTTCTGAACTGGTGTTCTTTCAAAGCTATGAAGACACACACAGGACAGTTATTAGTGATGGAAGGGAGGCTTTAAAATGCCTTCTATTAAAACAATTCATTCAGTAGCCCACTTTTGTAATATTGTTTTTGAAAACAGTTAGTGTTTATGTTTTACATCTGTCTATAAGATGTAAGGTATTTACCCAACTAGTAACCCATTTTGGTCACTAATGGTTTCACAGTATAGGCCAAAAAAATATTCTCTCAAAAAAAGAAAAAAAAAAAGAAAGAAAAAAAAGGTCATGGAAGAATGTACATATATCTGTAATAAAGGACAGAAAAGAACATTATATGCTGAAGCATTTTATTTCAACACAGAACTGCAAAGGCAGAAATATATTTTTCATGAAGAACCAGGCTAAAGTTCTTGTCTAATATTGCTCTTAATAAGATTTCAAATATCATTCATTATATTTTACATTATTCATTTTTTTACATATCTTAAGTCAGCTGGGAACTACTAGCAATTATTTATCAGAGTTTAGAACAGTAATTAAGTTGAATTTTTTAAAACATTTTTCATGACTGGAGTTCTGACCTGTGTTCCAGGAATGAGTCACACTGATTAGTAAAGAGAGGTTATGTTAGATATAAATATATGATATTTATCTCATTTTCTTCCTTCTTCATTAATGCTTGCAATTAATTGATATTTCAGGTTTTAATGTCTCATTTCTAGAGACTCTAAACGTGGTAATTAGTCCTCTTTGACTTCATGGTGCTATATTATGTTGTGCAGAAAATTACAAAGAATGTAAATATTTAAATGTACAGAAGATTCTTCTTTACTGGCTCTGTATGGTCAGTATTACATACTCTACACTACTTTTTTTTTTTTAATTTTTACTTCTTTGTTGGCTTGTGTCGCTGTTTAATCTAAAGCAAAAAGTATCCCTTGCAGTTTCCTAATATGTTTAATTCTCATGCCACACCGGAACATACTGATCCCTTCCTTTCTCCTCTTATCCAATCTAAAAGAAGTTTTTAGTACTTTTATTTAATTAATTTCTGAGGACTGAGTGCTTGGCTTATCTTCAAAGCTATTAATAGATCTAGATCAAAGTCTCCCCAGAATAATGCCGGCTATTGTTTACAAATAAACTTTTAAAAAACAAAAAATCTCAATCCTTTTTCTAGTATTTTTAATCAAGTTAAAAGACAAAAAAGTCCTTTTGGCTAAAGTATATTTTTTATTTTGTGTTTCCTCTACTTTCCTCTTTTTAAAAGTAAAGCAGGAAGGAAGAAAAGGGGGTCACAAGAGTAAACAACAGCTATAAAGTTATATAAATAAAAACATTTTGAAATGTTTCAAAAAGGTCTTCTCTGTAATACTGATGAAAAATAAAAGGAATGTCTGTCTTCATTATTTGTGCTAATGAATGTGTGAATTTTCTAAAAAACTTACATGAATTTTAACCTGATACTGGGTAACCGTTTTTATTTCTTCTTGTTTTCAGTATGCTGCAGCTGGAAGAGGGCATCATTGACCACCAGTTGACAGTTTCCTCTCCAACACAAAACGAGGGGAAACTTGTTTAAATTTTCTTTTGAAACAAATTGAGAAAGGATCTTGAAAGCCCTGGAGCGTTCCATCCAGCTTTTATCAAGAACGGAATGTCTGCATTTTCCACTCAAAATGACTTTGTTCCATTTTTTTTCCCTGTGTTCTGTGACAGCAACCTCTGTTCTTCCTCAGACCTGACTTCTCCACATCCCAGGCCATCCAGCTCTCTTTTAAAACTGATTCATTAGACTGCAAGATGATAAACACCTATAATACTTCAATTTGCATCTACTAATGCCCTTTTATTTTTTTAAAAAAACATGTTTCTCCTCATATTGTTATCTCATAAATCAGTAACTGCCTGCCTTTGGCCAGTCACAAGAGCTTTCTGACGGTTGCTTTATTTTGGCAAGATTAGAGATGGATGTGAGAAAGAAAGGACTTCTGTCTCTTCATCTGTTTGTCCCACTCTTTTTGTAAAATAAAAGCCATCTGGGTTTTATTTTGCACTGAAGAATGTACAGCATGTACAGAATTTGTTTTCCATGTGAGAGACAGCATTCAGTTACAACTGCTTGGATTGTAAGCCTGCAAATGTTTGTGGCAAAATACCTGGCTTCAAGCTCTGCTTTCTAAAAAGAAATGTGAGCTAAGCCTGATCTTGTGGGTGAAGGGGAGGAGGGGTGGATGCCAGAGTGGAGAGTCTGAGAGCTTTGAATAACCCACTCTCAGCCACTAATGTGCTGCCCTGAACTTCACATGGCTCATCTCAATAACATGTAAACTCCTATAACCACGTGTCAGCTCTGGTGAGAAGAGACGAAAACCTTAAATAAGACATATAATGGCTTTAAGGTGCGGGAAGAAAAAAGAAACCCTGCTAAAAAGGAACTTGAGGAAATCATAAATTTAGCCTGTGGTATACTGTGTACTCAACATGTGCTGGCAGAGAGGGTGGGGCTTGTTATTACGAACTTCTCTGCTTTTCAATAACACCTCTCCCAACAATCGTTGCCCTAGCAATCATTGCTGCTGCCATCCTCATCATCATCGTCATTCAGAAAGAACATCTGGTCTCTGTGGGGATATTGTGGATATAATATAGATACGAGACATTTTTGCATCTGAATTTTTATATGCTTATACTTAAGAAAACTTGTTCTTAAGATTAATGGTGGCATATATGGAAGGTGATACCTCTTTCAGGAGCATGGCATGGCCCAAGTGAGTAAGAAGGGAAGCATGGTCATGTTCTGCCCCCTTCATCCCCAGCGTCCCTCAGCCTGGCAGGCTTTGAGGTACAAAGAGTCCAGTCCCATAAGGGCTCCACTGAGCTAGCCTCTGCATTTCCTAACTTTTCTAGGGAAAAGAGACCTTGTTAATCTGCCAGTATACAAAAGTAACTAATTATTCCCCTTTAGAGACAGGGCAAAATTTCACAGTCATATAACTGAATCTAAAAGCAATTCAAGAGATTAGTCCATATTCTGTGAAGTAAGGGACCAACCTAGGCTGGAAAACCCAAGCAGTAGGCCTAGGTTCAGTCTGAGAAATTGCTGTATAGCTAAGTCTGCCCTAGGCATTTGCATCCAAACTTACGTTTAAAATAAAGCACTGCTTGCAAGTGGGAGGAGGGAGGGATGGTATGACACATTTCCATTATCTCTTGAGCTGTTTCAGGTCTATCCAATGAGAATTAAAAAAGAAAAAAGAAAGATAGCCAAAAAATGCAGTTTAAAATGAAGTATTTCAGAGGCAGAATAGAAATTTCTAAGCTACATGCATGCTGAACATACTCGACAATCCTCAGGAGAAGCTCCCAAAGCAGCAGAGGTAACAATGTGGCAAGCTGAATGCTCCTACGCTCACTCCAACTCCTGCTCCACACCTCTATAAGCTGGTCACAACATTTTTTTTCTGCTAATTGCAGCCATTTAAAATCCAACTGTTTGGTTTACACCGAACATTTAAGTTTCTCCCTATAATCAAGAGCCAAAAAAGCACCTCTATAGGGCGATTCTGAGACAGGTGTCTGAACAAGACAGGGTTTGTTGCTGTCTGGATATTATCCATAATGGAAATTTTGGCAGCTTGCAAGCCAAGTTGTTGAAATGCTCAGGAGACTTCTGTCACAAAGATACAGACAGGATGCAGGACTCACAAAAGAGTTCAGGAAGTTCAGCTGTTGTTGATTATAAGATTTCTTTTGCTTTTCTCAAGTGTATATAAGCCAACAACTTTAAAACCTTTTTGTTTTCTATCGGCCACCACCTAATGGTACATTGCTGATATTCTTGTTTCACACACTGTTCACACAACTTGTTTTTCAAACTGCATCACTTGTTAAGTGTTTGTTCTCTTTTCCTCCCAGCCAGAAAAGAAACAATTCTCCCTGTATAGCAAATCTCCATTTCTCCCAGAGATGAGTCCATATATTAATAATCCATTATTTAATATTATCAATCATTGAATATCTGTTTTATCTCTCAAGCATATAATCACAATTATTATCAGACTACATATTTTAAAGGTATGTTTGATCTATCCCTGGTGGTGCCAAAAAATTGCTGCCAAAAAATTGCTGCCAAAATACACTGAGACAGTTTGTGGGAAGCTACAGAAAGTTCAGCCTGCATAATTCTACTTCAATAGGTCTAAGATTATATTTTCATTTTAAACTCAAACAGAGCTCATTGAAATGCCATCAGTCAAGATAACAAATGAAATTTTAAATGGCATATGTTCTCCAAGTAGAATTTTAATGAGATACTAAAATGTACTTTAAAGCTCAGGTTACACACAAATATCTTAATGTCAAATGTCTCAGTGTCATACAAAGTGTTTGCCTAAGTCAAACATCTGTATGAAAGTTTATGGGTTGAATTAATGGGAAATGTCTTTTCTGGTGGAAGATAAAGCTAAATAGACCCATCCACCTGAATAGAATGATTCTTTTGTAGATGCCACCTCTTTTAATACTAAATGCACCTCTTTTAAATAGTAAACATTAACCTGACAATGACTAAGCTAGTGAAGATTTCTGCCTTTTTCGTGAAGAGTTACATGCATTATGTTCTATTTTATAGGTTCACCGCCCAATCACTTTTGTCTTATCCAGTATTAATAGCTTGTCCTTAGGCAGTAAGATTTTAGAGTTGTTTTTCTGTATGTCTAAGAGAAAATTGGCCCCTTGTCTTATAGAAGCATCTTAATTTTCTTCTTGTCTGTGTGCCTAGCAACAATACTAGCAATTCTTTGCTTATTTCAAAACCGGTGTTATTTATTCACTTGGACTATTTAAAACCTGGCAAGAGTTTAATTGCCACCCTCTCACAGGCCTCTCTTTCCTGGCTTTGTTAAGGCTAATGGCCAGCTCTCCTGGTTGTGTTAGAGCTGCCAGGTGGCAGTCAGGCCCCAAGCAGAGCTTGCGCAGCACCTCATGCCCTGCTGTACTGGGTTTCTGTGGCTGGGTTTTGGTAGCGGGGGCAGGGGGGGGGAAGGCTACAGGCTACAGTCATGAAGGGTGTTTAATGGGGATCTCATACTTCCTTCAATTACCAAGAAGGAGGCAACTGTTGCTTTCTCCCATTTATTGTACGCTCCAATAGACTTTCCAACTGTGGAAACTGGAAAGCCTCTTTTTGAATGCAACAACGTAGCAAATTTGCATATGACACCAAGCTGAGTGGTGCAGTTGAGCACTTGAAGGATGGAAGGCCATCCAGAAGGACCTGAACAAGCTCGAGAAGTGGGCCCATGGAATCTCATGAGATTTAACGAGACCAAGTGCTGCACCTGGGTAGGGGCAACTCCCAGTCTCAATTCAGGCTGGGGGATGAACAGATATAGAGCAGCCCTGCCAAGAAGGATTTGGGGGTGCTGGTGGATGAGAGGCTGGACATGACCCAGCAATGTGCACTCACAGCCCAGAAAGCCAATTGTGTCCTGGGCTGCATTAAAAGCAGTGTGGACAGCAGGCTGAGGGGCAGGATTCTGCTCCTCTACTCCGCTCTCATGAGATCCCACCTGGAGTGCTGCATCCAGCTCTGAGGTCCCCAGCACAGGAAGAACATTGACCTGCTGGGGATCTCCTACAAGGAAATACTGAGAGAATTGGGGTTGTTTGGCCTGGAAAAGAGAAGGCTTTGGAGTGAACTTATTGCAGCCTTCCAGTACCTAAAGAGGGCCTACAAGAAAGATGGAGAGAGACTATTTACAAGGGCATGTAGTGACAGGACAGGGGGGAATGGCTTCAAACTGAAAGAGGGCAGGGTTAGATTATATATTAGGAAGAAATTCTTGACTACGAGGGTGGTGAGACACTGGAACAGGTTGCATAGAGAAGTTGTGGATGTCCTATTCCTGAAAGTGTTCAAGGCCAAGTTGAATGAGGTTTTGAACAACCTGGTCTAGTGAAAGGTGCCCCTGCCTATGGCAGGGGGGTTGGAGGTATATGATCTTTAAGGTCACTTCCAATCCAAGCCATTCTATGATTCTATGACCTTACAAAGAGACTGTAGAAATCATATCATTCGTTGCATTTCAAGTTGTGCAGCCCTTGAACAAATTTTCTCACATTCCTAAATGACCTCAAATAATGCTATAAGTAAAGCTAGGTAGGAATGTGTGTTTGTATAAAGATATAAAAATAGTACACTTTTTAGAATTTGAAAATTCAGCAGTCAATTCAGTATAGCTTTACTGAAAAAACAAGCCCTCAGGTTCAAGCTGGAATTTCAAGTGGGGAATGAAGGGAGGAGATAACTTGGTGCCAGGGCATCCTACTTTACATCTGGGGCCTGAATCATGGAAAATGTGCCTTTCTTCTTGATTTGGGGATTATTTTCTTGGTTTGATTTGGTTTAGTTTGGTTTAAGTATGGTAAGTCTAATTGTTTATTTTCTTCACTGAAAACTTGCATCTAGTCAAAATTTTTTCCTGAAGCAGGATAGGAAAAACAAAACGGGGGAAAAAAAAAAAGGAACAAAACACCCTTGTACTGGAAAGCTTCATTGGATAGGAAAATTATTTCCTGCTTAGATCGAATAGTAAAACCTGGCAAAAGCTCCACAGCTGCTCTTCAGTGTCTCCCTGCTGCTGGGAGTTAAACACATCAGACGGAAAGGAACTGCAGCATGAGTAACATGATGAATATTCATGTCCTGGATGTGGGTCTTGGAGTCAGCAGAAGTGAGCTTCTGCCAGATGTAATGGTTTAACCAGATGAAGGAGACTTTCAAAGAATCCTGTGGAAAATCTCTTGTGCTCTTACTGACTGAAAGAGTTCATGTCTCTTCCAGCTGATGACTCAATAAAATGATTTTTGTTTTAAATTTAAAAAGAACACAACTGGGTCTACTGTGTATATGCAAGGTTGTAGATGTGAATGAAAACAAGCAGAGAGCCCAAATAAATATTTTTCTTCATCCTTTGAGTGTCTGTGAGGTGCTTCAGGCATCTATGAGCATTTTTTTTTCTGGTACGGACACAGCTAGTGCTATTGGTAACAGCTAAGTTCAGTAAAAGCTTTTTTTAGCTTTCTTCACTACATCCTGTGAGTGCTTTCAGGCCAATAAGACAGAATCTTAGTAAGTGTAGAAACAGCCCTGTTGGCTGGCCTCAAGCAGTTTCCACATCCCAACATGTGCACAAAGACAGCCCTGAGCAGGGTTGGTGGCACTCAAATCTGCAGAGTCTCCTCAGCCTTGCTTGAGGAGCTCTGTCTTTCCCTCTGCTAATCATTTCCTGCTCCCTCCACCCCTCTCCAATTGTGTGGGCCCAGAAAGTACTGGCAGTCCCTCCATTCATTGTATGTCTGGGCTACATATTATTTACATTACAGTAGTTGCAAATGGATCCAGTTAGGACTAGGCCTTGTTTCTCTTTTTTTTCCTTTTTTTTTCCTTAAACACTGAACAAATAAGAATGAAAAGTTTTGGGTCTAAAGAAATCACAATTATGAGCCATGAGAGTGGCTATGACAAAAAGAGCTTGGGAAAAAGCAGGAGGGATAAAAATGAAAGAGATAGAGAGCAAGTGAATAAGTGCAAGTTTGGCTTTGATCTCACACCTGTTCCTAATAGGTTTTTATAAATACATTTCTTAATTCTTAGCATGCTAAGCTACTACTTCTTATGAATTGTCATCAACAATAATGCTAGAATCCTCTGATGTGTGACACCACGAACTGTAAGCAGAATTGAGGGCCATGCTTTACATAAAAGTGTTGCCCAACATGTATTCTGGCACAACTGGAAGGCAAACATTTGAGTAACCTGTTCTGTGATGTCAGACAAAGCGATCTTATATATTAACTGTCCCATGCCATTTATCCACAGGGAGATAATGACAGCAGCCAAAACAGATCAAAAATGTCTCAGGAGGAAGAGGCAGAATGGATTTAGCTTTATGATCTGCCCTCATAATCCTTTCAGTTATGGATAAAGGATCAGAAAAGTACAAATGTGTTCCAAAATGTAATGTATGGTGAAAAATTGGTATCACAATAAAGACCTTGATTTTCTCAATATGATATTCTACCTCATACGGGTAACATTCCTTTGAAAAGCATGGAATGTATCATTGTACATAGCCTTTGCTAACCTTTTTGGAATTGTTTTAGGATAAACTGAATAAGATTTTTAAGAAGAACCCATTGGTCTCTTATGATGACAGGATCAGAAGAGGAGCAAAGGAAGTGTAATGGTTCAGTTAGCTGAAAACTTTGTGTGTGCATAGACACTTCAAGAGTAAAGAGAAAGAAATTATACTCTTGTAACACGATTTAAAAAAAAACCAAATTTTTTTCCTGGCATAATAAAGATTTACCGGAGTATTTAATATGCTAAAAAATTACTAGAAGGAATATCCATTGTTCATTAAGGACATGTGGGGAAAGTGGGAAAGGGTGAGTTGAAATCACCATGTAAACCTGATGAAATAGCGTTAGCAACGGAAAGGTGAACAAATGGGGACTACGATGAAGGAGGAGGCAGATCAACATTTAATGCCTATCAAGAGGATGAAGCATCATATAAGCAGTCCATCAAAAGGACAGGGCCTGCTTGTGAGATTTTAGTCACCCATTTTGTCACTGGGAAAATAAAACACCATGATATGGAAAGGTGGTAATTCTGGATGTGCTGGAAACAGTGAGAAGGAGGAATTAGAATAAGGAAGGACTAGATGAGATTAAAAACTTGGTAGATAACTTAGGTGAAAGTGACTGTGAAATTGTGAAGTTCATGATCTTTATAAAGAAAGGGAAGGGAATAGCAAAAATGCCAGTGAAATTCAAGAGGCAGACTTCATACATTCAGAGACTGGAAGATAAAACCCCAAAAGTGACAAGAAACAATTTTTTAAAAAACATGAACAAAACACCCAAACAAACAAACAAAAAACAAAAACCTCCAAACACATAAGGAGAGACAACAATTTCCTGAACAGTAAGGACTTGGGTACAAGCTATCTCAATGTGGAGAGAGAACGAAAAGCATAGATGGAGCCCTGCTAGTTAAAATCACCTAAGTGTCACAGTAAGAAAGTGATCTCTAACCAAAGTGTCACAATAAGAAAGTGGAAACTAGGCAGAGTTATAAGGATGAGTACGAAAGAAGAGCACAGGCATTTGGGGACAAGAGAAGGAAGGGCGCTGTATGGGATGAACAAAGATGTGAGTCATAGTCATTCAGTAACAAGATCAAAAGTAAGAGGAAGACGAAAAGGTGACAGATGAATTAAGAAAGCTGAAATGTTTAATTTATGTTTCATTCCCTTCTTCAATAAGAAGGTCAGTGGCAATCATGCAAACATCATCTTTAACATCAGCAACACAGGAATGAGATCTCAGGATAGAATACATAAAGAAAAGAGTGGAGAAAAATATTTACATAAGTTGAATTGCTTTAGATCAACAAATTCAGATTAAATTTGCCCTAAGGGACTTAAACAACTTGCTGAAACAGTCCCCAGAGACATTATTTGTTATCTTATGCAATGTGAGGAGAGCAGGTGTGGGTCCAGAAGACTGTAAAAGGCAAACTTTGAACCAGTTGTAGCTGGAAAATGAAAATAAATATGACACTAGTGACCAAAATCAAACATTGGAACTCTTTCCCTAATATTTTGGCAGATTCACTGTCACTTACATTCTAATTTAAGCTTAGATGCCTTTTTCACAAGGGTTGCTTCAACTCAAACAGAAATTACAAGTAAAAACAAGTATTTAGAATGGAGAATTCTTTAGCTGGGAAACTCAAATATTTGGGGTGTTGCAAAAGAGGAGAAAAAAAAATCAGGGCAGTAAGTCAATGTAATGAGCTAATCATCCTGTTTCCATAGAAATGACAGTGTTGAAATAGTAATCATAAAGTACAAGGTACATTTTTAGATATTTATCATTGTTTAATGCAAAGAAAAGAAGTGAAGGGTGATTCATCAGAGATGGCAATGCAGTGATTGGGATATGTGGGCTCAAAAATACTTAATACCTAGCACCCTTTTAGAGCCCCTCTTGATCTTGCAATCAGTGACTCCACTCTTCTTCAGACAAAACATAGGAGCAGTGTCAGTATCAGCAGACCTCTACTATCTTTTCAAAGAAAATAGTAGATCAATGATAAATAATGTTTAGGTTTTTGAAGATCAAGGTTTTTTCTTCAAGTTTTTGATATTTCTGAAATTCCGTTACAAAAACTAAAAAGTCCTTAGAATAATCTCTATTCCAGTTTCCTTGAAAATTTTCTTTTTTCTTTTTCAATTTTCTAAATAACTGTTATTTAAAAATTGAGTTACTATAAGATTTGTTATTGAAAACCACTCATGTTTTGATGTTCTATCTCTTCATAATTAGATTGTTATATACTTCTATATACTTAGATGGCTATCTACTTGAAGTCAGTAGAAAATTAGAGAACTGAAATCCTGGGAAATTACTTCTATATCCCACAAAACAAGTAGAAGTGATTTTGGGTTTCGGATATAAGATAGGGAAAGCTTAAGCTTTGCAATATTACTTGTTTCCTAGTTAGTGAAATGTATTTGAGCTTTTAGGTGAAGACTACAACTGTAAATGCTCCAAGTATCTCTCTTCTCTAAGACTGAGTCTTTCAAAAAATTAGTATTTCTCTGAAGGAGCACATATTGTCTCCTCAGGATTTTCAAAAAGGCTACATTAATGCAGAGGAGTCATAGAAATGAGAGTGGCTTTATGGTAGCTAGAGTTGATCAGGAAAACATGTCTTCCCTTTACAAACACTTCTGTTCAACTCAAATCCTTTTTATTAATAGTAGTATCATTTTAGGGATTCTGCATGTTGTCAAAAAATTCTGAAACTATATTCAAAAAGTAGCTGGATTTTAACAGAAACAGTGTTTTGATTTCAAGTTTTGAATATTCATAGCAAAATAATATTGATTTTAAGAACTCCATTTTCCTATTTCTTTTGCCCATTTTGTTCAACATATGTACTTTGTCAGAAAAACATTTTCTTCAAATAAAGACAAATTCTATTCAGTGAATGAAGAATTCTATTCTGTTCTTGTGTGATTTATTACTTTAACATTACCACATTTCTTAAAAAGCAGTATTTGCAACTTTCTGGATGTTCTGGCATCTCCCTACTCTAGAATTCATGGAAGCGGATGATTATCCAAAAAGTGACTGGCTTCTGAGAGCCAGCACTGCCAGCTTAGCACCATCCAACGCATGCCATCTGTGAGTGCAACTGAGAATGGCCCAGTGGTGAACTGAAGATGCCTTTCACCTTCCTTCTATACTGACTTGAAAATTCTTTTGTGTACAGCCTCCCGCTGCTCGCAACCAGCAGGATGGAAGGACTACCTTGATTCTCTTTGAAGCAGAGAAACAAATGTAGAGGTCAACAACAACAGCCTGCCACCCCAGCTGTACATCCCCACTTCACCCAGCCTGCCCTCTGAGAGTTCTTAACTGATGTTCAGTTGGGGGTTGGAAATGCTTCTATAAAAGCTTAGAAAGTTTCTTTGTTTTCAGAAACTGGTGAATTTTATTCTTTTTCAAGCAAACTTTTCCAACCATACCTTCCCCCAAGCCACGATGCTCTTTGTACTCAAGGCATGCTTTAAATACACTGTCCAAATCCAAAATATACCATAGCAGAGTTCAGAAAAAATATTTTATCTAGCTTAGGTAACTTTCCAAAGCATTTTTTTCTTTAGTATTAAAACCTTCTTGTCTGATAAAGGCAAATGCAAAAATCTACATGTTTATGTGTCATGTACTTCTTTTATGAGCTTCCTTTCACAGATGTTTGTATGGCTTTATCTAATGTAGGCCAAAGGGAACAATTCTATTATGGGAGAAAACCAACAAAATGAGATAGCAGATTCCTTCCAGCAGTTTGCTTTGATTCATGACAGAGAGCTTTAATATACACATGCTGATCTTGGAGACATCAGAAATATCTTATTTGCGTTCAAGAGTCCACTCCATATTCATAGAATAAACATAAACAAAAAGCATAGAGAGTTGCAAAACACAAATAAAAATCACGTTTGTAACTGAAAGAACATCATTCCCCCAACCATGGGCAACATGAACAAAATGAGGAAATTTTCATTCATCATAAAAAAAATATATGAAAATTCCATATTGTCAAAAAATCTCTGGTGCCTAGCCTTTTGTCAGAATGGGATAATCTATTCACAGTGACATTATCCCAGAAGACTCTGAAATGGCAAAAATTTTCAAGAGATGCAGGTATTTGTGACATCAGTGTTGCATCGTGGGATGGCTTTACCCAGAAAGGAAAGCCTGAGGCTGTTCATTACACTTAAAGAGAAGGGAGAAAAATAGAGTGGTTTTAATTCTTCACCTTATCTGACAAGATAACCTGTATCCCAAAACAGTTGACATATCATCACTGGTCACCTGTACCTGACCCTCAGTTCCACATCTCCATGTAGGATATCAGGAACCTTGCTGGTTTTGAGAATGAATAAATAGCATCATTTATCATTCATATTCTGAGTGTCTTTATCTGCTCATTTGGAAGATTACCCAGTGCAGGGAGGTAGGGAAAGTGTGACCAAAGATGGCAACTCTGAGTAGTGAGGAAATTAGATTTGTGTGCAAGAGCACAAGTCCTCAGGGAATGCTCTATTTAAGCATCTATATGATGAGGGAGACAAGACATATATAAGATATATGACTAAGTAGGTTCTCTTAGAAGAAGACCACCTCCAGAAACTGGCAACCTTGTGTATGAAGTCCAGTCTGCAATCTCTCCAGTCCTCACATAAGCCACTATACTATTTCTCTAAAGAAGGTCATTCAATACCAGTCCTATACTATGTTCTTTTTCTTGAATAAACTGAAGCAAACATTGCAGGCTTTTCAGCCAATTGCTCATTTAGACACACCATCGCATATGCAGTTTCCAATGGGCTGGTAGGCAGCTTGGTTTGCATAAGCACAGAGAGGGAGTTAGTTTCCCAATATGGTAGGTGAAGAGTACTCACCTCAAGACTCCTAATCAGCCCTTGGAGGTGCCTTTCTCCCTGGACAGATCTCTGTTATTAATATAGGATAGCTAGATGTCTAATTTAGGCTGCCACAATCAACCTGGTGGGGCCAGGCACTTATATCTCAAGTATCATAGTAATGAAATGAGTCATCCAAAGTGGCAAAGGAAAATTTGGCCTAAGACCTATTGGCAGTAACACAGTATTCACATTCTTTTCATAACCTGTCACTGAGTTGCCTAATTTTCTGGAAAGAGAGATGTTTCAGTGCCTTCCCATGAATTCGCACATTTTACATTTTTAGAATTACTCAATCCCTCGAACCTCTCTATCCCAACAGTTAGGAAGTTCTTCTTAGAGGGAGAATATTCACCTTCAAATGCTACTTGTCAGTCCCTGATCTGAAACATATTCAGTGCTTAAAACATAGTATCAGATCTTCACCTTTTCATAGACATATCTGAATAACATATTACTATTCAGAATCTCTTTAGGCTCAAGACACTTAGATTACACCAGTTCTTAGATTATAACAGTGTGCTAGTTTTGGCTCGGTAGAGTTAATTTTCTCCATAGTGGCTGATATGGGGCTATGTTTTGGATTTTTGCTGGAAACAGTGCTGACAGCACAGGGATGTTTTTGTTATTGCTGAGAAGTGCTCGCACAGCATCAAGATCTTTTCTACCCCTCACACCACTCCACCAGTGAGGAGGTTGGTGGGGCACAAGGAGTTGGGAGGGACACAGCCAGGACAGCTGACCCTGCTGACCAAAGGGACATTTCATGTTCAGTATATAAAGCTAGTTGAAGGAGGAAGAGATGGATGTTTGGAGTGGTGACATTTGTCTTCCCAAGTCACTGTTACATGTGATGGACCCCTGCCTTCCTGGAGGTGACTGAACACCTGCCTACCCCTGGGAAGTGGTGGATGAATTCCTTGTTTAGCTTTGCTTGCGTGTGTGGGTTTTTCTTTAGCTATTAAACTGTCTTGATCACAACTCATGAAGCTTTTCACTTCTACTTTTCCAATTTTCTACCCCATCCCACTGAGGGAAGAGTGAGCTAGTGGCTGCATGGGGCTCAGTGGCCAATTATGGTTAAACAACAAGAATCAGATTGCACTTAAAGACAGTTACCAAGTAATGTAATTTGTCTGGCATACCCACACAAGTCATACCATTATGTACAGCTGTGGATGGCTGAAAGTAAATTATTGACAAATAATCACAATGCAGATAAAAGTTAGAGTTAATTATCTATTTTGTAATAAAGCAAAAGGAAAAAGAAAAGAAAAATGGAGATCAGCCTTACTTACATATAATCTAGCAAGGACTCAGACTACCCACTGGGCAATATAATTTTAGTTTATCACATTCAGATGGACCTAACCATCATGGTCATCTTACATGACCATGTCTTAATTTAAAATATAGAGACAGATAAAGAGTCCAGCTTCTTCTCTTTTAACCAACTAAATGAATAAATTCTTCAGTTCTTCTACCGGTGCACATGGCACCTTTCTGCTAAATGTCTTACACCCACTACAAACTTGGTTTTAAACTATTGCTTTATTTACTTTCCTGAAATGTCTTTGCAGTTCATTTATGAATCTGCTTAAATATATGACTATCTATAAAATCAGTGCAAAAATGGTAGGAAAATGGAACCAAAGTTGTGGATACAATGTACTTAAGAACCATTGCATGAATTTGGTTTTGGCTTTTTTGTTTGTTTTTGTTTTGTGTTTGTTTGTTTTCCTAACAAATACCCTTTGGTTCTTTTTGTCTTGTGTTTTCTGAGCCTTGAGGATATATGAGTCATATTTTGATGATTTCTTCATTTGTCTGGACAAAAATAATACTCTAAAAGAGAAAGGCAAGAAGAAAAAATGAATAAGAGTGGTTGGAAGAATGAAGAGGTAAAGTAAAAAAATTGATATTGATAGATGTTGCCAAATGTCCAATGGTCCCTGCTGTTCTCAAAGTAAGTGTCTTTCAGGCCAGATATCTTAGTGACAGAAGGCAACCTAGGACTGTAGTACAGACGGGAGCAGAAAGTGTAAAAATCATAATTGCTTTCCTTGAGTAGAGAAACAAGGCTGAATGCTGGAGGAGATTAATGGTGGGAAGAAAAGGTGTTGCAGACCGTTCATGCTCAGCACTGTTGCCAAGCCAGGAAGTTGCTCTTGACATACAGCTCTCTCACCAGGAGGCAGGAAGCTCCCACCTGCCAGGATGAGGGTCTATGAAAGGTCCTTGAGACAAGAAAAAATTAGCAAGCTACTTTTTTCTTCCCCACCACTCACAGTCAGAAAAATGTTTATTCACTTAGTCCCTGCATGCTCTCTTGTGTGCCCCTACTTCTTATTTCAGCAGCAGCTTCCAAGGCCAGAAGATCACCTACTCCCTCCTTTTTCATTTCTTTCACTGGCCTCCTGATCCCCTAACATGGCCTCTTTGCACACCAGTGCAGTTTGAAAATTGCAAGAAATTAAATTTCAATCTCTCACACAATGGCAGGTGCATCCTTTTCTACTCTGCTGGTGAAAGAATAATAGCAGCTGCCCCACCAGAACAATAAAACTACTATCCAGCTCTCTGTGACTGGCTGTCATTGAACAACCATGCATAAATATAATAGACGTCCCAAGGGTGGCATTTCTCTTCTCTTATCAGCTCTGCTGCACACACCAGAATTAGATAAGACACCTAGAAGGATGACAAAAGCTACTATCAATCTGTCTGAGCAGAATTAATAAGAGTAATAGTAAAAATATCAATAGATTTATGGAAAATCAGTGGCTATATTATTTTAATGCTGGTTTAATTATTAATTTCAAAAAGCTTTCCTTCTTCTTAAGCTAAGGATGTTTAAGATAGCATATCTAAATCTTTATATTAACCTGACAGATTAATGTCCTTTTGTATGCCTGAAACAAGCTCAAAATATCTTCTAATTAATTTTAAATTAAAAAAAAAGGAAAATAAAAATGAAATTAAATATAGTCCTATAAAGTAACCTCTTGAGCCCTTTTAAACATCCACACCACAGTGCACATACACATCCATATCTGGCCTGTCTCATCCTAATGTTTGCAAAGTGGTAGTATACGTAATCATGCTAGAATTATTTTGGGACTTATTAACACCGAAATAGTCAGGTGATCTGCCTGATTCCATATCCTTTCTCAGGCAATGCTCTATGGCAGATGTTCCAGAGGAAAACTTTAAATTCCCTATACCATTCTTGACAATTGTGTAATACTACTGCTTGAGGGGAAACTTAAAACTTTTTCCAGCTGGTAATCAGCTCATATATTGAAGTATGAGGACAGATAATTGTCATCCTACCCAGTGCGACTGCAAATGATATTTTTATCCCTGAGCTTTCCTTTCTGAATCCTACTGATTACTTTCTTTCAGTAGTACCCTGTGAGTGTGGGTTCCCAGGGCTAAGCTCATATTGCATTTGGTTTTGTTCTTGTGGATCTAAATGACCAGGTTTCAGTTTTATCCATTTTTCTTTTGCATGTATTTCTGGTTTTTGTCACAAGTAGCGCAGATTCTAGCAGTCCTTGACTGTGTCTATAACATGAATTATTTGAGATGCCTCTATAGCATCCATTTTTACCTCTTCACTCCTCAAAATAAAAAAGGTTTTGTAATTAAACAAATAGTTCTATTCAAAAGTCATGCAGTTCAATCTTTCCCTTCAAAACCATCAATAACTCAGATAGGTCAAATCCATCTTTTTGCAAGTGAACAGAAAGCACTCTATGAGGACACAGTAATAATAGCAACTGACAACACTAGATTGCTCTTTGTAACTACATCTGACCATAGTATTGCACAAGCTTCTCTTGCATATATTAGCAGTGCTGACTGACAATTTTGCATGTCAGATAATCCCATTCAGAGGAGCACTAGTCATTGCAATATTTTCAGAACTGGTCCTTTAGAAGCAAGCATTACTGTAAAGTACACAGAGAAATATGAAGTCAATAAGCACATCCGTCTCACTTGAAACCCATTGGCAGATGGAGGATCAGCCTCTCTTCTTCGTTGTGGTGCTCAGAGAATTATCAGCAGAGACTTTCCTTGCACAGTTGTGTGAGACTGTGTGGTTACAGTAACTTAAATGTAGAAGGGATGTTGGGAGCATTTCCAATGAGCCTTTCCATGCCATAAAATATATAATTGCTGGTCTCAGATTTCCACATGTTGAAATCCATTGACTGGAAGAGATATTTGAATAGATACTTCTGTGGAAAAAAAGTGTGCTTTGTGGACAAGATCTGGTGATATTTGTCCAGTAAAAAAAAAAGCTTTTTAAAGCTTGGTTATCCAAATTATTTCCTTTCGTTTATGAGGGAGAAGAAAACAAAACAAAAAAAGAAAGCAAGAAACGGTTCTGTTTTTTGGTTTTTTTCTTATACATGTTTGGAGGGAAACCAGAAAGCACAAATTCTCCCTTTCAAAAGGAGAGGCAAAAAAATAAGGCCAGGTCTGCATATCTTCTTGATGTATTGGGCAAGGAAATACGCATGAAGCTTTAAAGGTAGGAGGTGTAACGAAGCACCGTTGGGAATAGAAGTCAGTGGGGTGCACGGATGCTTCCTTTCAGAATGATACCAAGGGAGTTAATGTCTGGCCTGGTGATAAAAACCTGGCATCTGTTACAGAAAACACAATGAGCATTGTTGTCATTGAGAGAATGGCTCTGTTTTTCCTGGCAATACTTACTGTTTGGAAGCTGTTTTAAAATAGAAAAGAAAAAAATCTCACTCTCCAAACTTAAAAATAAAGGTCTATGCCAGAATCGCATTCTCCATTGTATTTCTAGGAAGTGTTATTGGTTCATTGTTCTAACAACATTATTAACATAGCTTAAATACAATTCCTGCTGAAATGCACAATAAACTGTACAGGCTTTGACATAGGCACCAA
Source organism: Neopelma chrysocephalum (assembly GCF_003984885.1). Taxonomy (NCBI): domain Eukaryota; kingdom Metazoa; phylum Chordata; class Aves; order Passeriformes; family Pipridae; genus Neopelma; species Neopelma chrysocephalum. The sequence continues at coordinate 11,373,892 of NW_020897714.1, forward strand.
CTACTGCATTGAATGTGCATAAGCTCAGAAATACGGGCTAAGTCTTCCCAAAGGCTGACTCCAGGCACAGGGCACTAGTACTGCTGGGCTTTCTCCTTTGTCAATGGAGAGCCTGTCAACCTCAGTGCAAGATTCAGAGCACCCAAATTAAGAGCCTCTCAAGACTGTCCCTAGACAAACTTCTTTTCTCCCATTGGAGATTAGTCCCTAGCTAAAGTTCATCTTTGTAGAATGCCCTTCCAAGGCATGTCAAATATTCACATGTGAAATGGGATCACACCCTACCCTCTTCACTAACTTGCCATTTTTATGTGATTTTTTTCTCCAAAGATGAAGAGATTTTGTTTGCACCTTCTAGTCCACATACGTTAATAAGATACAAAACATATCCTTTCGCTATGACATAGTTTTTCAGTTAACACCCAGCTAGACTCTGCACTCAATGTTTTTGGTACCAAAGGCAGTGGAAGTAGACAGCAGGCTTTTAATCTTTCCTGCAAATTGGCCTGTCCCTGTTCTGTTGCTCTCTGCTCTTCATTTTCTATCAGCTAAATAAACACAAGAAGGGAGAAAAGGTAAAAAAAAACAGTTCTTAATCCTTGAGTTTGATGTCACTGATTCCCCTGCTAGGAAACTTCAGACTAAATGAAGAAAATAATGTCCATAGGTGCAGAGCAGAAAAGATAGAAAATGTTGTTCCTAGGCTGCATCACTTGCCTCAGAGCAATGCAATGGATCATGCTGACTGTGACCACAACTTGTAATGAAAACATTGGTTTCTTTTTCATTTCAGACAATGCTGCCAGTCTAACCCAACTGCAGAAAGCCTAAACTGTTCATAAGACATAACAAACTGCACCCTGTACAGTTGGTCAATAACCAAGCACATATTAGCCAGTGCAGTCCATGCTCCATTTAATTCCTGAGAGGTGACAAAGGAACAGAGGTGATAAGTGACATTATAGTAAGATTCAGAGCACCAAATTGTCTCTGCTACCAATCCTTGGTGCTACAGCAAGGTAGGTGTTGATGCAGCAAAGAGCTGCTAAATAGAATCACAGAAGCATGGAATTTTAAGATTGGAAAAGCCCTCTAAGGTCATCAAATCCAACTGTTTACCCAGCACCACCACATTATCACTAAACCATGCCCCTAAATGCCACATCCGCATGTTTTTTGAACAATTCATCATGTACAATCTCTCCAGCCATAGCCAAGATATGCTCATTCCTCTGGTAAGTCCGTGTCTGATTCAGTCAATTCCACAGCTCAAACTGCATTTCAGAAAGCTGAGAATCCTTCCATGATTTGTTGAAGCCACCATCAAACACCTTATCTAGCTGCTGTATTGCCTCACTGAGAAGCAATACAGTGGGCCTGATGGGTAGGTCAAGAAAAGTTTGTTTCATTTCTTTGCAACTGGAAAATGCTCTTTTAATTTTTTGTAGAATTAAAACTGAAATTTCAATTAAACAAATCATAGGAGAAAGCAAACAAAAAGTACATTGAGAAAACTGATTTAAAGCCAAAACAAAACAAAAACCCCAAAGACGCCTCAAATGTTATTTTAGATTTTCTACAATGATTAATATTGTAGGTAACAAAGCCTAATTCAGGCTGGTCTAGTTATTCAAAGTAACTTTTAAAGCCAGGAAGTTCAGAGCTATGATAAATATATGGGAAATTTCAAATACCATCTGCTTCGTCCATTTTTGAATGCGCAGAATGCATAAATAACCCTGCTAACCTCAAACCTCTATGCTTTCACCAGCATGGAAGGAGTGCCACAGGAGGCACACTTCATTCCTTTAGCTGACAGTGCATATATATCTAAATGTGCTTTGAATAGTTTGGATTCATTTTCAGATTTGCATTTCTGGGCACCCTAATTTACCTCTGGAAACCTGGAGTTTATTTCCTCCTACTCTGTGCATCCCATAACCTCTGACAGAAAAGCCAATCCCCATTTTAGTAGTAGCAGAGAAGTGTCAGAAAATCTGAAACTCCAGAATTCATTAGTTTCACAGGATTGCATAGGGGATCACAGAGCCTTTGTTGGTTTTGTCTTTGTTGGATTTTGTTTCTGCAAACCCTCTGTCAGCATAAGGAAAGATTATTGTAACCTGTGGATCATTACACGTGTGTTTCTCTTCATGTGGATGTTTATGCTCCACCAGAGAAAACACATTAAGTTGCCTCCTTCTCTGGCAGCATCAAGTGCATGTGTTGGGTCTGCCAGACCAAAAAAGTTCTTCTAGGCTATGGGAATGTGCATTATCAAACAGCTACCAAACACTCTTCTGGGCTGTAAACAATCTCTTGTATGAAACCAAAAAACATCTTGAATCCATACTGGCATCCCTGTAATGGCTCCTACACACTGGGAAGCCCCTTCTTTGAACATAGCCTCCCTGATGTGCTGGCATTAAATTTTCCCTCTGGTGAGATAAGGAGGAAGGAATTGTTTAGAAGTGTTTGTCTGTTTGTTTGATGCTGTTCTCCTTTCTTTCTGTTTTTTCATGTCCTTTTTTTACACTTAAGGAAAGATTTGTGTGACTGTAAATGATTGAAGCACAATTTTCTCAATCTTACCCCTATCGATTCTTTGTGCAGTGTGCCATCCTTTCCTCCTGTGACTCTCCCCTTTGTGAAAAAAGCGCTGCTAATTGCTTGGATTAGCTTCAAATCCAGGATCAAAGGTTTAGCGTTCAGATTTTCTGCTCTTCAGGTATTTTATTTTCTTTCTCTAATTATGAGAAATTTGCAAAGATCACTACAGTATTGAATTGATTTGCTGTTCTGTAAGTTGAGGAAAAAAGGCTAACTGGGGATGGGGAATATTCTTAGTTGACTTTATCCGGTGTTTTGGGAGGTTGATATATTTCATTGTGTCATTAAGATACAGAATGATGGGTTTAGAGAGTGTTTATGGACACCTATGGCTGGAAGCCACATTGCTGAGAAAGGAAAGGCTGCCACTGTGACACTTTACCATTCACAGGAGTGATAAAACTGAACTAACTCTAGGCACATAAATCTGTTTATACACATTTGCTAGATTAAATGAAAAGACTTGTTCTTTTCTATCAAAAATCTGTACATTCATTCAGAGTGGGCAGCTGGCATTTTGAAAAGCTGTTCTGGATTTTTCACAAAAAAATTTATACTTAACTGGCATGAGAGACCTCCATTTCAAACATTGACAAAGACAGCACTTGTGAGAGTGCTTTGTTCCTACGGGCAGCAATCACTGGGAGGTCCATGTGCACTTCTCAGTCAAGTTCAGCTCAGTTTTTTTTCTCAGCTTTTATCAGAATTTGTTACCAAAAAGAACCCAAACAAAAACAAAAACAAAACCCAAATAAACAAAAAAAAAAAAGAAAAGGGGGCATGGGGAGCAGAGGGATATATTTTTATCTTTAAAGATGGATTTACTCCTCATTTTCCTTTGCAAAAAATTTCATCTTTGATTCAGTTTTGGCAATAAAACTTTACAAATTGATTACACTTTGAACAACGATTCAACATTATACTTTGACATGCTGGGTTAAAACAATCCCAGGTGTATTACTCCTGGAATAAACAGGGTTACACTGAAAGTCAACCTATGAAGTGAAAAATGTGTACATGAAATTGGATATTACTAATGCTGTACTTAAAACTTTCAGCCAAGGTAAAGAACTTAATGACATGGGGGTGGCAAAGCTGAAGTTAGATAAAAGCATAGCTTTTCACAGTATTGTATTGGAGTTATTTTTCTTATGTACAACCACTACAGAGCTTTCCTTTCCCTTAGCAGTAGCCCGTCAAAAACATATAAAAATGGCAGATGACTAAGGCATCCTTAACAACAAGCAGTATGCCATGTGCTCAGTGTCTGCCTGAGCTAATTAAAATAGAAGCTGAAAGAATAAGCAGCAGATCCATTACATGGTTTGCTTTTATGTAAGTTGGATTTATTTGTGTTCAAGCTTACAGATAAACAGTTCATGATTCAAGAAACTGACTGCATGTTCAGTCTGTTAATGTGATATTTTATTTCTTGAAAGCTGCTCAAGATTAAAAAAAAATGCCTTTCATTTTATCATCACCTACATTTTATCATCAGCTACGTTTTATCATCAAAGACAATGGGAGTGCAGGATTAAGGTTTACTCACCCACGCACTGAAGAAAATTGTTGCATTCCTGCACTCTTATTGGCTGAAGATTGCAAGGGATGGATGTATTTTCTTTCTCCTTTCTTTTGTTTCTTGTTTTTAGGAAACTTGAACACTCTCTTTTCTTGGTTTTCCCACTTGTCCATCTAAAACCTCTAATGGGAATTTATCAAAAGTGCTTGGTCACACTCCCAAGCCCTGGGAATGGTTTCATTTATGTTGTGACACAGATTAAAAAAAAAAAACAAAACAAAACAAAACAAAACAAAACAAAACAAAAAAAAACCCAAAAAAAACCCAAAGCATCTTTTTCTGGTTTTGCTTTTTGAGTCAGTGAGGAAAAAATGCTTTGAACAAACACACAACAATAAAGTAATAATGTATCAAGAAAATTTACTCTATATTTCAGGCTAATTATTTTTTTCTGCTTTGCTCACACACAGCTAAGAAGCATTTAAAGTGATGCAAATTGTAAAAGGGGCTCATATACAAACCATAGCTTCATCTGCCAGTCTTCCAGTAGAGAATCACTCTTCCCCCTCAACCACCACTTTCAAGTTCTACAGCTTAGAGTAACCATTTTAATTGATTTTTTTTCTTGAAGGCACAAAGATAAACCATAAATGAATCAGGACATGAATGAATTAGCCTCTGTTCTAGCTTATTGATGTACTCATCATTTATATCCTTGCATAATTTACACAAACTGAAACAGTACCTGGGCTTTGCATTCAGATGAATGTGACTTGTTTACACAGTCCAGTAGGGTTCTATGTTTCATGTATTACAGAGTGTCCAAAGGAGGGCAATGAAGATGGTGAAGAGCCATGAAAGCAAGCCGTATGAGGAGCGGCTGAGGTCACTGGGTCCACTCAGCCTGGAGAAGAGGAGGCTGAGGGGAGATCTCATTGTAGAATCACAGAACCATAAAATCACAGAATACGCCAAGTTGGAAGGGACCCACAAGGATCATTGAGTCCAGCTCTTAGGTCTGCACAGGACCATCC
>NW_020897714.1:11382057-11387722 GCF_003984885.1 Neopelma chrysocephalum
GACCCTCCAGGGCCTTTTCTATTGCACTGCTTTCCAGCATCTCATTCTCCAGTCTGTACAAACATCCAGGGTTGCCCCATCCCAGATGCAGAATCTGGCACTTTCCCTCGTTGAACTTCACATGGTTGGTCATTGCCCAGTCCTCTAATTTGTTGAGGTCTCTCTGCGGGTCCTCTTCCAGGGAGTCAACAGCTCTTCTGAGTTTTGTGTCATCTGCAAACCTGCTTAGTATCCCTTCCAGTCCCACATCCAAGTCATTTTTGAAGATCCGCTGAGATCGAACAGTATTGAAATCTTTACTGAAATCCAAAAATATTACATTGACTGGCTTCCCTTGATCAACTAGGTGGGCTACCTTGACCTAGAAGGAAATCAGGTTTGACAAGCAGGACTTTCCTCCTATGAAGCTGTGCTGGCTGTGACCAATGACTGCGTTGTCCTTCAGGTGTTTTTCGATACCTCCCAGAATAATCTTCTCCATAACTTTTACCAGGCACCAAAGTGAAATTGGCAGTAGTTTCCTGGGTTCTCCTTCTTGCCCTTCTCAGAAATTGGGACAACATTCATCAGCTTCTAGTCATCTGGGTTCTTTCTGAATTCCCAAGACAGCTCAAAAATCATTGAGAGAGGTTTTGTGGTGACATCAGCTAGCTCTTTGAGGATTCTGGGTTTAAGCCCATCAGGGCCCATAGATTTCATCCATCACGGTCGAGTTCAGCCCTTTTTTCAGTCCTGGCTCAGGGGGAGTCTGTAGTGCTTGTAGTCACCCTGCTCCTTCCTGCAGCACTCCTGCCTCCTGTGGGGAAGTGGGTTGGCAGGAACAAGATGTCCACCCTCTGACAAGTACCAGTATTTCTTCCTCTAGACAATTTTCTCTCCCACATCCCACTTGTCTGCCTTTCTCTGTTCTTTAATTTTTTTCCCAATTTGAGGTTTTGTGATCCCTAGCCCACTCCCTCTTTTTTTACCCTGTGATTTTCCCACCAGGGCTCATGAATTATGCAGGCAGAGGACTTGCTGAGGGGAATGGGTACCAGAAGGATGATGCTGCTACCCCATAGGACCTTTGCTCAGGGCAGGTCCCTGTTTTGCTTCTCTTCTCTCTGAATTCATATCTGAGTTTCCCTGCCTCCAAGAGCTGAAGTCTGTTTACTTAAATGGGGTTAAAATCATTGCTGTGCACTTTTCAATATTGAAGGAATTTGGGAACAATTGCCCATCTGTTGTTAAGTCTAATGGCAATTCTGTTTCACAGCCTGTTATCATTTGTATCCCAGTTATTATCATAACTGAAGAGGTGACTGGGTAGTCTTTGAACTCCCAGTTCTTTGTTATCATCTCCCAGCTAAGAGGCAGTTATCTGCCATATAATCACTCTTAGTGTGCCTGAGAGTAAAGTCACACAAATTTAAATTGCTGCTGAAAGTTTGCTTGTTTGATTTTTCCACACAGGTACAAGGAGTGTTTGTACATTCAGTCATGCCTGTCAGCTGGAAGGAAGTAAATACCCTGTGAGAAACAGTTGGGAGCAGATTTTAAGGCTCTTTTCCACTGCCCTGGCCATGTGATTGCTCCATATTCACACCTTTGTGAGGTTTACTGCACTTTGGGAAGTGCTGTAGGCACGATTGCCTGCAGCAGGGAGATGCTTTGGGAGTCTGCCCCTTCCTGCGTTCATGACCTTTGGTTGTGGGCACGTCGGGGCTGCCACCACCATTTGGGCTGTGGGAGTTTGGAGCTCAGGCTGGCCCAGGAGTGCTGCCTGTGCGCTGCCCAGGGGTGCCTGGGAGGCCCCCACTCACTCGCTGGGAAGACAGTGACTGTTGTGGAGTCAGCAGACCCATCGCTGGCAAAGGATCCCTCTTGTACTGTGATTCTGAACAGTGGGGCAAAGGTGTTTCATGAGTCAGACAGGTTCTTCCCATCTTCTACAAGCAAAGCTCCAAGCTTAGAAACACTGTGTCCTGATGGTGGTTGGCAGCCAGGGATATGCTTCCCTTAGGAAGGCAGGTAAGATCACCCAAAAGGTGTGGTCACACACAAAAGAGGGTAACTCCAAATATGAAAAGCAAATGTTCATTCAACAAAGAAAGCTGGAATAGAATGAACCATTAACTTAGTTGTGAGGCTTAGCTTCTTGAAAGTTATTTCAAGGATTTTTTCTTGTACACTTACAGTAAGAGCCTTCTTCCAATATGCATAGTCTGTTTTTGCTACAGTGTGCAGTGTGTCTTACCTCCACTTGTGTTTTACTGTCAGGAGCCTTCAAGCATCTAATTCTACTCTGACATCTGATTTCTTTAGCAAAAATATACAAGTATACATCTCACTTGCATCTGAGGAACAAACCTTGCTCAACTGTCAACAAAGAAATAGCGATAACCCACAAGAAAGAATAGATTACATTATTTGCTTTATTGAAATTTAAGTGCAAACTGAAATTCTCAGTTAAATTCAAGCAGATACTTAGTTTTGTCATAGGAGCTAAGGGTCTGAAACCCATCAAGGCTGCTTAGGTGGCTATTGATTTCAGAGCACTTTGAATTGATGCTACAAATAACACCATTAGCCCAGGTGGCCAAAGTACCTCTTCTGTCTGCATGTCTTCAACATCCACCCACATTCCTCTGCAGAGGCAAATTTAGCTTTGTCTCATTTACTCCTGGGTGAAGGTGAGATCACAATATATTTATTTTTAGGTGTCATATAGCTACATTAATGCAAAATGTACCTTTCATTTCACACAAGTGTACTGAAGAGGAAGTGGAGTGCTCTGCCAAATACACTGAAGTTTCTTGCCAATTTTCAATGGTAATCTGAGAGAAGAAATAATCCATTTTATGTTTTATTGTGTTTGACTGTCATCTGACTTAGTACTTGTCTGTGATGGCTAATTACTTCAAAAGAATTCTAGTTCCAGGTCACAAAATCTGGATAAAAGCTGTTCATGTACATTGTCTAGACCAAGTGTCACAACTCAGTGGAGATATCCACACAAAAAACCACTTCTGATTTTAATTACTATATGAATGGATATGGTGATTACACAAAAAATCAATAAAATATGAATTTGATAAACAAGACAGTAGGTGGCCATAGATATAAACAAGGCATATGTCTGTGCAACATCTTTCTGCAAACAGGAGGGGCATGTTCATGGTATCAGTAGATATACTATGTCGCTGAAACAGCCCAAGTCAGCAAAGTGTCACTATGCAAAGCTGTTTAATTTTTAATCTGGAGTAGGTACATTTTCTGTTTAACCCACTTAGGGGCTGACTGGTCCTGCTTCTGTTCTAGAAACACACTTTCCAGGCAGGTCAATGGAGTTTTATTCCGCCTGAGGTGGCAGATTGAAGTCATTGAGGGTGAAGTACCACACCAAACCAAACCAGAATTTGTGCTCCCTCTCACTGCATTATAATGTGTTAAAAAAGACTCACAGCTTTTTCTTTTTTTTTTCTTTTTTTTCCTCATATTTGTTTCTCTTTGGGAATATCAGAAATATGAAGAGACTGCACGCTCTTGTACTGTCTCCCAGAACTTCTGTGCATGCTTGTTGTTTGACTACTTCCAAAATCTATCTGTGGTTGCAGAAACAAATATCAAAACTGCACCTGACCTAGCCAAATATAATATGTAGTTTCTTACTTCACAATCAGACATAGAGCAAGCAGTCTTGACTTCTTAGTCAGTACAGCCATTTAGGTGACTCACAAGCCAAACTTACTCATCAGTATCCCACAGTCCAGGACTGGGATCTGCTCAGAAACCAGGCTTTTGAGTACAGGACCTTTTGGTGCTCTCTTGGCACCCTGGACACACACTATCATGCAAGTTGAGTCGCTGGCCTGGAAATGTCTCCCTGGTAATATTTTGAGGTTTAGGCCCTTTCCTGTGCTGTGTTTTGCAGAGGAGTAGGGTCCAGAGTGAGACAGGTTTTGTTCTTCTCATATGAGTTAAGCTCTCCTCCCATTTCCCCTTGCAGATCCCTTTGCAGGATATGTTTTTATTGCACCATCGCTCATTTGGTTCAAGCAAAGTTATTCATTTCCTGACTGTATGTGACCATATGCATGGCTGTCATCAGTGGTGTAAATCCTCAGTCTTCAGCTGAACTAAAAATGAGTCCATGATGTTTGATGTGCTGTGTTAATGGGACATGGCTGTTTTGAGATTTCTGATTTTCCCAGAAACAAACATTTTATCTGTGACTTTAGGAAATAACAATTAACATATTAAGACCAGGACCCCATGTTTCTTTTTAAATACAGATGTTATTAAATGTGGAGCTCTAGACTGCTTCTGAAAACACATTTTGTGTTCCTTCTCTATCCAAAATTGAATAATGTATCTCCCTGAGTCTCCTTTTACTCAGGCAGCAAAGGTTGCTCTGATGTCAGCTGCAGGGGTGATATGTAATGTGGATAGCTGTGAAATCCCCTTTGACAGTAACAATCAAAGCAAAACTATCCTTCCAATCCAGAAAAGTCTTTCCTCACATATAGGCTTCTACTGTTTTGTAATTGTAACTGCTAAATCTGAGCAATTCAGACAGAGACTCAAGAGAGACACAAATTCTTCCCTGGAAGCTTTTAAAATTCAGAATATAAAAGACATATCCCTGTGACAATGCAACCAACAGAGATGATAGAAACAGAGTTGCCCTACCAAAGGCCAATGAAATCCAAAACAAGAGAAAGACTGGAGGCAGGTAGTCTGTAACAGACCCTTGTCACTGCTGCCTGGGAGAACTGTAGGGTGTATTTCTGAGGAAGGGGAGTAAATGGAGGAAGAATACCATTCCCTGGGGAGATCTCTGAGGGAATCTGACAGGTGTTATGTTCCCATTAATCCTTTTCCCTGTGATATATGCCCAGAGAAGATACAGAGAGCAGAAGGGAACATGCTGATAATAAGGGGAGTTTTCAAAAAATGTTGGGAATAGTTATAGTGACTTGCTTTTTGTGGCATCAAATCTCATTCTCTTTAAGGTTAGTGACAGAAGACAACTGAGTTTAAGATGCAAAACTCAGCTATTTAGGAAGTGGTGGTCCCAGAAGCTGAATCCTGGCTATCTTAGGGACAATTCCAGGAGCTGGGGAACAGCTGTGTCAGGGAGGTATCACAGAATCACAGAATACGACAAGTTGGGAGACCCACAAGGAACATCGAGTCCAACCCTTAGCCCTGCACAGGACCATCCCAACAGTCACACCATGTGCCCAAGAATATCCTCCAAATGCTTCTTGAACTCTGTCAGGCTTGGTGCTGTGATCATTTTCCTGGGGAACCTGTTCCAGTGCCCAACCACCCTCTGGGTGAAGAACTTTTTTCTAATATCCAATCTAAACCTCCCCTGACACAACTTCAAGTCATTCCCTTGGGTTCTGTCACTGGTCACCACAGAGAAGAGATCAGTGCCTGGAAGGGATACTAAGCAGGTTTGCAGATGACACAAAACTCAGAAGAGCTGTTGACTCCCTGGAAGAGGACCTGCAGAGAGACCTCAACAAATTAGAGGACTGGGCAATGACCAACCATGTGAAGTTCAACGAGGGAAAGTGCCAGATTCTGCATCTGGGATGGGGCAACCCTGGATGTTTGTACAGACTGGGGAATGAGATGCTGGAAAGCAGTGCAATAGAAAAGGCCCTGGAGGGTC
>NW_020897714.1:11390722-11400774 GCF_003984885.1 Neopelma chrysocephalum
GGATGGTCCTGTGCAGACCTAAGAGCTGGACTCAATGATCCTTGTGGTCCCTTCCAACTTGGCATATTCTGTGGTTCCATGATTCTGTGACTGACTGTTCAGCTTGAGGTGTTGGTGCTTAGATGAGACACAAAGCCAAGGTGCTGTTTACTGTCTATGCATCAAAGCTCTTATCATTTTTACTTCAGAAGAGCAGGATGTGATACCTGGTTTCCTGGCCAAATTTAACCAGGTCATTTATTTATTTTTCTCCCCTTCATCTTACACAACGTTTGTGGTGGCATTCAGTACTGCTGAGTGCCCTTAAATGGATGCTGTTCTTCTCCCTGACAGAAGTCATGGTTGAGAAAAATAATTTTAGGAAAGCCAACTATCTTTTCGATAATATTTCAGTTAAAAATGCTTATCCACCCTTATAGATCTACCATCTATGTCTCAGCTTCAGTTCTGCAGCAAGAATTCCTGTAATCTCTCCAGTGAATCTTCACTACACACAAATCAAATCAAGTGAAGCTTTTATTGACATGAAATATAACAGAGAGGGAGCATTTACCAGGCTATATATCCTAATCAAATGGATTTGCCTTTCAAATTTCCAGCATGATTTAGAATTTTCACATGTTACTCTGGTGCAAAAATTGTTGTCATGCATGACCAAACTGCATTATGCTTTCAAAATAGTCACCATGTTGAAAGGAATATAGAATACCAACATCAGAGGTAATTCAGCTGCAGATCATTCTCCTTTGTGGGAGGAATTGGGTTTTGGCCAGTAGGACCAATCATCCATCTTTTTGCAATTAAATGCAGAGCAGCACATTAATGTATTTGGGCGATTTTGAACAACCAGTTCCATTTTATAGCAGCTGTTAGTGTTTGTAGACAAATACCTGTTATTCCATATTTATTAACCATTAATTTATAGGCCAGATCTTTAGCTGGCTTACATCTGAACCTCTTCATTAAGCTTGCTTCCCTATATTACAGAAGTTACTTCCGAAGCTTGATATACTGCTTATGTCCTAACACTTCCATGTTTATAAATAACGTATTTCAGACAGAGAAGAGCACTCCCTAATACTTTGCTTGGAAAAAACACTGCCTTCTTTTGATACGAGTGCATGAGAGGGTCAGGGATTAAGGGCAGATAGTGTCCAATGGAAAATGTAACGTTTGATTGTCTTGCATCCATGCCTAACTGATCCAAATATTTTTGATTTTAAAACCTAAAGTACTATTTAACACTGACAAAAGACTCCTGGGGAAAAGGGATTGATTCAGAGCTGCAGAAATAAGATTTATCAAATGCCTTTAGATTTCCTCCGTTGAAAGTAATTAACAAAATACCTAATTGAACCGATGCTTTTGAACCAGAAGGCCTTGGTCCTCTGTCTGAGCGCACAGATAGCCATATCACCCAGCACTCCCAATACAGGAATGAGCCACACAGTCACCTTACATAAGTCAGTCATTGATGACTTTGTCCCTGACTTTAGATATTTTTCACAAACATTAGAACCTGTGGGGACAATTATTGGTATCCCTTAGCTGAGTATGGATTACAGACCATGACTTAATAGGCCTGATTAAACAGTTTCTGTGCTGTTGAAACACCACTAACAATGCTGGTTAGGCGCAGAGGAAAATGGAGGAGCTGCCAGGGGGCTCTGATTTGAGTCAGAAGTGCATTCAGCAGGAATCTAAGCAGCAAGCAAGGACGGATTGTGCTCCAAGAAAAGAAAAGGAAGAAAAATTAATACAGCTGTAATTGTTTTGGTTTAAAAATATGTGTCATTACATGCAAATTTAATGTTTATTTTTTCCCCCCAGAGAACTCAGTGTTTGAATAAACCACAGTCCTCCCTGCCCTCGCAGTGCTGTCAGATCATTTGTCACAGACCATGCTGGTCAGCTGGGTCCACTTCCAACCCCTATGCATGCTACTTTACCTTACATTTTTGGATGCGCTGTTTGCCCAGACATAAGAAAAGATGAATAACAGTATTTCTGGCCTTTGCACTGGGTCAGTGGTTTGTTGATGTTTCAGCCATGCCAGTGTGTGCTAAAATGTTCTGTACCTTCTTTGAAAGAAAGTAATAATAAATTCAAGTAGTCTGAAAAATGAACCATGGTCTGATGTTTTGTAATCATCTACAAAGGCTCTTTGGTTACAAACCAAACACTGACCTTCTTTGTAGGAGAATGCAAGTTGTATGAGCAAACAGAGTCACCTCCATGGCCCCTGTTCCCACTTGTTCTCCAAATCTGGAGAGGACAAGAATACAAATTCCTTCATGTTCCCATTTGCTGGGTGATAACACCATTAATGACAGCAGTGTTGACAAGGCAAGGCCATTTATCAGTCTCTTGCCTGACCTCATTCAAAGCTCAGCTAGAGATGATGAACTGGATGTCACCAGGCTCTGTTGCTTGCCCACAAGGGGCTGCCAGCTCAGGACCTCTGCAGACCCTCCAATGCTCTACAGAGAGGCAGAACTCTCTCCATTTGCCAGGCACAACAATTTGGGTTGAATGTGGGTCAACCAAGCATGACGAATAGTGCTAAAAACACCAAAGTGCTCCCTTCAGGATCATTTCATCCCACTTCAATCCCACCTAGTTGTTCCTCTACCAACGCAGGAAGCCCACTATCCTTGGGTAGCTGAAAGAAACTGATGTCCCTGTGCTGATGCTTACATGATCTTACCTCTTACAGCACAAAAGGATACACACCAAATGTAGTTTTCAGGGATGTCTGTAAAATAAATTAAATTGAAGGAGAAAGTGTGGATGGAGCTACAAGTGCCAGCAAGGTATGTGGCAACACCTGATCTTTCTCATCATAAAACCTTGTTTTCCAGCTGGACTGAATTTTGTCAAACTCTGGGGAAAGGTGAGAGGAAGTTTTTGTCTCTCCGTGACTGAATTTTTTATTTAATTATTTGATAGAGTTTCAGCAAAGTGGTTCAGCCATTTCCACGAATGAAACTGAGGACAGGGGAAAGAGAGAGAAATGTTGTCAAGGCAACAGTAATACCATTATTTTCTAACTTCTGAGTGCCTGAGTAGGCAACCTTTATCTTCTTTTCATGTCGTTTTTATACATAATAGTAATAATGTTGGAGACAATTATTCTCATCCATTTTAAGAAAAGAGCGTGCCAGGGTAGTGAAGGGGCAGTTAGACATGCATTTGCAAACACAACAAACTGGTACCTTCATATTGTTAGCTGCTGGATCTCCTACTGCTATTTTGAAAACAGACTTTCAGGGCCTAACTATCTCTTTAAATTGCCCTCCAATCGGACAAGATCAAGAAATTCACTTCCCTGGCTTGAAGTGCAATTGAGAGCCTCCATGCGTTTTAAGCTTATGTTACTGTTCAGTAATCATTTCCCTCCAGATTTTACGGCTCATTGTTATTTTTCACACAACAATATTATTTAAATGAGGAGAAAAGCTCTGCTTTATGTTTTAAGGAATGTCCTTGGGGAAAGGATTTTAATTTCTGCATGATGGGGGAGACTTTTAATCATATTGCATCAGTTACCATTTGTAAGATAAAATGTGTTCTTACTATAAACTGAGCCTACAGCACATTTGTAAAGTGCACTAAATGAAAGAAAAAAAAAAAAGAAAAGAAACCCCCCACAATAACTGGCCTTTCAGGAGTCCTGCTGGCTTTGCATGCTTTCCTTTCATTCTCCTAGAGCAAATGAAGATGGTAAAAAAATTTCAAGGGATTGGTTTTGGGGTTTTTTTATTGGAAAATACAGGAATACTGGAAGTACATACAGGAATGTGGGTCAGATATTGCTTTACAAAAAAACCAAGTTGAGTGGAAAGTGACAGTAATACTTGAATAGAAAATTTTGCATTTCTACTCAGAAAACCTTTAACTTCCTTTTTTTTTTGTTTTACATTTGTCTACTATTTTTCTTTAGGTTATTTCTGGTATTTTAATACCATTACTCCATATTTGTATATTTGCATACTGCAAAATATGGAGGCAACAACTCCTAGAAAACAGACCACTGGGCTACTGAAGTTTAAATTCTATGCAGGGTTTTGCCACTGAAGATTGCTCTGGCCTGTATGGCAAGCCATTTTATTTCTGTTTCTCTGTTCCCCAGGCTACAAAATGGTAATGATATAGGATGCCACTGATTAAGTACCTTCATATCTATAACAAAGACTTTGTGGAAAAACTGGGTTTCATTAATTGTAATATATAAAATTGTTATATATAACATATATAGTATAAGTGTTTATTTGTACATAAGAAATCTAACAGGTGTGAGAACATATCAGAAATGTTTTAAGATATGTCAATATTATTGATTTTGTTCTTATTCGGATTAAATGGTCTCAAAAAGTAGGACTTTTTCCTTAAGAAGCCTTCCTTGACTTCTGCTCATGTCTTGCAGCATCCAGCAGGGCCTGTGTCTTTGGTTTGCCCTGGTTATTACCCTTCTATGCTACTTCCCACATCATCATAGTTTGTCACTTTTCTGGTACAGGAAGTTGAGCTCACATTTCTTCTTCTTTAAACGTTCTAACATGTTCTGACATGCTCTGTATGTTCTGACAACCCATACAGCTTTGTACCTAGATAATACGTGTGTAGGTACTGAATCTGATTCAGCACTGTACACCAATTAAGTAACTGCTCTTTGAGAATAGATGTGACATTTAAAAAATCACAGAAAAACCAATTTCAGCAAAACATCAAGCAAAACATTAGCAGCACTATGAAGAATTTCTGAGAATATCAGAGACTATTTTACTACTGCAACTGCAACAAAAATAATTCCATGGCAAGAAGAGGAAAATAAACTTATTAACAGCCAAATCAGCCAGTGTGAGAATCTCATGAGAAGTTACTAGCTGCAAAGCAGTGCGTGTGCCTACACCACATCACAACCACAGAGATACAGGATGTTATCGGTACAATGCAAACCTTCACTCAGCTGTCATTAAACCATAGGCTGTGTTTGCTCTTGGGTTGTTTAACTAATTTTGAGATGCATTTCATGGAATCAGCTACTCTGCTATATAACTTACACCACCTGTTCTCCACCTGACAGGGTGAACTAAGCCACTTCTTGTCCTGTGGCAGCACTGAAGAAACAAAGCCACACACGCTTTCTCCTCCTCCCCAACAACAGAATATTGCACTAACGCACAGAGAAATTGGACCCCACACCTGAAAATGCTTAAATGCGTGTTGAATTTTACTATTGAACTTCACAGTTTGACCTAGTGCAGGGTTTAATCCTGCCTGTAATTAAATAAAAGGCAGGATTCCTACCATGAGGAAACTATGTTCTTATGCCTTTGGAGGAATAGGAATATGGATTTGTGTGCCTAGATGTATGTGTGACTTTTCTCACTAAGTGTGCATCAATCAAACCCTCTGTTCCAAATAATAACAATAATTAAGTACATTGCATTCACAAGAGGCAGATATTGCGGTGCTGGCAAGGGTCAAAAGAGTTCATGCACTTCTAACATGGTCAGTACAGAATTTACTCACTGCTAGGCTTGAAAAGCAAACATGGATATTGTTTATCTGTCATTTTAATTATTACCATAGCACTGACATGCTGGAGAAATCAACAGCTGTGAAACAGCAGCTGGCAGCTGTGTTTCCTGAACTATTCCTACTATCAAAGAGATAAAACACCTAATAGTTTTTTAGCTCTTCCAGAAGCATAAATGTGCTTTTCAAAGAGAAATATAAGTCTTGCAGTGGACACACACACATATATGCGCATATACAGTGACATCTCTTTAATTAAGGGAAAACTGAGGGTCAGACACAAAAAAACCTGAAGTCTTTCAAGATTAGACAGTTATCAAAACTAGAAATGGCTATAGATGTCCTCACTTACAGCCTTACTTAGGATATTAGGACAGTTCAAACAACAAACAACAGCAAGTGTGGCAGCACCAAGCAAGCATTAAATGGGTTTGATGTGATGGGTTCTCCAGGAATTCTGTGCAGCTTTGGTCTGATAAGCATTTGCAATGTACTGAAATGGCCCGGTCTAGCTCGCTTCTCAGCCATGCAATGCATCTGACTGTTCCATATCTATTCTTGCACAACACAGACAGCCTGAGAGCTTTAACCAGGCAAAACTAATAAATGCCAACACACATGACTGCAGTCACATCATCTGTCTTGGGTACTTTTGCTCAGAGATTGCCTCAGCCTCATTTGCTGCATAGTCAATGAATGACACTTTTGCAGATTTAACCTTTGCTTTATTTTACTTCTCGTTTCTCTGAGTCACAAGGACTTTGTTCTTGGGCTCAGTGGCAAAGAGCACAGTTTTCTTTCTCTGCCGCAAAGAATATACATACAGCATAGAGACAGAAGAAACACTGTTATGATTTCTCCTTGGGTGATTTCAACAGATCAAATAGCTAAAAGCAACAGCGTCCCTGCCTTGTTTACATTCCTGCTGATCAGGTACAGGCGGGACACAGATCCATATGTGTCTACCAGGGCACCACTGTGCACGCACAAAAATTCTTCTAGAAATTGAAGCTCTTCCAAGGGGAAACTCAAGGGTCTTTTCACAGTGTCTAAGGTGGGGATTAACGTTTGCAACTGTATGCAGCTTTTAATTTCCTTGGGGCAACATTTCTCATGCAGTAAAGGCATAGTTCTACGGTTTATTTTGCTTCTAGTTACTCGGCATACCTTTCATAGAAAGCATAATAGAATATTACCTTGACTTGCTCTTGCTGCTTTACAGATAATATTTTTTCAGCAATGCCTTGTCCAGTCTGAGTACACTTTCAAAGCACTAGTCAAAAGGGACTGTTTTCCATGTTTTTTAAACTTCAGGTTCTCCTTTTGTGTCAATTTTGTAAATGCCTCACTTGACCCAAATTTTTACATGCAATTCCTGAATCTGAGTACTACCCCTTTTGTACATCCGACAACAAAACATATTTTTGCAAGGAATGAATCTAAGGACTTTTGGAAAGTCAGGCCTGACATTAGATTTAGTCAGAACTATGAAATCCCAAATAATTGGGCATATTTGAAAATATGACCAAAATTTTTACTCTTTCTAGGGAAATAGTGACTTTTTTCCCACCAATGGGTCAGTAGTGGCATGTGCATTAAGTTTCAGAAGAGCTCTGTTCTTGTGTCTCCTTGCTCATAGACATGTAGGACAGGTCTTCCTACGTATAAATTTTCACAGACTCATTTGTGGAGTGATTTGGAACCCATTAAAGAAAAGTGTTCCTCAAAACTGAGATGTTAAAAATATTTTGTTAACTATGAACCCTCACTCCTTCCCTCCACCAAAATATTCACTTCAATAAAGATGTTGCTTTATGTCTTGAGAACTGTGTATTTTCCCCAGACAAGTCTTCTCTGGCTCAGAAAAATTGCCATGGTACAAACCAAGAAAAAACACCATGGTCCAAATCCTTTAAGTTCTATACTCAGACACAATGATTTCAGTAAGATGAGCCTCATCTTTCCAGCAAGGCCAGAGATTTACCTGCCGGTGGCGTTCACGAGCAGGATTTCGCATTGCACCCACACAAACACACCACGATCCAAAAGGGTAGTTCATAAGCAGGGATTTTTGAGCCAATAAGATGACTTCCACTTGAAGCCCAAGCCTGTATGACTCCTCATCTCTTCCCTGGTGATGCACACTTGATTGCTCCACTTATGCTATGTGCACTTTGCTGCAGGTGCTAAAAGGAGGATGCACTTGGGCCAACAATTCCCTGTCACCAGTTGCAGCAGGGACAAGCCATCTCTGACTCATGGGCAGCATGTGCAGAAAGTATGGACTTTGTTTTGGAGAAGGTAGGAGGCAGGGAGAGTCAGATCCATCCAGCAGAGAGGAAAAGTAAACAAATAAAGTGAGAAGGAAACTGGGTGTCTTGACAAACTGCAAACATCTTATCTAACAGGTTCCCAGATTCAACACCACCAGTTTGGCCCATTGCCAGAGACATTTCTTCCAGTGGTTCCCGGTGTCATATGGTCCACAATGCCTGCCTTCTCCCACCATTTGTTTACTTTTCCACGGCAGTTAATAAAGCCCCAACTGCATCTCTGCAATTCTTGTGAACCACTGCTTAGTGCCGACATGTTAATTCTCTTGGAAATGTTTGCGACATTTGAATCTAATTGGTCTTGGCAAGGAGGGACAGACACACTATTGCTAGTCTGTCAGCAGCTTGCATTGCACTGACTGCTTCAAACTTCTAGGGTTTAACTGGGAAAGAAACTGAGGGAAAAACCTGCTGGAGCTGTAACAGTTTCCAGTGAAGCAATCAGTGCTTGCACAAAGCCTGCACTTCAAGCTGCACTATGACCTTTGTGGTCCAACTGTTTGAAATTGTATACAGTCATTGCTGAGAACAATTTTTTTTTCCTCAAATAATAATCTGAGTAACCACAGTGCCTTCATCATGACTTCTGCTGTTAGACATTCACATCTAAGTTGAGCTACAGTAGCAATCTCCACTGAAGCAGAAAGCTACATGCAAGTAGAGGAGTGATGCCTGGATGAGCTGAAGTGCCTTCCTAAGGTTATGCATAACATCTGTGGCTTGATACAGGAAAGCTCAGAACTTGCAAGTTGTGGTCCAATTCTTGTACCCACACAGGCAGTGGTTATGAATTATTTGGCCAAATGACAACCCTAAAGAGAAAAGGATGCTTCTCAGAAACAATAAAACTCAAACTCACGAAGGAAAAAAAAACACAGTGCTTTAAAATCCTTCCACAGATGAAGTGGAATGAGCACCCATGAATAGCCAGGACGAAATCCACCCTGGCGAGAATGGCTATCTCCAATTCAGAGCACCCCAGTGAACTCTAACTGTGAACAAAGCCTCACTATACTGTGGGCATTGACAAAACATTCTTGGCAGCTTTAGCTGTGCTGGAGCCAGCTGTGCCTGCTCCCTTTGCAAGGCAAAGGGAGGAAGACTGAGTGGGTGTCTGTCAAAAGCAGGTACAGCCATCCTTTGTTGTCCTGGCAGCACTGAGAGCAACAACCTGACTCTCCACAGTGCTCCCCACATACCTCCATTCCATGTCCATCCTACCTCCAGTTTTACCTTCTGTCAGGAGGCAAATTTTTTTGCATTATTATTATTATTTTTTGGGCAGCATTGCCAAGAAGCCTTGATCTGGCTTTGTAAAGCCTTAGTGAAAGTCCAAAGAAAGGTATAAGTCTTAGATTTACGTTAGCTTTGGCTTAGGGATAAATCACACCTGAAGCATTCAGATGGCCAGTTTCTGCATTCATTGGATCTACTGCAGTTCAGGATAGCATGTCCAAAGGTACATCTCAAGGTAGGAGTTAGCCAAAGAGAAAATGAGTTCAGTTCATGCACCAGGAGAGACTATATCACATTCTTAACTGCCTCTGAGTGACATGAACATCCCTGTGAAAAGCATTCTGTGCCTGGAAAGCAAAGGGCTGCAGCAGATGCCCCACTTCAACTCAGAGTTCTTTTCTCTGAGGCCACTGTCTTGCATTGCTCCAAGAATCACAGATTTATCTCCTCAGTGTGCCAGCTCTTGGCAGACCTACCTAGTAAATATGCAAAACATAGTATGACACTCTGACAGCTGCCGGACATACCTTAGAGTCTTGTTACTATTCTCCTTCTCAACTGTGGCAGGGAAGCCTGAAGAACAGTTTCAGTAATGTTAGTGGGCATGGGGTGTGCCTAGGGCCTCCAGAGGGGCTCTACCTCTCCACACCACCGATAGAGTAACTATGTCTACTAAACTGCCAAAATTTAACATATTACGAATAAAATGAAAGATTCGATGGCTTGGTTAGCAACAACCAAAACAATGAGGAGAAAAAAAGAGAAAAAAACCCACTGAGAAAACCAAAGTAAAACAAAGAAACCCAGCCAAACAGGAAGAATACTGTAATGGTTTGTAACTTAATTTTAACTTGCAGGTCACCTACTGTTTTCCACTAAAGATGTGAATACTATGAGAAATATACGAAGGTCCAGCCTTTATGAATATGACTTCTATTTTTG
>NW_020897714.1:11400784-11405226 GCF_003984885.1 Neopelma chrysocephalum
GTACTTGGCACCAGGCAAGAAATAGGAAGTTGCAAAATCTAGGGTCTTTGGTAAAAGTCTGAAAAAACATAGCAAATGGTAAGAATCCAGGTCGTCTGTACTGGTAGCTCACTGTCTTGCCTTCAGCTGGTCTCTGTCAGCAAACCCACAAACATCTCACCTGAAATGAGCTTTAGTGGTCACACATGTGAACACACACATAGAGTACCAGTAAGACAACCATAAAATTTACCTAGCAAAATGCACGACAACAGGCAGAAAATATCTGGCTGCTGCTTGAAAGATTAATGGCAAACCACCAATATCCTTCATGCCTAGCTTCACACAGCTTTGCTTATTATTTATTAGCAGAGAGAAAATTCCACAATGGCCAACCTCTATTTAATAAGTGGTACAGTGAGCACGAGGGGAAGAACTGGAGAAGGCCATTGCACCTTCTGTATGAAAAAAAGCCTGTAAGCAAACAATTTACACTCTAGAAGCTCTCCTGTTCCCTACAGAAGTCACACAGCAGGATAGTGTGAATTTCTTTGCCCAGAAACAATGAGTTATTGTCTCTTCAATTTTGACAAATATGAAGTGCAAGGATAAAGGTCTGGAAATGCTACCATATGACATATTTGAGCAATGAAGATTTTAACAGGTATTTGTGTGCTGGGGTGCTTCACTCTTAAGGTTCCACTCTTCATGTCATATCAAGAATAGGCACAAACTTTCCACCAAGCTTCTTTGAAACTTGGGGAGATGAGACTGGGTGGCTTTTACAAGAGACAGCAAATAAAAGCTAAGGACTTGCAGACAGAGTACTGTTAACCTACCAAATTGGGACAGATACATGAAATGTGAAAAGAGAACAAGAAGGAAAATAATACGTAAGGACTTATCTACTTACACAGGTTTCACATTTATCTGTATTTGATGGAGACATACAGTACTGTGACATCTCTTTCCTTAAATTTGAATGGTTTATGTATCACTCCTTATTGTTTTAAAACAATGGTGAAAAATGGGGCAAAATCTGTTGTTAGTAAAAATTTCTAGCATTTCCAGGAATGTTCACCTTTCCTGGAGGGAAAAGTTCCAGATACTATTTCAGTAACCCATCCTGTTACACTGTCAGCTTGTTTGGTCTCTCCTTTCAAAGAGAAATGTACAACTAAATAATTTACACTAAAATCATGTACACTAAAATCATCTTCAGCACAGAGAGCAGCCGTACAGCATAAAACTGTAACCAGTGCCTACTGCATCAGACCCCCGACTCATGTTGAATAGTATTCTTTTTCAACAATGAAAAAACAGATGCTAATTTGGGAAGTGCATGTGCATAAGGACACATCCTTCTCTCCTTTGTCCTTGTTGTGGGTGCTAGAGCGCACTTTCTTGCCTGTGGTCTTTGATATTCACAAATGTGTCTTACCCCTTTCTGAATCTGCTGGTACATCTGCAGCAAATTCCAAAGTTTGATGCCCAATGAAAAAAGAAATCTTTTCTTTTACTAACTTTAAGCCAATCTTCTACTAATTTAATCAAGTAGCACAAGCCCACAGTTTCTCACTCAAAGTATCCACCATCTTGATTTTATCACAAAGCTCAACCTTCTGTTTTCCAAACTAAACAGTTCCAGAGCAGCTGCTCTACCCTGTGTCCAATGCTGCACACTAAGTTGATTTTGGCCACAGCAACTCTAAAATCCCTTTCCCGAGTTGTAATGGCCAGTTTCAAGTTCAGCATCATGTAAGCATGATTTAGATTATTAGATTATTAATCCAAATACTGAACTCAAGCATATTTTGATATTATACCTAAAATTAAGATGCAAACCAGCCCTTTTTCCAGTCCTTGGAATATGGACTTATTTCATCCTTTTGACAACTTTTATAGCTTTAAATCTGGTAACAGTTTTCAGGGAAAAAATACAAAGTATCTTAGAAAACTAATTTTGTAGCATTTTTTTGGGTGTCTGAAGCACAGCATGTTACTATCAAAAAAAAGTCTGCTCAATTTTCAAGACTAAAGTTTAAAGCAGACGTCCTTCTCAGGTTGGCAAGCTCTTAGTCATATTTTTTATTGATATCTGTATAAAGATTATAAATTCATCATAAAATTAACATTATTAATTTGTTGAGAATTGATTGCACTAGGCATTGCCCTTCTTGTAACTCATCAGAACTGTCATCTCACAAAATATATAAAGCATTTATATTCCATATAACTGCTTCGATGTATTCCATCCAAATATTGGATGTTATAGCGAAGTTTGGCAGATAATTTTAGGGGATAAGGCCAAAATTAAAGCAGCTCAGAGAATGAAATTTCCTCGTGTCCTGAAGATTGCTCTCAAATTATATATAATGGGTCCCACTTCTAAACTATGGAATTGGAGAGAATTCCACCCGTTGTGAATTGGAGTTATTTATTCCTTTTGCAGGTATTTTTACCAGTTTGCTGGATTACCACATATGTGTATGGAAATCACCTGCCTCAGATGATTGCTTTTGCTCTATGTGAACTTGGCTGTTTTGCTAAATCTGCTCCTTGTTTTCTGTCGGGGTGTTTTGGAAGTGGACTAGACAACAGTCCTGATGATTGCTACAAAAACAGCATTTGCCAGACAGAGGAACCGATGCTTATGGATTTGTGCCAAAAACAATTGACCTGGTTATCCTGCCTGGGTAAATACCAGTATATCACTTGTAAAGAGTCTGAAAGAAGTGCATTCATGCTTGGTTCTAAAATCCTGTTCATTGATACTTTTGCTAAAGGGAATGAAAAATAAACACATAGAACAGTCGCTGTAAAAAAAACCCAAACACTGGATGCTTGTTCTGCAGTGTGTAAACTGCTGGAATATTCTTGGTCCTTGCCTCTTTTTATGACTTCAGTCTACTGAAATCTGTATGAGCTAAAGTCTCCCGTTTGAAAGTGCTGTACAGGCTGGAGAGAAGATTACACACTTTAAATCAGCACAGTTCTGTTTCCTATTCCTCAAAAGAAACACTTAATCATTTTAGGTTTGTTATTTCCTTTCCTATCTCCTTCTTCAGGTAACAACAACTTGCCTCCTGCCTCCCCTACTGAGAGCCTGAGTAAGCCCAAGATGTGTAAGTGAAGTCTTACAGGGAAATCTTCTTCCCTTTTCTGCACCGATACCTTGGACCCTTGTTATTTCAATACTCAATGCTCTATGTCTAGCAGAGATGGCTTGCCAGCTCTCATCTTAGAGGACTGCATCTTCTCACATGAAGACAGCAGTGAGAAAAAAAGAAAAACATTGGGAGATGGTGTCTCCCAGTTTGGTTTATAAATCTGCCTGGGCCAGCTGGGCTGTGCTCTGCCCCTTCTTGTGGCTCATTACCTGTCTACTGTGCTAACAGTACACCCTTTGACTTGTGTTGTGTAAAGATGAAGAAAAACTGTCAGAATATCCTGCAAATCCATTTGAAAAATCCTTCATTTTGGTACAATGTGGATCATTCTGTTGCCAGGATATTGCCTGCTGAAGGAAATCCTTCACCTCATATACAACTTGTCTCTATTGGGTGAGTCTGCTGCAGAAAGGGTTGAATCTGAGGGTGACAAGGAGAATCATAAAGTCATAGAATTGCTTATGTTGAAAGAGATCTTTAAAACCATCAAGTCCAATCATTAAACTAACACTGCCAAGTGTATCAGTAAACCACGTCCCTAAGCACCACATCTACATGTCTTGTAAGTACCTCTAGGGATGATGACTCAACCATTTCCCAGGGTGGCCTATTCCAGTGCTTGACAACCCTTTTGGTGAAGATGTTTTTCCTAATATCCAATCTAAACATTCTCTGGTACAAATTAAGGCTATTTTCTCTTGTCCTGTTGCTTCTCCCTTGGGAGAAGAGACCAACCCCCACCTGACCACAATCTCCTTTCAGGTAGTCGTAGACAGCGATAAGGACTCCTCTGATTCTCCTTTTCTGCAGGCTAAACAACCCCAGCTCCCTCATCCGCTCCTCATAAGACTTATTAAGCTATTAGAGAGAGTCCAAATGAGGGCAACAAAGATGGTGAAGGGCTTTGAGGGGAAGCCATATGAGGAGCGGCTGAGGTCACTTGGTCTGTTCAGCCTGGAGAAGAGGAGACTTGAGGGGAGACCTCATTGCAGTCTACAACTTCCTTGGGAGGGGAAGAGGAGGGGCAGGCACTGATCTCTTCTCTGTGGTGACCAGTGACAGAATGCAAGGGAATGGCCTGAAGTTGTGTCAGGGGAGGTTTAGGTTGGATATTAGAAAGAGGTTCTTCGCTCAGAGGGTGGTTGGGCACTGGAACAGGCTCTCCAGAGAAGTGGTCACAGTACCAAGGCTGACAGAGTTCAAGAAGTATTTGGATGATACTCTAGGGTCCATGGTGTGACTCTTGGGATGGTCCTGTGCAGACCTAAGAGCTGGACTCAATGATCCTTGTGG